>NW_028288684.1:12677500-12988119 GCF_059628265.1 Tinamus guttatus
GTTCCTAACTATTAATATTACTGAACAATAGGATTGACTCTTAGCCTTTTCTTGAAGGCTCTATGGAGACCCCATTTCCATAACTCATGGAGTCTCATTCATTCAGAGTATCTTCAGCAGTCAATGTCACAGTGAAAACTTCACTTACCTGCTGAAATATGATCATTTTCTCTTTCTTACCTATCACAATTTTTTAGCATCCCAAGATTAGAATCTCAATTGCATTCATGTACAAATTAAAGAAGTCAAATAAACATTTCAGGTTTTCTAGGTTGTGTGTTTGAGGCAGATTATATAAGCATTTATAACTCCAAAGTCTAAACAAATTAATTGATTTGACAAACAAACTGCCTAAAGGCCATGCCAAAGAGTATATATTAGCGGATGATATATTCATTCTCTTTCGTTCTGCTGCATGCATGAGAAAACACTGGAAAAGGAATCAGCACAGTAGTATATCTAGGTGATAATGATAGAAGAGACAGAAATATGGCAAAATCTTTGTGTGTGTGTGTTTTTAATTTCAATAATTTAAATTTCAGCTTTAAGGAATAGTCACAATCCATTATACTGTCTATAATCTGTGAAAAGTGCCAAATGTGTCTTAAAGAGATTAGGAAATTTATCTAAGATCAAGAAAGTCATTGAGAGGTTGAACATCCCACTGGCAAAACAGCCAGAGCTTTCACACTCTTTAAACAAGCCATTCTAGAAAAAAAAAAAAAAAATGTACAGAAGATAGAGCAAGTAAGACCATCATACCTCAAACTATTTTTTTTCTGATTATATGACATAAAAAGTACTTTTCATTACACCTGTCCAAGGACTTGTCAATGGTACAGGTAATTTGACCTTCAGATCTTTACTAGTGGTCATATCTATCAACACTACCACTCAACACTAGTGTAAGGTCTTCTTCACAATGCTAACATCCTAATTATTCCCTAAACTCATTCATCGGCAGAAACATGACAAAAGTAGAATTTTTACTCTGTAAGGGAAGAATAGTTAGGAAAGCCAAATGTCTGCTACATCTCTGTGGCATGAAAACAGACTTACATCTTTATTCTAATATATATCACCATAGATACATTTAAGAACAGTTTCCTTCTAAAAGCAATGGTAATAGTGGATTCCCAGGATTTCTGGATTTCTGATTTCTGACTGTTCTCTTTATACTTAGTGAAATGACTGGTGTTGGGAGACCTTCTTGGGTCTGATTGAAGGCATTTGTATTGTTAATGTTACTGTTAATGTTAAGAATACTTTAATTCATTATGAAACACGAAGGGCAAATCCTGATTTTCTCTCCCTGCTCTTGCTTCTCTGAAATAAAGAGTGGAAGTAAGTATCAAATCTCTCTTTAGCACAACTGTGAATCTGGGAGGGGAAAACACGAGTTATTCTTTCACTGTTCATTCTGTTAAATACTGGTTAATGTCTTTTCCTTATAGAATTAGAAATATAATAGTTTTCATTTCATGTTACATTTGTAATAATACCCTCTGCCTTTCCTCAGCAAGCACAGGACTTGAGTTCTTCAAAGAAGGAAGTAAATAATAACAATTAATCTGTCCAATGTTATTTAATAATAGAATGAACTACTCCATGGAGCCAGGAGTAATCTCCACTAAGTGTATTATACAGCAGCCAAGGATAACTGATTTATAAACCTCATAGTCAGGCTGCGGTCTAGTGATGGCTGCATCGGGTTACAGAAAGCTAGTAATTTTGGAAATGACCCCGCTGAAATTTCTGGAGAGTGACTCACTATAAATGGAGCTTGTTGTTATCAGTGGCTACATCTACACCCCTCTCCAGAAAGCTCTCAAGCGCTGTTCTCTTCCTACATTGGCAATGACAATGACTAAGCCCTGGTGGCTGAGCCTGGGCTAGGAGAAGTCTTCTGAGATAGCTCAGACAGTCCATCAGTCTCAGGACAAAGGAATAACTATAACTTTTCTGATAGCAGCATGTTGGCTGGCCTAGGCCTTCTTTGTTGCTGTCTGTTCTTCCCTTCATAATAAGCAGTAAGAACGGGTGATATATAGCTATTGACTCAATTATAATCTCCTGTAGAAGATCTGCAGTAGGTGTAATCTTCTGTAGTAGATCTGCAGGCAGGATATCCTGACCTTAAGGATCCTTTGGGCATTTCTGAGAAGTATGGTTATGTGGCAAATGGTACATCATTGTATCAGTCATGAACGCACAGACTATAACATCATCCTTCCAGAGTGAGCAGGTCTTCCTGCTACTGCTTCCAAAGAGGCATAAAATATACTGCAGTATCATGTCATGCTTAGGGAGACCAGACCAGACCAGACCAGACTTCAAAGTCCGCAAATGTCCGTCAAGGAACTCTATCCAAGCTGCCAGGCCAAGCACATTAGGGGTGAACATGTCAGTATGCAAGTTTGGAGAGCACTCCTGTGGCTAACAAGCATGAACATCTGGCAAATTTAACTTTGAGGTTGTTCTTACAAGACAATGTGAACACTTCCGGCAAGGTTTCTTTTTGAAGTCGACATTACAAAGGACTCCAATGTCATGTGTTTAATGACTATAAATAGGTACAGATAGATTCTTAGATTATGGTGACAGAAAATACAGAAGGACAATGCAGATACTGCTATGTGACTCATCAATGGCAATAAAGAATTATATACATCTCGGACAACTCATCCTAATTATTACTATTCTCAAACAAAAGCAAAGGTTGTTAGATTTAATTTTGGAAGGAGAAAGTCTCTTGCTTCTCCATCATCAGAAAAAGTTTGGGGTGGATCAACTTGAGTGGACAAATGAGATCTTTTGCTGTGGTTATTCTGCAGTGATCTTATCGATTGTTTTCTTAGCTATCTAAATACTGTTCCTTCCATTCTTCCTGCAGTTGTTGCATGGCAAACACACCTTTTGTTCCAGTTGAAATCCACTTTTTTCCCACCAAAATCTCTGTGCCATTTGCCAGATGATGGTCTTGTGCCATGGCACTATCTCAGGCAGCAATGTATGGTTTGCTGGTAGGAAGTTAGAAGATTTCATTTCCATTCCTGCTTCTGTAATGACCTAGTTTGCGATCCAAGATATCATATATACATATTCCCTTCCATAATTCATTTAAAAAGAAAGCTTACACTTAGAGACAGGGTTTGGGGGTTTTGTTTTGTTTTTCTCTAGTATTGCAAGTTTTATGTACTAACAACAAAATATAATTTGGAAAGAGGTTAGTTTGCTTGCCCTCACTATTCTCTTTTTTCTCCAGGCTTATCACAAGATATAACATATATTCATACACTTTCCATATGTTCATCTTTTGTCAGAATATAAATTGCATATGCCCATTGATACTACCTATCTCTTATCAATTGCTCCCTCATGTGGGGATCTGTTAATATAATGAACACTTAATATGAAGCTTTTCTACTTAACATATTCAAAACAAGAGTGTGTTGGTTTAGAAACCAGCTTGTGTACAGATATGTGAATAATTGGGTCTCATAAATATAACTGCTCATTCCCCTTAAGTGAGTCACCCTGCTCCATAGTAGAAGAGATGCTTTGTAGTACTTGCATGTCTGGAAAGTCTGCAGACAAAAGGGCAACCAGAGTATCAATGTCACTATAGTATAATATTTGGGACAATAATGGCTGCTGCTGTGTTTATGGATGGACTTGTGGGTTCCTAGTCTTGTCATTCTTGTCACATGCCCATATCCGATACAGAGCAATAGCTGCTCTGGCTTTTTGCATTCCAGGCCTGTGCAAGAGCTTGTCAAATTTCAAAGAAAGACAAAAATGGCATAAATGTAACAATTGCTGCAAGCCATGAAAGCATGTCTCCCAGGCAGGTACACAGATAGCTGGAATGACAGACCGAGGGATCAGTATAATTTAGTCATTATTTCTGAGTTGTCATTATTTCTAACCATATTTCTGAGAAGTTCATACTTCTAAGCATAATGCCTCTGCCTGCAAGATCAAATTCTCCCAGAACGATCTAGCTGATCGCTAACACAGACCCAAGCCTGCATCGTACTGCTGCTGTTCTAAGTGAGCAAAAATGGGCTATTCCTGCCAATATCAGTGTCTCAGGAGGTTTAGGATTGCCTTCTGCAGCCATAAGGATACCAACTTCGAAAGATTTTGCTTCAGTTTCACCTAACAGATCAAAACATGAGGTATATATCTGTATTAGTTCAAATGGGTGACAGAAGCAATTAAAATTACATTGAAAATGAACCATTGCTTGCTTCTTTTTGTTCAAAATGTATTTAGACTCTATTTTTATTCCCAGGTAAATCTCTAAACTCCATTCCTTTAGGGTTTTATTTCTTCATAAATGATATGTATTTACAGCAGAATTGGTAAAAATTAACATAGCTCTTTTATGTGCCACTTCAGCCCATTGTATGAAACATTAGTTTTAATTATTCAAGTCTGGTGAGAGATTCAGCAAGCAAACCTTGAGAACTGAGGTGAACTACCACAAGTAGAGAAAGCATAAAAATTTTGGATTAGAGTCAAGGTTACTGAGAGAACACTTTCTTTTGTCTCAGTTTCTTGTACATACTTGAGTACATTCACTACTCTATATACATATCACGCTTATCATATTAAATAATATTTATTTTGTCTTTTTCTACATTCTTTTAAATCCTTATTTTCCACCTGGTAAGATATGTTACACTGACATACTGTGTGGAACATTCCAGATTTATTTATGTGATGGACAGCTTGTATGAAAATTTCTCTCATAGACCCAATCTGTGCATTTTATTGCTCAGGTAGGAAGGAGAAAACACAGAATGACCTTTGAGCAACGATGCTCAAAGGTCATTCTGTGCTCTCTTTCACTCTCCTGTGCCTTTTTCTCAGTAATGGATAAAAGCCTGGAATAAAGTCTCCAATGTATAATGCCTAGCTAATTTTATTTTTTTTTACTCCAAACCCTAGCAATTGAAAGCCAAGTAAACACCAGCAGGCTGCATTCACTTACACTATGCATGTTGATGCTAATTGCAGTTCCCTGAGCATTTTACATTGTTTGCACAAAATAGCTTTGCTCTGCCTTCAAATAGTCAGTTCAATGACAGCTGGAATGAGTTTATCTCATACTGCTTAGTGTCAGGTGCATTCGTACAGCTTTCCTGTCTCCTTTTGAGGGCTAATTAAGTCATTCTTCTCCCTTGTTTAATATTTACATTTAAACAGCTGCATCTCATTTGGATATAATGCAAAGATGGCACCTGGGTTTCTTCCCCTGAGTTAATTCTGCATGCTTTTTTCCCTCCCCTTGACTTCACTAAAATTCTGAAGTGGTTATTTTTGTGCTTATGTAGGGAAATGAACTGAAGCGTCTTTAAATGGAAAGAACTGCTATTCATTCACAAACAGGGTGCATCTTCCCCCCCCCCCCCCAAGATCCTCAGCATCCAGTCTCCTTAGGATACCCTGGATGAGAACAGAATGAAAAGCAATGCCCTTGAGGCTTTTATCGGGCACTTGCCTTTGCTGGGCCCCATTCTCCACAGTTCTTTGTTGCAGGCCACTTAAGCATTTTTCCCCTCCACAGAAGGAAAGAATTTACACGAAAAAAAAGAAAAAAGCAAAAGCTAAACACTATGTCAGTGGCTGTGCATGGCACAGTCTTACCATGAAGGGCCTCAAAGATGTAGTCTGTTCTGTCTTCACAGGTCCACAAAGGACCGGGTTCTCCAGTGAGAGCTTCTGTGTCCAAAGATGCAGATCTCCATGTACAGATATCGGTTTGGGACTGCAGTCCAGGCTTAAGGCACTAAGCATTGCTGCAGATTCAGCACTGTTCATGGCGATTTAGGGACAAAGTAAGAGTATACCAGACTTTTTCTGGTGCCTTCTACATTTGCAGATCTCAATCTCCACCAAAACTTCTTGCTAAAATTAGAAAAAAAAAAAGGCAATAATCTTCCCAAGAAGCCTGAGAAGATCCAAGGGCAGCTCCATATATTTCTTTGTGACAAGAAAGGTCTTTGTTCAATTTTATATCATTGAACAATTAAAATTGTCAGTAAAGAACAACTGGGGACAACAGATATGAACTTTATGTGTTTTTAAGCAATAGTTTTAAGCAATAAGGGTGCGATAATCCAGATAGTCAATAATAATGGCATGAACATATGTAAGATAACTAGTGAAAAAGGAAATACATGTTGTGAATCACAAGTTCAAGGTCATACGTTTATTATCATTACTTACGTCACCTTTTTTGTGGTTGAATTTTTCTCTAAGAGAGGACAGGAAAATAAAAGTCTTCTACCATTTGGAAAACATCAGAAATAAAAGGCAACCAAAATAAGGTTCAGAAGCCAGGCTGGACTGTTGTTCTGTGGCTTCCCCATGAGACAGATGAGTCGTGGAGAGCCACATCTCGTCATTTCTCGTGTGAACCACTGGAGGGCAATGAGAGACACGCTTAGCCAAGGAGTTTTATGGATACTTTATGATGACAGGCAAATTCGGGTTCTCTGAGCCATTCCTGGGGAGGGTTCCTTGCTCTGCAAGGAAGAGATCAGTCTGCAGCTTGATTCCTCTCTCTGTTTTGCCCCAGACCTGTCTCTCCTCTTTCTCCTTGCCCCAGGAAAATAAAAACAGAAATAAACAATCTGCCCATTCTTCTTCCCATTTTCATATGCACATCCCTGTCCTCGGCTTTGTTGGCCTCAGTTCTCTCCCTGCGTGACAATTCTTCAGAAAAGCTGTCTTCCCAGACCAGCACCTCTTTGCTACTTCAGCTCAATGGCTTCAACTTACCTGTTTGGATCTTCCTTTCATTCTTCACCCTCTTCATCTCTGCCAACATCCAGATTACTTGTGTCAGTATACATACTTCCTAGCAATGTCTTATTCCCCTTCTTTAAGTAAGTGAAGTCTTTAAGTAAGTGAAATACATTCACCTTTTTTGCTTCCCTACAATGAGTTTGGAAAGCTTTAAGAAATAGTGTCTTCTCTCTGCATAAGCACTTAGTAAGGATTAGGTCTGAAAAAAAAAAAAAAAAAAAAAAAAAAAAACCCTGCTTGAGTCCGTACCACTCAGTAAAGAAGTGTACTCAGGATAGAAGTTTTCAAAAGATCTAACTGTGAAGCTGTAGTGAGTCTCAACATGTGCAGATAGACTTTTTTTTTTTTTCCTCAAAGGCTTGTAGCTAGGCACGTTTTCAAAAATGGCAAATGGGACATCTGGTTTTGAAGGCCAGGCCTTTCCAAGTCAGATTTCAAGTTTGTGTATGAAATCATGAGAAGACACTAGATCTTTCAAAGAGGAAAAGCACTGAGGAACCATCCATCTGTTTTCATATCACAGAATCAAATAATGGATGAGGTTGCCAGGGACCTCTAGAGGTCATCTAGTCCAACACCCCTGCTCCAGCAGGGACACCTAGAGCACGTGGCACAGGGTCACATCCAGGCAGGTTTTGAACATCTCCAGAGGACACTCCACAACCTCTCTGGGCAGCCTCTTCTAGGGTTCTGTCACCCTCATAGCCAAGAAGTTCTTCCTCACATGGAGATGGAACTTCCAGTGTTTCAACTAGTACCCATTAGCCCTTGCCCTGTCACTGGCCACTACCGAGAAGAGTTTGGCCCCATCTTCTTTACATTCTCAGGTATTTGTTCATATTGATCAGATCCCCTCTCGGTCTTCTCTCCCCTAGGCTAAACAGGCCCAGCTCGCTTAGTCTTTCCTCATACGATAGATGCTCCAGTCCCTTCATCATCTTTTTTTTTTTTCTCTATGCTGGACCCTCTCTAGAAGCTCCACATCCCTCCTGTACTGGGGAGCCCAGAACTGCACCCAATACTCCAGGTGCAGCCTCACCAGGGCTCAGTAGAAGAGCAGGATCCCCTCCCTCCACCTGCTGGCAACGCTCCTCCTGATGCAGCCAGGATCCCATTGGCCTTCTTGGCCACGAGGGCACATCGTTGCCTCACGGTTAACTTCTTGCCAGCTAGGACTCCCAAATCCCTCTCCATAGAGCTGCTTTCCAGTAGGTCAACCCCTAAAGATATATAAATATATTCGAGCTAGCAATCACTGAGCATCAACAACACTATAGAGAGAAATAGACGGGCTCTTCTAAGACATACAACATAATAGTCCGAATACCTAATGAAGATTCTGCTCATTATAAAGGTACCCTACTAATACTTCAGATGCCAAGCTCTAGACCATAGATATCAAAAATTACATGAGATGAATCTGACATCACTATTCATCTTAAGCAACCTTTTTTCCAACTTGTTTCTCAAAAACACCAAATTTATTCATTTATTCTACATGGAGAAATTTGAGTCATAAATATTGAACATGGCCAGTTCAGAATAGCATCCCATGGAAAGTGTCAGGCAATACTTACATTATGAACTGCTACTACTATACTGGAATTTATTATTCCTCATTTCAACTGGAAAACATCAACCTTTTATGTTACAACATAAATACACTGTCTCTGAGGAACAGGATTACATTGAGTACAGTCTGTTCATTCTCATAACCTAGTTGTGCAAACTCAAATATCAAATGTATTAACGATATATACAGGAGCTATTTACATTATTCATTTATGTAAAAACTGAAGCAATTTAAATAGTCTCTCTTTGCACAAAGGCCTATGACCAGCTTGGACTATATAGCAGAGTTTGGAACAAAGAATTGGTGTTATTGATCAACTTTTCTGATGGGGAAAAATGAAGACTAGATGAGTGATTGTCATTTTGTTTAGGTTTTAGTGAAACTATTTTCCACTGGAAAAGTCAGCTCCCATCAGAACCTGAACTTGCCTCAGGAACGTATTGATTTTAACAAACAAGTATCAAAAAGCAGTCTTTAAATCTCTCAGTTTAATTCAAGTGATTTTAAGGTGCTTCGTGGAGATTGACTGAATAATTTCATTGAATGTGAGTAATTGCATTCAATAAATGTTTCACTAAGAAAGTAAAGGTTTTTTATTTGGGTTTGTAAACTTTATTCCACTTCAGCTTCTGGATTATAATCTTTGTACAATAGCTGTGCTTTACATTTTCCTCTACACAGGTTGGCTGACATCTTTCGCTATTAGACCCTCTTTTCACTTATTAATAATGGAACTTGACCTGGTCTGTCTGTCAGGATCAGCTCAGTTCTCATCAAGGTTGAAATTGGAGGAGACAACACACGGATTGAATGACATTAAAAATCATGATGATGCAAGGAATTGCATCTCCATTTAACCAAAAATAAAATTAAAAAAAAAATTTTTTTTGAAAAGTTTTTTTTTTTCCACATGTACTAAAAGAGACATTTCTGAACCTATTGAAACTCCTAATGTTGTCCAAACTGTGTGTCCTCTCCCCATGCAGCAATCAATTCCCAATGAGAGGAATTCATTCCTCTCATCAGCCAAGAGGCATATGAGAAGACGTCAGTGCCATAAACGTGTAGCAACTGAGTCAGCAGCGCTCTGGTATATTCTGACATAGTGGCAATGCCACCTCCTTGAAAAAAGATGAATGAGGAAGAATATGTTTTTATCAATTTAGTCTCCTCTACCCTGTCTAAATCTGTTCACTTTTAGAGCGTGAAGGCTTTTCCTCCATTTTTTCAGTGCATGGATCTGATTTTGCAGCATAAATCCAACCTGGGGGCAGGCAGGGAAAATGAAAGGAGTCTGGAACAGAGAGCCAGAAGGACTGGGAAGGGAAAGTGCAACAAAGGCAGAGGAGAAGGCAGAAATATCATACAGAGAGAAGCTGTGTAGAGTAATCTGAGACTACTCACATGTTATCCTTCAAAATCTAAAAAAATGTAACTCCAGAGCTTTCATATCCTTTTCTTGCCTGCTAAATGCCTGAAACATTCTAGGATGACAGCTTTTTACCTTTCATTTCTTGTCCACCACCTGTGGTGGTGGTAATCTAATGCTGAAAGTCTGACGGTCTACATGGAGACAAGTTTCTTGCTTGAAATTATTTGCTGTGTTCTGGTCATCCTGTGGCAAAAGGAACATAACAGAGAGAAGATGATTCCAGAGAAGATGACTTACAAGAACTGAGAATGAATGAAAAATGAACAGGGCTGTTTATTTTACAGAGAAGATAAATACGATGGGGCAAAATAGAGACATGCAAACTAATGAGGAGCACTCAAGTGGTAAATTGAACACTCCTGTATATTTTCTACATTACTTTACTATAACAGGGGGACATCTGGGAAAACAGAAAGGCAGCAGATTTAAAGCCAATAAAACGAAACGTGCTTTTCCTGCTTAACCTATAGAACATCTTCTCATGGCGAAGAAAAACAGCTAGGAACTCAGCATGAGTCAAAAACGGATTGAACATTCGCATGGATGAGACCATACAATGTTACAGGCTTCTAAACTGTGAATAAACATAGAAATTTGAAGAGAATGGAAGCCCCTTCTTTCAGGATAATTTACCAGCTTTTAAATAAAACAAAGAAAAGAACCTTCTTCCTTAGGAACTGCCCGTGAGATTTTCAACTCAAAGCAGGTAACTTTATTATATAATCTCATTGAATAAATCTTCCCTCCTTTTTGTGTTTATCTATATTTACTGTAAAATAGTATATATTCTTTGCATCATCTGTATGTTCCTTTATGTACTTTTCTATCATCTATGTTGGAACAATTCTCATGATGTATTGGTGGCTGGTAGACAACTTGTCTAAAAGTACATCTGCAGATGTTTGTTACAGGCCTTAAACACAACATGCAAACAAATTTTGTATCCAGAGTTATAACCACATTTTTAGCACCCTGAAATAGGTGCTAAGCACCATGCTTTAGTTCAAAATCTGTTTTGTTTCACTTAGATGAGGTCTAGAGATCTCATGCTGATGGCAGATCATTACACAGACATCTGCTGCTAGGGCTTCCTCTGCCCTGCTCTAAAGAAAGCTCAAACCTGCTTCAGGCCCTGGCCTAAGCAGCCTCCAGGCTTGCACCATATGGTAACTCCTATCGAAAATTCATAAGGTGAAGCGATATTTGAGGAATAATGCAAGAAAATGTTATTGCCAATACCCCAGTTTTATGACTGTGAACTTTAAGGAAGTGCTGATTCAGCAAAGATCCAAATAACATGAGTTTTAGCAACTATACATGTGCTTAAAACACTCCACTAAATCAATGTCTTTTATTCCAGCTTTCTCACCTTTATTTTCAGCTTCTGCTCACACACCATAATGAAAGATGAATACTGTCTTCTCCTGAAAACAAGGCAGTCAGTGCTCCAAAATGATATATGGGCTCCTCAGTATGTGCAAGAACAGAATCTTCAGCTGAGTTTGAAACTTCACATTCCACCCAAGTCCCAAAGGAGTGCCTATATTAGTGTTCAGAGACAGAGCGTGATTTTGAGGAAAAAAATCTGATTATTTCTGCTTACCGTTCTTTGCGTTGCATCACAGAATGGTCTCAGAGTGCGTGACCTGGATTCCTTTTGTATTAAACTAAACTGGAAGATGTGCTCCTGGGAGTGCACTTAATGCACTCCAGCTGCAGAGGGGCACTCAGTTCATGGGATCAGTTTAGTCCGAATATAAAATCTCTGAAAAGTGCATATTGTGCGTGTCAGGTCATAAAAACCAACAGTTACTTCTACAGATTCTATTTGCCCATATTATTCAATAAGGGAGATGAAACAGAAATCACCAAATTACCCAGACCAAGACAAAATGACTATGTAATAATGACTCCTTTTCCAGATGCAAGATTCCTAGGTGCTCAGGAAAAATTATAACATACTGATGGTCCATTTTTATTCAGAGATACCAAGACATTTATCAACATGATATCTAAACAATCAAACTTGAAAACACTTATACTATGTAGTGCTTCATAAGATAAAAATGGAAGTGCCGATTCTCTGGAAAATAGAAAAGAGAGCCTTCATGTTTTCCTTATTTGACAGTTAGAACACTCCTGATTTTTGTTGTAGCATTTTTAGTGCTTGAAGTTTGTGAGCATCACTGTGCTACTGCTGGCTTTAAGAAAAGCACCTTAGCTACCTGCTCACCTTCTAACTTGCCTTTAGATTTCCAGGATGCACAGATCTGATACAGCTGAATGCCCAGCCACTTCTTCCCAACTTAACAGCAGTACAATTCAGCAATATCTCAATATGTTGCAGTGGCAGGTCAGAACCAGACCCATCTGGAGCTGATTCTCTATCACTATTCCAGGTTGACCCTGGTGTTTTTGCGTGGTACAGTGAAATTACCAATGGTGTACACTGCTAACGGAGGGACGGATCAGGGATGGGATGGACTCTACTCTGAAATTAAGGCTCCTCTACATTGATAGAAGACCTTTCATGAAGGTCTTTCAGGAAGAATATGCATAAATGCCTAATTATAAGTCTAAATTTAGAGACAGCTTCACAATATTAGAGTGAAAAGTTCTCCAGGTATTTCTATAGAGAGAACTATGGGAGACAACTATTCATAAGTTACCCTACGTGTAGACATACTCATGCAACATGGAATATAATACATACATATTTTATTCTTGAATGCTTTTGTGTAGGTTAGCCTTTCATTTAAAAAGGAGAAAAGCCCTAGTATCTCAAAGTTAGAAGCCACCTATCTTCAGATTTAATGATTTTATCTCAGTGTCAATAGCTTTGAAAAACAGACCCTAAAGAATATTTTCCCTTAGAAATGAGCAACAGCAAAACTTACATTAGAAATTGAAAAACAAGCATATTTTCAAGTATCTTGTGAGGCCAGAAAAGGTACCTTTGACACAGTCTTCCAGTAACACAAGTCTCAGAATTTGCCCAAGATACTCTTGCATTACTGACTTTGACTTCCAATATTCTCTTATCATCACTGCTAAAAATGGATTTAATATGTTTGGGCTGAACTGATCTGACTTCAGCCCAGAGGGAATACTTACAGTCTGTTATCCAGTTGTCCTTAAAATTTCTCTTGGCTAGGCTAAATAGGATGAGTTTATTATGTTTCTCACTGAAAAAAAAATGCCTCATTGAAGTTGTACTCTAGATCATTCTTGGATTCTTGGAGCAGTTTACTGAGTGACTTTCCTTTAAGTTCCTAACCCCAAAACAGGCTCTGGGCACCCCATGCCTCCCTGTGTCCCTACAGGGTTGCAGTTACCAAATTTGTGCTCCTGTTCAGTTGTGGCCTTCCAATGCATGTTAACTCCCTCAGCTATAACATCTCCCTGGCTGCTCACTGATCTGCATAAGTTTTTTTCCAAGCCTACTGCTTTCCACAGCCCGGTCCCCCACACAGCACATGCAGTCTGTGCTGCTTGCAGGTGTGTGATCTCGCACTGAGCTGTTACAAGTATCCTTAACTGCTGACCGTTTCCTCGCTATGGCTTCTATACCTTCTTCCAGCTTACTTTGTGAATATTTATGGGAATTAATTTTTGAAAATTGAATTTAATTTCTTTTATATGATCTCTAACCTAAGCCTTTTTTTTTTTTTGGTTACAGTAGAATTATCTTTGCAAGTAAAGCTTTTGTGCTAATGTCCCTCTAATGCTGCCAAGAAATATATCCTTAAATAAACACAGGTTTCATTCCAAACCTTGTTTTGGGACCTCAGGCAGCCATGAGTCAGATTTTCCATGTTATTAACATTCCAGCTGTTCCAGGGGTGCAGCACTGTTTTCAGCCCAAGCAATAAGTCATAAACTTTGCAGTTCGCAACTGGACCAGTTGAAACTATAGCATTTCCTACCATCACTGTCGATCAGAGGCCTCCTACCTGCCACAGGACTATGTTTTTGTACAGTTTGCTAAAATGTAGTTTTTTATAATGATCTTGTAAGGTAGCATAGCTTCTGAATTTATAGGCCCGATAAAACTTGCTATTGTATTCCACAAATTTCTGGCAGCAGCTGCTATCAGTTCTTAATTGCCTTTCAATTAGGCAACTGGAAAAAAAGAAAAAGGAAAAAAAAAAAAAAAGGTTTCCTGTCACCAACATTAACACAGTAAGGTATTATAGGAGTGGTAACTTCCTTTGGGCATTCCTAGCAATAATCCAAGAGAAATAACAGCTATTTTCTTTGGGCACTAATTGCATTGATCTAGTTATGATTTTCAAGCCCTGCAAACAGCTTCTCTAGTGTATAGAGGATCTAATTATCCCCAGAAGACGAAGCTATGTAAATCTGAGATATAGTAAATACGCATATGGACTAAATATTCCTGTCGTTCATAACCGTGTACTTTCTTCTTTTATTGCAGAAAAAGTAACTGAAGCATGAAAGCTCTCTGAAGCATGAGCAGAAAGAACACCTAAGAAATAGAGCTTTATCTGGCAGGCAGATATACTCTGCGCAGTCCCAACAGTCCCAAGTCTCTGAAGCCTAAAGATGCTACAAGAATTCCTAACAGTATGAGAGGCCAAGGCACTGCAAAAAGCCCCTGCCAAGAACAGATGGTAAATAAAAAGATATATATATAGAAAGAGAGAGAGAGGTTCCAGATTATCTCCTGTTTGGCACAGAAAAGGCTGTTTTGTAAAGGCAGCATCTAATGCGGTGTGACTGGGGGAAAAAAGCAGCAAGTGTCATTGCCACAGGTACCAACTCATTAGTTTTCTCATATTCATGCCAGTCCTTCAATCATTATTCAGATACCATATGCATATACAGCTCAGTGGAAATTCTGCTGAAGTATAAACTGTTGGGTTAGGTGTTGCAAAATCCTGAAAAATTAGAGAAAGCAGACTGTGCAAAAATGGTTGTGCACAAATAACATCAATAACATTTGCATTGTAAGCTGAGACAGAAAAACTGGGAGCAAGAAAACAATAGGGAGGTTACTTGATGAACTTGCCATTTACTTTCTCAGCATATTCACTGCTTCACGGGATTTTTCTGTGCTGTTCCGATTGTGTTGCCTAATAATAAAATCCTTTCTGGATAGACTATCCACTACCTACAAGCTCAGGATAGAAAAAAAAAAGGTAAAAAGATTAGTTTTTCATAGCTTACTAGTATCTTATTGATATGCCTTCTATGACAGAGTTTATACAAAGCAGTACCACATGTTAGAATTCATTGGGGTATACTGTAGTGGAGGAATGACTACCATTCCTGATCCAAAGCCCTAGGTTTCTCCAAGCCATGTCTCTCCAAGACCTGAGGGAAAGGCATATCTAGCAGTAGTTCACAAGTGAGCGATGACAACTGCTTCCCAAACTCTTGACTTTCTACTGCAGATTAAGAACAAACTGAGCATTTATCTGGGATCTCAATAACGTCCATCACACCATATCTTCACCTGTCTTGCTTCTTCATGTAACTGAGATTCAAATTTGTCCCCATGTCTATACAGTCCCAACCTCTTCCTCATCTGTGAATGACTTGAAAGCCACAGGTTTACCAGACTGGCTTAGTAAGCATACAAGAAGTCAGAGAAAATAATATTCCTATTTTAGGATCTTCCCTGTTGCACTTAGAGCAAATAACGCCAATACTACTACTACTGCTAATAATAATGATCAACTACCACAGGGACATAGGATCCTACAGTATTTGTAAATTGCCAGTAAGTTGACCTGCTGTGAGCCCTCTCCTCCTTGTGCTCTGGTCTGCTGGATTACTGTGACCACCCCCCAAAAAAAAAGAAAGCTATTTTTCTGAAGCATATGTTGTGAGAATCTGCCCATAGCAGGCTTGGGTGCATTGTACTCTAGAAATGGTTATTACTGTCTGTTGACTAAAAAGGGAGTTTAGTGCAACATGCTGAGGTGTTAGCAACTGTATTTAAGGAGTCTGAAATTAAGTGAGATGAATCTCTTAGGAACATAGCTTTTGCCTGCATTATTTGTTCCACATTTGGCTGTACTGTTCAGTCTAAATGTACACTGAACTTACTGTTCAAATGGTGTGAAATTCAAGGGTGGTCTGAATGATATGCCATTACTGTTTATTTAGTTTTACTAGTTTCTGAATTACTGTATATATTTGCTATTTAAATCTGTGCAAAATAGTGCCAGAAACATCCCATTTGTTGATGATTCTTTAATGATTTTGCTGTGAGATGTAACATTGCTTCTCTAATGAATCCCAGCCAAAAGGCAAGTTTCCTCCCTCGCTCTACAGTGTTAAGAATATAGACAATGATCCTGGCAGCTGTTGTCCTTCAGAGTGTTTCATTAGTAAGTTACATTCAAAGATCTCTCTTTTCAAGAGCTTTTATACAAAGTATCAAAATGGGAACTCTAGGAGTTACGGGAGACCCATCACAACTACCACAAAACCCAACATGGGAAAGGTGATGGGGTCAGCCCGGGCCGGTGCCGGGCAGCGCCTCCCCGGCACACGGGGGCTGAGCAGGAGGCGGGAGCTGCAGCCACGCGGCCGGCGCGTGACCAGGCAGCTCATTGGGCGGCCTCGCGCGCGGGCGGCGCGTGATCCCCTCCCTGATTGGCTGGTTGGTTGCCGGGCTCCGCGCGCTGCCGGGCAGGGCGGGGGCTGCTCCGGGCTCGGCAGTTCTGGGAGTTGTGTTTGACCCGGGATAAAGGTCTGGGCTGGGCAGCGCAGAGACCCTGCTCCTCTGTACGGCCACAAATGGCGCCCAACGTGGGCTCGAAGACTCGCTGCCTCTTCGGTTGCACCGCCCAGCTGAACTCCGGGATTCATGCTGAAAGGAAGCGTAAGGATCACGCTGAAGGGAAGCATCCTTTGTACATGCGCTAAAATCCTCTTGAAAGCAAAGAGGTAAGCGGCTGGGAACTACGGGTTCATACCTAATGAATGAACAGAAGGACTGAGTCTGTTCCTTCACAAGGTACAACAAAAGGTAGCAAGATAAAGCAAGTTCCCATGAATAAGCAAGTATTAAAGTTCTCCTAAATAGTTTGCAATGTTTTTTCAAGCATTTGCTCCACTCTTGGTGATATTTCTCAATTTCTAGTACATAAAAGCTGTTACTCCTAATCAAAGCTTTAAACCACTATTAATGACAACAGAGTCCTTTTGTTTCCAATTTGGCTTTGGTTCTGCATCTCTCAGAAACGCTGCGGAATGTTTCTCTGCTTAGGCACCCAGAGAGAAAAGGTTCAAAACAGCCTTATAGCCCTGAAGTCAACAGGAAGTAAATGCCTACATGGCTGGGTCATAGGTTTCAGTAATAAAAATCATCTCCAAAATGTTACCCAGTGCGAGTAAAGGCTGACCTTCTAATGTCTTCATAGACTGGTAGATTTTGGGAAGCCTTGGAGCAAGCAGGAATTTCATGTTTCCCAGCTGAACCCAAAGTATGTGAATTAACCCTGAGGTTAAGAACATTTGGCCAACTTCTTCCTTAGGACGTCAGTGGAAATAAAGTATAATTTCATTTAGCTCCAAATGAAGAAAAATATAAGTACCCTAATGAAATTCTCATAAGAACATCAAAACACAAATACTATTGCAGCAAAACAAAGTTTCCTGACTGTCTCCTATGCTCCAGAGAGAAACAATTTAATAAGCTGAAGGGGATCTGTTTAGCTGGGGGAATATACATGCTATTTTCATATCGTAGAGATAAAACATGTAACAAATATATTACTGAACAGGACTTATATAGCTGCAGAAGCCTCATTTTCTGTTACAGCAGAAGGCCACGTACTATTGCTTCCAGATCTGCTGGTGCCATACCCATAGCATTACCAGCAGTGAGAAGGTAAGCGCATGGGGTCTGTTTATCAGTTTCTCAGTACCATACCACAGTGTACTGTTAATTTTGCTTTGGAACTGAAAGGTCTGTCCTCAAGTGGGCCAACCATCTTGCATAACTTCATTCTAAATGCCTTAGAGCATTTAACATCACTCAACAGAAAGACCCCTTCGCCCTATTGGGCTGTATGCATGAGGTTTGTTTTCCTGTTTCACAGTCAGTGGAGAGAGGAGTGAAAAGACATAGGCAGAGCTGTTAGGATAGTTAGACAAAGCTGCTTCATGTCACTGCTTGTTTGAAGCTCCCCGAACACAGAGCTTTAGCACTCTGTCCAGGTATGACTGGGAAGTGGCTGAGGACAGCCCAGCTATAACTCAGCTCAGATAAGTTCATCTGAGTGGTACTCAAAGTGATCAAGAGCTTAGTAACTTGTCACTAATGTGACTGCTCTTTTTCTGGTCAATGAATAGGATATCCAAAGTTTCAATAATAAATATTAAAAAAAAAAGACTGTGTGGAATAAACCCTCAAGTTTAGGATACAGACTGATTTTATTTAATGTTTTTCATGTACATGACACTTCCTTGAAATGTGTTTCATTATATAACATGGTAGAACTGAAATCCAAGTATGTAAACAGAGTAACACATCTCAGGATGATATTCAAAGGCCTCAGGGCTGAGAAACCAATGCCCCAAGAATAGACAACCATTGATTCAAAGACCTTTATGTTACATTCAAAACTGCATGAAGTTATTTGTTATTACTGAGTTCTGAACATTACATTACAGAGAGTTAACTAGGAAAAGCACCAAAGAGAAAACAATGAGTCTGGGAATACTAGTTTACTATAAGAATATGTATGTTTGGTTAAGCATGTACAGCAACTAAGCATGAACTACAGCTGAAATAAAATTTTTATTTTGCGTTTGTTATGTATGCCAGTGCTACTAAGACTGCTGGTAAGAATATTTTTAGTGGTATCCACTCTGAACAGAAACACCTAAATTTGGGTATCTGAGTATACATGTCTACATGTGGATTAAACTTCTATTACAACCACTATAGGTCTGGATTTCAATAGGGTTTCCAAAAGAATTTAGTGCCATTAGTCCACATAGGACAGGTAACTACCTAGTGGACACCCACTGGATTCCTTAACTGGCATTGAGAGCCATCTTGTGATAGCAACTGTAAGTGAGAAGAAATTCAAAGGAAGCCTTAATGATCTGAGAAGAAGCTACTAGGTGGGCACCTTTAACATATCCTACTGGAAAACAGCTTCTGTGCCTACAGGTTTGAAGCAGCCTTTCCTTCAGCCTGTGGGTTCTGGGCAGGGCAAACAAACAGGTCAGGATAGATGGTTTAGCAGTGTAATATAAGGCAAATTAACATAGCGACCGAGGACTATGATTAGTGCTTACCATAAAATGGAAATACTTTGCACGCAATTGGGTATTTTACAACCATTCAGGGGCATATGAACATGGTATTTTAGAGAAACTTCACTGCGTTCCACAGGAAATACTGTCTTCCTTCAATGTTTCCATTCCAAATTAGAGTATATACTTTTATATACTCTATGGATTGCTTTTTACATTTTTATTTAGTAGATTTTGAAGGAATAGGCATACAATAATAACTAACATATTTTCATACCATAATAATGAATGTATTTTCACTTTCTCAGAACACATTATTAGGTCTTCCCAAAGTAAAATTCAGTGGAAACGGACTTTTTGCCATATACTGTTTTTTTTCTTTTCTTATAAAGAAACTTGCATGTCCAGAGGAAAACCATTTCACTTGAACTTTATGATCAATTCCTGAATTTTTATAATAATGTGTCAGAGCATTAATGTCAATGCCCAAAGAAGTATGTTAGAATATAAAGTGTTTGGCCTGTCAGCCACAGTCCTTAGGCAGAAAAATAGATTTTCTTGTAGTGGAAAGCTGCCAGCGATAAGAAATTAATTGCCAGGTCTTGAAGTAAATCTTAAAATAGTACAGCATTCGGATGGTCTGGACTTAACTGGCTAAACAGTTATGGGCAATGCTCCTCTAAAGGTTTTATATGAGTACACTTTCCTAAAAAACTTACAGATGAAAATGAGTTCTGCAGATTTGATAATAATGTATTCATTGATCTCCTGTAGTGTCACAATTTGTATCTTTTTATCAATTATTCAAATGTAAGTATTAATTTCCTATCATGTAGGATGCTTAACGTTGTTTCTTCTCACCGTTATCTTTAGAAAGTATTCTACTGCAGTGAAAATTATACTCAAGCTGGTACTCTGTTTATATTCTTATTTCTAAACACTTAAAGTGCTTCTAAGCAGTTATCTTTGGGATAGAAATCTTCAGAAATGTTTTTAACCCCTGTCCTTTATAATATTTAGTGGGAAATACTCAACCAAAATGATTCTGTTACTTTTGCTGTTATTCTGTAATTTCTGAGTATGCCTTTTTGGAAAACCTTTGGTAACACAACAAAGGTTTTGGATTTGACCATGTAATCCTGCTCTTAAACAATGTCACTTTCTGTCACTTTTGCAATACATGTCTATTTTGAAACATTCTCATTCTCACTTCCACCTGGGTTAAACGAGGATATCTGATAATGTGCCTGCTGGTATGTGCCTTCGTATGCTTGAAAAACTGTTACGGACTAGCTCAGAAAACCTTTGTTTGTGGCTATACTCACTTACAGTCTGATCTCTCATCTTCCAGAAAGGGCTGTCAAGCATCTGCTTAGAGTTTAATAGCTAAACTTAAAATAAGGTACTGAAAGGATCAGTGGGTGAAGAAGGAATGTGGAATTGTTCCACTCGGGATTTTATGATAATTCATTATTCAGCGCAAAAGCAGAATTTATAATAAAAATGATTCACAAAGAGTAGTTTGACCATTTCTCCATAGCAGTGATGGGTGATTTGAGTTCAGTTTATATAAATCATATCTGTTTAGCAGTTTCGGTAAACATCCAAGCAATACAGAACTTCCTGTTCTGCAGCAACATTAAAGTGTCTCATTCTGTAAAATAAGGACTCAGGCAGGTAATTCTGGTGACTCCAGCAGGACTTCCTGCAGAAATGATAGCTTGCACAACCAGATTTTAAGGGGAACTTTATAATTTCAGTTAGGCTACCCCTGCTACATTCCCACCTAATGTTAAATAACCTGACAGGAAGATCGAAGCACTGTTTTTTCCCCTCTCCAAAAGCAAAAGCATAAGGATGTAAGTTATTCTTGCAACCATCTTTAATGATGTACAGTTCGGTGTACATATATACACATACTTTTCCTCTGAATAGTAACACAGTGTTTTGCTTGGTGCATACTCCTCTGTTTCTAAAACTTTGCTAGGCCTTTAATTCATCTGTCTCTCTGTAATATGGTCTGAGTCCTTCTTTTTTTAGTCCTAGTATGCATAAGTTTTAAACTTACATATCTGATGGATGCAAAACCTACCTAGGATCATTATCCTCCAAAACATGAATGCAGCCACGTGCGTCCCTGTTGCAGCCAGCCCGGGCCCGGTGCCGGGCAGAGCCTCCTCGGCACACGGGGCTGAGCAGGAGGCGGGAGCTGCAGCCACGCGGCCGGCGCGTGACCAGGCAGCTCATTGGGCGGCCTCGCGCGCGGGCTGCGCGTGATCCCCTCCCTGATTGGCTGGTTGGTTGCCGGGCTCCGCGCGCTGCCGGGCAGGGCGGGGGCTGCTCCGGGCTCGGCAGCTCCGTGAGTTGTGTTTGACCCGGGATAAAGGTCTGGGCTGGGCAGCGCAGAGACCCTGCTCCTCCGTACGGCCACAAATCCCTGCTCAAAAGAAAGAAAAACAGCTTGCTTTAAAGGTGTTTGTCCCGCACATTTGCATAGAACAAGGTGCAACCAACTCCTTTTGGTTGCATAAAGAGCATACCCCTAACATTCCTCAGATCGTGAGCCGTCCTGAAGTCCTTATCGCTTGTTTTTCCCTTGGCAAAAGGAAAAAGGAATGAATAATCCAAGTGTTTTGGGGGTAGAATTTGGATATTAAGAGCAGGTAGCATCAATTTTGTCCTTTTTGCGCAGGGATGATGTAGCAGATTCATTCAGAACACACAGGAGGCAAAGAAAAGATTGAAGGGCCAGACACTTGCAGTTTGCGCACTCTTGAAGAGTTTCTGGAGTGTCTGATTCACTTATAGCACCTCACATTAAGCTTAAAGAGGCAAGGAATCTCTCCTGACATGTCCTCTCACCTCTGCAAAAAAAGTGGGAACAGAGCTTTTCACAGAAAAATCTAAAATCTGGTTCTTGATGTACAGAAGAATTCAGGGCTAGGTTAACTCATATCTGGGCTAGAAGGAGCCCACTGGGCTAGAGGAACAGAGCACCAGGGCATTTTCTGGCCAGTAGTCTGAACTTCTCTGTCAGACTACTGTGATCCTTTGAGTTTTCCTTCTCCTCTTGGATCCAGGAAGCTTAACTATGGGCAGGAAGAGTAGGTTCATATCACATTACCCCATCCTGCTATTTTGCCTTCCACACACTAGTCCACACTGGCTCAGGAGGGAACATTGCCTGTGCCAGCAATACTGAGGTTCAGCAATGATGACACCTTGCAGGCAGAAAGTCAAAGACAACATCAAGGCTTCCTTGAAATCGGGAGGAAATCTTTGTTATCAACTTTGAGGAAGCCAAGATTCACTCTAGAGGCGCAGAAGGATACATATATGCGTATATGTAAT
The DNA here is from genome assembly GCF_059628265.1 of Tinamus guttatus. NCBI lineage: Eukaryota > Metazoa > Chordata > Aves > Tinamiformes > Tinamidae > Tinamus > Tinamus guttatus. Next base: position 12,699,919 of record NW_028288684.1, read on the forward strand.
AATATGCTTAGATAGTTAGTTATAGTGTAAGGACGAAGAGGACAAAAATAAGAACCACATACATGGCTAAAAAGTTGAAAGAAAGCCTAAGGCTTTCCCCATCGAAGCCCAAAAAACTATAATGTTGGCCAAAATCACAAACAATTCTTGTAACTTGCAAAGGCGTTTATGTTGACTCGTATTTCTTACAAGAAATAATTCATAGTCCTATTTTTTTCCACAGTCTTGACTTCCAAACTGGACCATACTTTCCATGAAGCGCCATGAAGCACAGTGCCCGTTGTGCGAATTGGTCACTGAATTGTAGAGAATGTTGGAGAATGCAGATATAGACAACCAAACTACCTCCCTGAGGCTCTGTGGCAAGAAATCATTACAACAGCTCTTTGCTTCTCTAAGGTATTTGTTTTTGCAATGGGAAACAGTGAAATTTTCCATGGCAAAATCCCGTTTGCTATTAAAACAGTTTCAGCATATTTCTGCCTTCCTCCGCTCCTACACCTTCTCTCCCATTGAAATGTCAAAACTTTCAGGAGGAAATGACCTTCAGAGGAAGATTAAACTTCTAAAATCCTGTTCATAGGGCATAGCAAGATGCACACAGTACATCTTGAAGTTCCCATTTATTTTTTATTTTTAAGCTGGTCTCTTTTTGTTTTCTACAGCAGCTGCTACTACTTACACCTGATGAGTCTTTTACAAATATGTTAGGCCCCAAAGATGCTATATACCCACACAGATACATCTGCAATTCAAGCTTGGTACTTTACCCCATTGTAGAAAAAAATGTGCAAAATGTTCAGGATATAAAGGGACATCCTCTAAAAAACTAGGTTTACTAAGTATCAAGATTGTAGTTTCAAGAAAGTAAAAATGTGATAGAAGTAGCACCTTTCTTTCGCAAAACTTAGCGCAAAAAAAAATGCACATAATATTCCGTTATTCCTCCTTTCTAAACTTTTTTATTTGGAGGAGTAGGTCCTAATGTGTCACTCCATTGGCTCGTACATAATCTTAAATTAGCCCTTCTTCATATTGAGCCTTTCTAGCCAAAGATTTGAGGACTATTCTCTGCTGTTGAATCTGCAAGATGAATGACTTTTTTTTTTTTTTCCTCCTGAGCTGAATTTCTGATACAGTTGGTTACAAACTCAGTGCAAGTAGGAGAACAGTGAACTGTTCTAACAGAAAAGTGCAAAAACTGCTCAGAGAGGAAGGATATTAGGAGGAGTGTTGCCACTAGGTTGAGGGAGGGTATCATGCCCCTCCATTCACCTCTGATGAGGCCGCAGTTGGAGTACTGGGGGCAGTTCTGGGCTCTCCGTACAAGAGGGATGTGGAGCTTGTAGAGAGGGTCCAGCATAGAGAAACAAAGATGATGAAGGGACTGGAGCGTATATCTCATGAGGAAAGACTAAGCGAGCTGGGCTTGTTTAGCCTGGAGAAGAGAAGATTGAGAGGAGATCTGATCAATACGTACAAGTACCCGAGGGGAGAATATAAGGGAGATGGGGCCGAACTCTTTTCGGCCAATGACAGGACAAGGGCTAATGGGTACAAGTTGAAACGCAAGAAGTTCCATCTCCATGTGAGGAAGAACTTCTTTCTTGTGAGGGTGACAGAGCCCTGGAACAGGCTGCCCAGAGAGGTTGTGGAGTCTCCTTCTCTGGAGATCTTCCAAACCCGCCTGAATGCCACCCTGTGCTGCGTGCTCTAGGTGTCCCTCCTGGAGCAGGGGGGTTGGACTAGATGATCTCTAGAGCTCCCTTCCACCCTTAAACCTTCCGTGATTCTGTGATATTTTTCTAATCATTATTTACATGAAAATGATATGATATTAACAGCAAGATACGTTAACATTTCAACCCCTTTAGGATCTCTGCTTTGCAAAAACATTTTTGAGAGCTGATTTTCACTGCTGAGCCTTTTTGAAAGGATCTTTAAAAAGTAAATGAAAGAGAGGGAGTGAAAGTGTTTGTTCATGTATTTCATAATATATAAGATTAAGCAAAATGCCATATGCTGCAATTAAATAAAAAGCAATAAAATCCAGTTCATAATCCCATTTTTTCATTAAAGGTGTATAGGAGCAAATGACACCAGCGAGTTGTATAAGCTTTCACTAGTAAAGCTTGCTTTCTGCTTTACTCCATCACTTATTCTATATATAGGTCATATATTTTATACAAAACCATTTGGGAAGTGTGTCATGTCTTAAAACATTTACAGAGAATTTTCATATCCTTCATATTCAGACCAGATACGTCTATACCTAGTGCCATAGGTCTGCCTATGTACACCTCTGGGAGAAAGAAAGACAAGACAAAAATGTAACTAGTATATTTTAAATTTACAAACATCTATCAAAAAGCTTAGATTTTGCCAATTACATGCATATTTAATTTTATTACAGGCTTCCAAGAAATAACTCTAGCATGAGGAAATTTTTGAGATGTTTCATTGCACAGAAAACTTTAAAATCTTTGATAGAGGCAACTGCTGCGTGTCATTATTATAGTGCTCACAATAAACAGCAATGTGCTGTGCAATAATGCTGGACTCTTTCATACTTCACATTGCTGTGGTCAATGCTATAATGACTGAGCAAAATAGCCTAAAACTAAAGCTAAAGCTAAGGATAATGACAAATTCTTTTTCATGTGAGCTTGAGATCTCTGGAGAGGCAAACATGGCAAAATTTTGTGAAAGATAACCCAAACTGCTACTTTCTAAGAGGATTGCAGTTCCTTTCAAAATTTCCACAGTTTCGTAAATACAGTTAATGGAGTACAGTTGATTGATTACTTGATTTCAGCTTTATGCACTTATTTGCGCCACACCCTGTGCTTGCCTGTCAATGCTCAACACATGAAACATTAACTATTATTTTTTCAGTATAGTTCCTGGCTGAGGACCTTTTACTGCAAATATGCATAAGTCTACTGTTTCATTTGGCATGGGAAGAAGAGATTATCAATTCCATAGATAGATGAGATGTTCACATTGTCATCACTGCATCTCCCAAATCATAAGAAAGGATACAGACAAGAAAAATAATATTAAAAAAATGTCATTGAAGACACTCTTAAAACAAGCTGTGGCTTGTTTATTTTAGAGTTCACATTGTCTCTATGGTAGCTTTAAGTCATCTCTTTTTCTTGTGCTGTATGTGAGGATAATTATTTGTATTACAGAAACAACTAATACTGCAAAAATTCATCCCAGGTTGGGATTAATTGGCTAAGTACTGTATGTATCTAAGCAAAATCTATTCCTGGCTGGAAAAAAATAAATTATCAAGAGAGAGTGGTTAATCAGAAAAATTACTCTCTTGGAAAAGTAAAGCAGAATGTACTGCACAAAGCCACAAGTCAAGACCAGCTGTCCTCTAGCACAGGCTTGGGCCTACTTTGTAAACTTATCTTTCCTTTCTGACCCTGGACATAAGGTGATGTGGCTGCTGTGACAATGTCAAGCCACATTAATTAGCTTGAGAATTTTTTTAATTCTACAGGCTGGAATAAGTTCACTTAATTTGTACATAGTGTACCAAGTTAGCAGAGAGTACACAAAACTCACGAACAGGCGCCCATTATTGTTGTCTAAAGCTGTCTAAATACAAGGTTTATTTCTCAGTTAAGCATTGTTAATGCCTTTCCTATTATTGCTTAACCTGAGGAACAGAATGCCTTTGTCTCTATTGTTGTCCTCAGCCTTTCAGCAGAGTTGGAGCACATGCTCTGCCCAGCAAGTACAGTCTGGTTCGAGACAAACAAAGGTTGAAACTATTTTTTTTTAAAGAGAGCTTGAAACATCAACCCTCCTGCCCCTTATTAGCAACTCAGTTCCTAGCTAGAACCTATTGATTGTTGCTTTCCTTAACAGATACTGCGATCAGATGTGACTCCTGTGTCTCTGTGCCGATATGTTCATATGACATATCATATATTGATATATTGATATCAATACATGGACAATACATGGACATACATCAATACATGGACAAGTGCAGGGTCCTGCACCTGGGGAGGAATAACCCCAGACACCAGTACAGATTAGGGGAAAGCAGCTCCACGGAGAAGGATTTGGGAGTCCTGGCTGACAAGAAGTTAACCATGAGGCAGCAATGTGCCCTCGCGGCCAAGAAGGCCAATGGAATCTTGGCTGCATCAGGAGGAGCGTTGCCAGCAGGTCGAGCGCAATCTGGTAGTGAAAGGAGCAAAGAGGACAATACAGAGCTGTGTCTGAAAACAGAACAGGAAGAAGAGATTGGAAGAAGCAGAATATTCTGTGGCCACCTCCATTAACAACTCACCCGAAGCTTGACCTCTGGATGTGCACAACCTCTCCAGTAATGCATTAAATGGGTATGAGCCAAAAACTCACATTCCCGGAGGGAGAAGGCTATCTACTAAGTCACAGTGACATTAACGCCCTTCATTAGAACCTGGGATTTTAAAGGCAGAAACTGTTCTCTTCCAAAGTACACTGCACTCCATTTTCTAAATGTTTCCCATTACCTCACTGTACTGTTTTCTAATCTTTGTTGCCACTTTTAAAGATTTCTAAGTTGTTTTTTTTTCCCTTGTGTTTCAATGGGTTTCTAACAAGGAGAATTTTGGCTGGAAAAATACTTAAGTCTTAATATTTCATGTTGTTAATTGTGTTCAGAGCTGCAGAAGAAATGCTAAGTCACTTGACTCAAGAGTTTTTTTTTTTTAAAAAAAATTATTAAATAAGCTTTTCTTATGTTATCCTTAATTGAATAGATTTAGACTTTATATGTAAAGACTGGATCAATGGTAACTAAAAAAGTGCCAAGAACATATCAGGAATATTTTGTATATGAAAACAAAACAAATCTAAAACTATCCAGTTACCCTGTTGTGATAACTCGAGTAGCTGCCTTCAGTTTTTGCAATTGTATAAAATAAGTAGCAGAAGTAATAACCTTGAGTTACTGTCAGAGAAGCTCATAGTTTCTCTTCACCCTTTCTGTCCCTTCTTTTGCCATCACTGAGTTTTGCCCTGGCTGGCTGTCATGTTGCTGGAAGGTCAGAAGGCCACGTCTGAAGTTACCGAAGAACAGAGCACTTGGTTAGGGCTCTGTATTTCAACACTGTATATATTATATAAGCATGATGCAAAAAAATAATGTGCTGCATATCACAGTAATAATAACTCTGATATAATCTCACATCAGGTACATTTAGAATCATGATATAGTGCCTTTTTTCAGTGCATTGTTTATTTTGGTAGGATGTTTTTACTCTCCAATCTAGCAAACACCTAAATATATAGGGGAAAAGCCCTGACACTAAAAGCACCACTCCAGAAAGCTCTAATTGTCTAGCAGCTCTGTTGTCCCTTCGACAGGAAACAAGCTTTGCTTCAGACTCTTCATGTTGAGATGGGAGCAGAAGCAAAGTTCCTAGGTACTCATTCTAACCACAAGGCTGTCATAGAAACAAGGGACATCACCACCAGCCTCTCAGTCTTGTTAAAATCTCACCTTCATATTTGTTTTTTTTTTCTGCAGCAGTCTCAAGTGAGCCAAGCTGGTCACATTCTTTAATTTCATTTGGAATGGTTTGAGAAAAATCCAATTTTTCAGTTTTCATTTTTCCAGCAAGGGAGGAAACCAATGTTTGCTTCAATCTAAACTGTTTCTCCTTCTTCCGTGCATTTGTGCTATCCTGCTTAGATCCATCTGAACTGGATTTTTTTTTTATTTTTACCCCACAACTCTAGTCATTAGTTAAAAAGTGGAGTATATGAATTAATGAGCTTAAGATGCATCAGAGAATAGAAAGTCAAGCTGAGATGATATTGTATAAAATGCCAGTGGGATACAGGCTCATGTTTGTATCTGAATCTCTCACAGCTATGCTTTTCGTCACCCACCTGGAGTTAATTTCTGTGCACAGTTTATGTTCATGGCAAAGCAAATTTCAATTTCATGCATCTAAATTTGCCTCTGTAACTGTTTTCTTGATAAGTGCTCACATACTTATCCAATAAGAGAACAAACACAGCCCTATATCATTTCCTTCTGGCCTATGAAATTAAATTGTGCAGCTTAAATAACTAAAATGAACTATTTTCAGTTCCAAATCCTGATATATTTTGAGTTAAGTACTCTTAAAATGACAAATGTTTAGAATGAAGTAAGAAATACAAAGAAGTGGTGAGGCAAAAGAAACAAACTTGGCTAACATCTTATAAATCAAATGTAAATGATTCAGTCCTTTTTAATAAAAAGCACAGTTTCAGACTACAGGTACCATGGAAACACTGTGATACCATAAAGGCAAGGCTGAACTACATAGCAACCATTTATGGATGTTTCAGTCTATATGGATGATAATACAGGACTAGACTACAGGACTTAAAAAAAAAAAAAAAAAAAAAAAACGGGTCTTAAAGGGTCTTTCAATACTCCAACTCAGGGCTTACAATAAAGTGTCATACCTTTGCGCTTTATCTTTCTGGCAGTGTATTACAGAAATAAATAATTAGAGGTGGAATAGTGGAATATATTGTCTTTGATTCTGCAACTAAAACATAACTTTCTCTTAGTTTAGACTGGAAATGTAGTGCACATGGAGAAGTTCAGAAGGAAATGCATTAAAGTATCTCCGAAACATCATAACATCATCTGTTTTTTAGAGGGCAAACAAACAAAAAGGAATATTAACTGATGACAAGTTATATTTTTCCAGCATACTAACAACATTAGCAATGGATAGGAATTTTCAGTGGAGTAGACTAGCTTTTTTCTAGCTGTTTCCACCTTTTATAAGACCATGACTTCTTCTATAAGAAGGTTTGACTAATGCTTTGCATTTTGGACAAGCCCATTTAGGTTCTCATGCTCATATTTCATGGGCATGTGTGGATCCAAACTCACAAGCTATGCTGGACACCACGACATACAGGACACACCAATCCCAGTGAAATACCTGAATTTCATGTACAGGAAAACCAGGCACTTAAGTGACTGCCAACATCAACTCTCTAGGTATTAGTAAGAAGTGCCCAAAAAAGAAAGCAGTTTTTCTCCCAAAATGTATACGAGAGAGAGTTACAGCCTGAAAATCCTTCCTGAACTCCCACATCACTTCAGATGCTTGACCAGCTCAACTTTCTCTGAGAGTGGCCCTGACCAGGGGCGGAGTGAGGGGTTCATTGCTCTCCAGAACATCTTGCAGCCCGAATGCAGCTCCAGCGTCTCGTCAGAGCCCCCTGGTAAAGGGATGTGGGCAAAGACTAACGAACGGGCCTGTTCTCCATTCAGAAATGGAAATAGAGACTGGAAAGCACAGAGTTTGATTTCATGACTTTGTAAGTGAGAAGCTACCCACTTAACAAAAGGTCACTTTCACTACCCCTGCCCTAGTTGGTATGTGAAGTTTTGATGCTGTCAGCCAAGCAAATGCAACAATCCCTTGCTTGGCATCAGCAGCTTCAAACTTCTTTCCACCCTGGGATCCCTTTCTACAGGGGGGCTTGGCAGGTCACCATGTGCAATATCAGATACTGGGAAAAAAAAAAAAAAAAAAAAAGGAAGTGGCAGGAAAGGAGGTGCCCACGTGGACCTCATCTATAACGTAAACTACTTCTGCAGAGAAGGCAATAATATCTATCTTTATGATGATGACAAAACTGAAAATGGTGCTAGGATAACACCAAACAGAGAATGTCTTGCACATTCTCAGGGCTGTAGGTTCATTTTCTCAGTAAAGAAAGGGCTGCTAAGATTTCTAAGGGTGTGGTGGTCAAGTCTGTCATTGATTCCAGCTGCATGCAGGATAGAACGTACCAAAACTTTTCCAAGAGATTAAAATTAACCTTTGAACTATTGAAGTTTGAACTGCTATGCTTTTCCAGAAGAATTTTCTTCAGCTGCCCAAATTCTACACTGGGTAGTTATGGCTGGATGGCATCATGGTTCCCAGGGTCCTTGGAATCTATGAATTTTAGCTTTTAATAATGGATCTTGCAGATAACTGTTGACAGCCTTATCTGCAGTTTGGTAGAATCTCTAGTTCTAATAAACCACTCAATATGGTACTGCTGTGTAGCAGTTATTCTTCAGTTTATTTCAAATATTTAAAATGCAGTGGTGTGATGAGCAACCAATTTGAAACTCTTGGAAGCAGCCTGTTGGCAGCTGAGTTGGTGACTTTCAGCAAATCTTCATCTGGGTATATTAGTAAGGAAGATACATTAAGGAGTGGGTGTGATGGTCAGGAAATCAGGATGCAGGTTTCCTATTGTATCTTAGGCTTTTACTGATTTTGGCGTATTCCTACTCTGTCATTGTCTTCTGTCAATAAGAAGAGGTGGTATGTTCTGAGAAACACGACATTATAAAGTGTTAGATGTTCCAATATTTGAGGGTTATATAAACACCTAGGCTGGACCACTGAGAAAACACCTGATAATGAAAACATAGCTATCACTAATTCTTAATTTCCAAGTCAGCTTTGAATTTATACAAGCAGAAGAAAAAAAAATAGCCTGAGTATTAGCACTGTAAAATGCTCGGAGATATTGCTGTGAGAAGTGTCAGAGAAATAACCAAAAATACTGCTCATTATGTGAAGCCAAGCAAGGTCTGGAGAGATAATATCTTTTGTTAGACCAATTCATACAGTCACACACAAAAAAAGGGAGAGAAGAGAATGAACTTCAGGCGCATAAGGGATTTTTCATATGTGGAGAAGAGGCACAAAACTTCAGAGCTGCAGACAGCTGAGAACAATTGGTCTGAATTGAGCCAGTTCCGTCAAACAGAACATCTGAGGGAAAGGGGTCTGACACCTGCTGAACAAGTAACAGGAAGGCTAAGGAAGGGAAGAGGTGATTATGGTCATTTCCATTAGAAATGGTTATAAGAGTACTCTGCAATGTTGAAAGGACTGTTATACCATGAGGAAACAGGGTAAAATGAGGGCAATCCTATATACAACAGCAGAGTGTGGTTTATGTTTTCAGCAAAAATGTCCCCAGCATGCAATGAGGAGGAATCCACGTATTTTTTCCTCCATTTCATTGTTGGACACTGGTTATACTGCATGCAATAGGCCTGTGCATAGAGTGATCTGAAAAATAGGTAGTGCTGTGTGCATTTGGGATTTGATAGGAAAAAACATATTTCTGCATCTATGTCCTGATAAAAACCTATTGGAAATGTGAAAAATACACATATATTAAATGTAGGAACTAACAAACTTAAGAGTCTGCTTTATAACTATGTTAATATATCTTCTGGAAAAAAAAATACAAAATTACACAAACTGTTAGCATTTTATGTTTTTAAAGCTGTGCAAAAGATTTGGTTTTAGTTTATTCATTAGTGAAGATCTTACTATTTTTGTTTTCTTAACTGGCTTTCTCACTGTTTGAATGCTACTGTTTTGTAAACACTAGACTCTAGAAACTATTATTACCATTATCACTATCATTATCATCTCATAGCACAAGATCTTCTAGTCTCAAATATACCAATTGAGAGTCCTTCCACATTAATGCAATTCACAATAAAAGTTATTGGAGTCAGAGAATATCTCTCAAGCAAATGGCAGTAGTCATTTGGGTCAAGTAAGCAAAGCATTAGCACAAGCCAAGAGCACGCTTAAATAACAAGAAATGACATCTAAAGAAGACAAGCAGTATTACATGTGCATTGCTCTAGTCTGCGTTAAAACTGTAGCGAAACTATTATATAAGTAGGATGGCAGTGTATATAGAGAACTATTACTCCTGCATACTGTTACACCTTTAAAAGTAGCTTTGACCTTCAAAGCAATCTCAATATCTCTTGTGTAATTTTTCTCACTGGCCATTCTATTTTTGTCCTTGATTGGTATTTTGTTGGCTGTGCCAGAAGACTCACACTTCGGGTTATAAATCCTAGCTGCTGATACCACTTGATTCCTACCAGTATTCTGTATCATTTACATAGGTCTAAGATAGAGAAAATGAGAAGTTTTTATCCATATTGAAAACATATTATCTAGAATGATCTGGCCTCCATCTTCATGTTTAGATATATATTTTTTTTCTCTTCATGCCTCCATAAGCTAAGTGAGCCAAATAGAATGTAGCTAAATGGTGTTATCAGGTCAAACAGACTAAATATGATTATTCATGGACCAGATAATTGTTCTCAGAAAATTTCATTGGCATTTAGCCTGGAAGCTTTTACTTTCTATTCTATTTTCTTCTGTTCTGTGAAGAATGGAATAAATGCTACATATTGGCAGAAAGGACCATTAAAAAACTAAGGGGCATAGGACTATTTCATAGAGATATCATTCAAAAAGAAAAGGCAGGTAACACACAGCATTACTGCTAACCCTGTGTCCCAAGGCAACACCTCAATTCCGAAGGCTGCAAATCTGGTGCAGACTGGATGGGCAGAAATAAGCCACTACTTGGTCACCCAGCCCTGGCAGATGTTGTAGCAGGACGCAACCTGGAAGAGAAGGCAGCAGAAACTCCTTAAGCTTCACTGGTAAATGCAGGCAGAGATTAGCAGTTGTGAAAAATGGAAAGGAGCACTGACCTGTAAGTTGCATCGTCAGAGAAGGAAGATTCTATGCATCTCTACTCTGTGTTCAGGGTAGAAACTCTGTGTTCCTTTTATTCACAGATACATTAATATGACCCCTCCATAGACAAAAGCTGTAATGCTGTAAAATTTCTTGTGTTGACATCATAAATTGTATTATCCTGGAAGAGTGCCCGTGTCACTGTCACACACACACACAGACTTTTGTCTGCTTTAACTGCATAAATCAAAACTGCTGGGCACAGTTCTTTTAAGCAGCAGTAGCTAGGCAATAGGCACTTTTCAAGATTTATTCCTTCTATTCCTTCCCACAAAATGTGAGGAGAGGGAATTAGATATCCCTCTATGAACAGACATCTATGTGTTACTTGTCATTGAATTTTACTTTGTGATCTAATCCTTCTTCTTGAATATGCCTTTTTAAAGTGAGGTACCAATCCCTGAAGTCAGGGAAAGGAAGCTTTGATAGCCAGAGACAGCTGGAACATAGCTGGTATGGTACGGTCATTCTGAGTTTGTTTTAAGGCATGCATTAAACTTCAGTTGATTTAAGTAGCCATGTGTGTCTAATTCTGCTGTTTTAGCCAGAGAGTTTTCAGGCATCTGCATGTAATATCAATATAAATTTATTATCCATGCGAAACAGTTTATCAGTCTATGATGCTGGACATTTGTTTGTTTCATGTAATATTATTTTTTTCCTTTGGCCATGTGCTTACCTCTGTATACTGCTTTTTAATCCCACTTCATCCTGTCATACAAATAACCTTGACTGCCATTCACAGAAGTTAAGACTAGCACAGAACTGCAAAATCTCAATTCTCATCATATAGAGCTCCTGGAAACTTTAGAATTCCAACTCCATTTGAATCAGATTTCCTGAATAATAAATAAAATTACATTATTATTAAGGTGGTCTCCCACCTCCTGTTAAGCCCATGTCACTCTGATAAAGCCAAGGTAGCTGCCCTAAATTTGAATCAGCCAAATCTTGGTCTTGAATTTCTCTCTTAAACAGAGGAAAGAGATATGTTAAAACATATTTATTTCACAAACAGACTGATTTTTTTTAACCCTGAAACTATGTGGGCATCTAGCAATTCCTCCATAGCTGCATATAATGCACTTATTTCAGGAGGACTGGTGATACGAAGTAACTGCACTGGTGTTGCATTACAGGATTCACCACATTCTCCAGCTGTATCTTGCCTTTCAAGAAATGTCATTTGATAGAAATGAACTTATCCTCATATCTAAGATTTCATAGTAAATTTCAGTATACTCCCCATGAAATCAATGAAATTATTGGTTTTGATGACTGCACAATGGGCTTTTTTATAGACAAAAATTTCAACTCTGTATTAAGCAGCATGGACATATGGCTATCAGATGGCAGGTGGCTGAATGACACCTAGTGATATACAAGTAATTTCTAATTAATTATGTTTAATATAACATTTTACATTATATCGGATCACTGATCTTTAGTAAGGTCATGAAAATTCAACAATGGATTGAGCAAAATTCTTTATGAAACAGTATTATATGATTCCATACATGTTAGAGAGGTGTTTTAGATAATGAAAATAAATGTGAAAATATAAAGAGGAGGAGGCAAAAAAAAAGATGGAAATAATCTTTCTAATCATCCATGTTTTTCTGAGAAATAGAGTTTTCTTCCATAGCAGAGAAAAATATAATCACAGCAGAAATGAAAAGACTATAAAAGAACACCCTGAAGTGCTGTTGTATGTCCAAAGAGAAGTGAGAAGGAAGTGCAAAGGCAGAACAAGTGCGTGTGTCATGCGGTACCTCCTTCAGGAACTTCAGGAAAATTTCTGGACAGTGAGGGTGACAGAGCCCTGGAACAGGCTGCCCAGAGAGGTTGTGGAGTCTCCTTCTCTGGAGATCTTCCAAACCCACTTGGACGCAGTCCTGTGCCACGTGCTCTAGGTGTCCCTGCTGGAGCAGGGGGGTTGGACTAGATGATCTCTAGAGGTCCCTTCCAACCTTAAGCATTCTGTGATTCTATGATTCAACAGCTTGCACACTCTATAGCCAAAATAATATCTTAGCAAGGATATTCAATCAAGGGTTTAAAAAAGACAAACATGTGAGGCTAAAGGACTTCTCCTACATAGATTTTGCTTTATGGTTTGTAATTAGATTGTTAATTGACTTTGACTTTTCATTGTCTGGCATTTTGATGCCTCAAGTGATTCTCTATTATAAGATTAAGGAAAAGCTACAGTTTGTGAGGGAACGGCTTGGATTCACAGTGTGCCCTCCCGGGAATATCCATCACATGGAAACATCACTGCCTCTTTAGGAGACAGAGCCTCAACCAAGGACTTGTTTTTTTACTTATACTTCCTCCTTTATGGTTCAAAAGAGACACTAAAGTACCGCTAAAGCAATTACAGTATATTGGAACTTGCTGTTTCAACAGTGTGAGATGGTACATGATTTAATATTGAGACGTCTTTGATATTCTGTTAATGTAATACAGGATTATATTCATATGATGCAATTATCTGCAGCACTTTCTGGCAGTGCTACTGTTGCCTGAATCTTACAGCACACTGGGCTACTTTTTACTTGGGAGCCTGAAAAATCTTTACAAGTTAGGGGCTACAAGTTAGGGCAAAAACTGGAAGGAGAGAATGACAAAATTGTACCATTACTGGAAATGCATGTTAAACCCCAAACAAGCAAAAAAGATCTCTCTAAAAAGTGAGTAGGAGAAATATTTTCCCTTCTTCAAGAGAATGTCATGTATATAGCTGTGAGTAAATGGGATTGGGCATGCTGTTAGCACGTAACATAAAAGTGGTTGTTTTCCACGTGCAGTTTGGAAAGGGACCCTCACCTATAATATAACCTCTGCCTTCATGTTCTTTCAAGAACTGCTGCACCAAAAGATAAAACCTCAGAAGGTCAGTCTGGCCCAAGGAAAGGACTCCAGCCCTCTGCTGAATACAGGCTTTTAATGAATCAAGCTCTTATCAGGAGTTTTCAAAAAAACATGAGACTTTGATTTCTTAAAATGCTCAGTCATTTTCTCTCTGCTTTTTTTCTTGCATGCAAAGCTTTACAGATACGTGTGTAATTATTAATGTGTTAGAGTGCATTTACCTTGTTACCTTGTGAGTTGTTCTCTAAAATGTGCTCAGAGTATGGCCTACTTCCAAATCACGAGGTCAACGTTTAAATCATGGGGTAATCATATATATTTTTTTTAAGAATGTAGTCGATTCGATTTAAAGATAAGGTACATTTTAGTATACACATCTGTATTTTTGTGGCTAGTAATTTTATGCATTCATCCACCAAAGCTGAAAATTGATTTTCTACTTGAGTCCAAAGGTTGCTTAATAATTGTAAACTGTTGTAGAAAGATGAATTCCATTATATTTCTAAGGTAAAGAAGAAAGTGGTTTTGACATCCTCTTAACTCCATCCCCTTTCTCCAACTCTCTCTAAGAAAGGATGCTGTGAATTTTCTCTTTGGCAAATATATCTAACATGCACACTAATTAAATATTTTTGTGTGCATACATATACATGCAACTGACTGTGGGAGGCTAGGGATCAGTGACTCCAAGAGAGATGGATTACCTATTAAATATGACTGAATTACACACAGATCATGGAACTGTGCCCATAATTTTGTGTGGAACTTTGCTCAGACCTTGGCATTCCCGGTGCTTTGCTGGCACCAGTAAATCTGTGCCAATATGCATGTCAATATGCAAATTCTTTTTTTCCAATTCCATTTTTTTTCACTTTACTGTATTCAAACCAGCATTGGACAAACATTCACTTATCTTTCCTGCAGCACTTCCAGGCAAACACACAACCTCCTTCACACATGCAAACAAAGCCAGCACTAAATAGTCCAAATGCTTCTTCAGATGGGAAAGTGACAGTGCAGGCCACCACAAATGTTATTAAAATATGTCCCAGGCATGGGGAAAGGGTGTCAAGCGATGCCAAGTCATTGTCTTTTAGGGCAGGGACGGTGCCTAGATGCCAAAGCCAACTCTACGTGAAAGGCTGGAAGCAATCTAGCCATTGTAGCACAGTTCTCCGCATAAAGCTTTTCCTTTCAATTAATCAGTCTGGATATAATCTTATGCTGTTTTGGCCCAGCTGCTTTCAACTATCCAGACTGGTTTAATCTGATGTTCTGGCTTCATCTCCGTCATGCACAGCAATGTACAGTATGGTTCACCTTTAGAGGAACCAGACTCAATGAAAAGTAAAAGGACTTGCAGGACTAGTTTATTGAGGGGATTTGTAAAAGCGCAGCATAACTAAATTACTGTGCAATTTGTTGAATGTACGTTTAAAATACAAGTGTGTGTGGGAGGGTTACCTTTTTGAGGAAAAATGTTATTTACACTCAGAGAAATCAAAAATTGCTTTTTGGCTGAAATAATGATCCTATTATTCAAAAGGGAAAAGATCATTAGTAAAGAGACTGCTCCCTGTAGTGATCATTTGGTCAGTCAGATGACTCTAAGGTCAAACCTGTACTTTTTTTTTCTCTTTCCCCATCCTTTCTTACATACAACTACACCATAAAGGTAATTTTCCTTAAAGTTTGAAATCCATCTTTTTTTTTTTTAATTGCAAGAGTTATACAAATTAATTTCCATGCTGAGGAAAATTACTTTCCTAGCTTAGATTCAGAGCAATTAAACTATTTAAAAATTGCTTTTACACTAATTGGTATTTTTTTTTCTCCTCCTGGTATTAATATGATTCTATTATTTCTACTGAACAGTTTAAAAATTTATTACACATATGCACTTGTACATGTGAAACATTTGTTCTGCTATTGATAGAAAATCATTCAAGTGAGAATATGCTGCCAAAGTCTGGGGCAATTTGCGTACAAAATAAATCAATACAATAACTTGCAAAGTCTATCCTTGGAAAAGCAGTCCAGCAGCTATTTAAAAGCTTTTATATGTATCCCCCTATCCATCTATTTTAGTTTACAGTAGTGCTCAGTAGATTTGCAATGGTTAAGTCTGTATCAGCATTTTCATTTTAAAGCCCAGTCTTAAAGTGATGAGAACTCAGATACAAAAATTCCCTCCAGGCTGGTTTGACATACATTTTCTGGCAATATTGCAGCATGATGGAAAAAAAGAACAGTTAAAATAACTTTTCCTGCATCTGTCTAACCTCACCTAGAACACCATGTCCCTGTTGGTAATGGCTACGGTAGTTAGTCTTACACTGCTGGCATTGCAGTAGATGTCTCCGCTGAAGGCTCAGGTCCAGGCCAGGATTTCACAGAGGGAGAAGTGTCACAAACCCAGAAGGAAGAAGTGCCTCCCTGTCCCTCGGACCCTGAAGATCCGCCCTTGGGAATTTTCCACTGTAAAGAAACCAAGACTTACTCCCGATTACAGACAAAGCCCCATTTGAAGAAAACAAAATGGAGCAGAGGAGACTGTGGAAAGACAACACAGGATAGCACAGAAAAAAAAAAAAAAAAGAGAGAGAGTTAAATGAGCCTTACATTGTAGCAATATCTCAGCAGGATGGACTACCAAAGGTGTGTAGGTGCCTAGGGCCTAGGGATGGCACCTAGGAAGACCTTAAGGACAGGTGCTTGACATACCTCCCCGCTCTAGCAGATACTGCTGGTGGGACCAGTGGCACTTCTCAACACACAGTGGACATTGGGGTTATCCAGGAATCCTCTATATCATAGCTGGAATTACCCAGTTTCCCCCACATTGCTGATGTTTGCAACTCCTTCTTTCTCATTTTGTCCAAATAAACTACTTATCTTCATTTTCTAGATTCTCCAAGGTGATTTTTTACTACATTTTCATATAAGCATCTTAATATCTTCTCCTGTGCTGCCATTCATTCTTGGGCAGTGTTTCCTACGAATATTACCACAGTAACTAACTTCTTTATCCTTCAAAGTTATTTCGTTATTCTTCAAAGTTTCAAAGCCACACCTGAAAACATGTGACAGAGGATAGGAATCCACGCAGGCTACGATGCTTTCACTGCTTTCTAGCAATTCTACTTTGCATTTTAATATTGTCTGAAGCTCTTTGGAGCATGATATGTCCTCTTCTATGGCTGCACAGAAGCATGTTGGGATCTGAACCTGTCAGTAGATGCTCAGGTAGTAGCAGTGGCAACAACCTATCTTCCAGGCTAAACAGCTTAAATTAGGAGTTTCTAAGTCTTGTGGAGAAGTTCTTGAGTCTTCTCGCTACTAATGTGAGGTCCTTAGAGCCCCTTCAAGACCTTCACATTTACTTATTCTGCTGATCTTGCTCTCAGTATATCACTGGGTTTATCTTGGCCCGAATACACAACTTTAACTCTGCATTTCATACACTCAGAAAAAAGTCTGTTCTAACCAAATGAAATCATTTGAGGTTGAAGTGCAGTAGATTAAACCATCAATGATTACAAGTTTGTATCATCTCATTTATCCCAGAACAACTAATGGCTCCTTGGCCTACTATACTCTCAGAAACATTCAGATTGACCCCTTATGAGCCGAACCATGGCTCTCATTTTTAGTTCAGTTATTAACTTGATCCTTTGTATTATATTTGTTATAGCTGGAACACTGCCAAAAACAGTTATTTTCTTTAGGAACTGTAACACCATCAGCATGTTCTTACTGCAGGACTTCAAAATCACTTTGAAATACCAAGGTTTCACTGCATTCAGAGAATAACAAGAGGCCACCCCCTGCCCTAAACAATTTTTGAGGCAAGTGTCAGAAAGGAGAAACCAGCTGCAGAAGGCCAAAGCAAACATGCAAAGGTTAGGAACAGTGTTCCAGCACTAGGGAGCAGTTTGTAGCAATGAGGAGTTTTAGAAGAAAAACAAGTCTCAGCTCGTTCAACAGAAGCTGCAGTGAGGTCTGCAAGGGCAGGCAAAAAGGTCCTGGCAAGTCCCTTCTGCACTCCCTGGTTCCTGGTGTGGTCCACGGACACCTACTCTACTTCAGGCTCACCCAGACACCCGCCACATCAAGTGTTTCCAGACCCAAGATGGTGCCTTCATGCAGCCCCAACATGCGCCCTGTGACTTCCCAGGACAAGTCACTTTTAGATCAAGGACGCTGTGCTGTTTCACTTTGCACAGCCATAGGGATGTCAAGGCAAACCTATCATCTTCCAAGACAGAGCTTGAAATAGGAGCTCTCTTTCTACCCCTTATTCTAGGGAAAATATTTAATGAAGTTGGCAAAGCTTCACAAAGGCTGATCAGGGCAGAAACCAAAGGTCCTGTCTGATATTTTCCCTCACTTTTTTTGTTTCTTTTTCTTTAAACCAAGAAGAATATCTCCCTCCACACTAAATAAAGTCTTCCACTTGACAACTAGTGGGAAAGCAAGATAATATTACAATAAAAAACATGACCAAAACTTCTCTATATTTAACCATACAAAATTAATGCAGTTGTAGCTATGAGAATTAATTCCACACAGCATAATTCCAATAAGATGTTCTTCACACATCAAAAAAGCAGTTCAAAACCGCATGGGCCTAATTGCCATTTACGGAAACACCACTAATCGCCATTTTGGCAGTATAAAGGAGCTTTGAAGTGGATATAAATTCTTATTCTGCATTCATATTAAGGCTCCTTTCATCTATCAGAAAGATCTAAAAAAAAAGACAATGGTCGTGTCTCTGCAAACTTAAAATCTCACTGTAAAACACATTCAAACCCACATTAGCTGCTTATCTTAATGTAAAATTCAGGGCACGTAAAACTACAGAAATTGTCTCAAACCAAAGACTGTTTCTTGCCTCCTCCAAGATTTTACATTTAAGTTCCTGTCTTTATAAAGAACACTCTTAACAGTAAAACTAGTTTGCACATAAGGATATACAATCTTGAATCTCATTTATTTTATTGCATTTCAGCGGGGATCTGAGTTGTTATCCCTAGGTCTGGCAGGAATGATCATTCCACTATATGGCAGGCTTTCTAACAGTAAAAGGCTTTGTTAACTCATGGTCATTTAAATCCTACTGGACCCAGTTCAGAAAAGCAGTTATACATCTTAAAGAGGAGCATGTGATTAAATCTTTCTAAAGCTGCCTTAAAACAGAAACAGAAGTAACGAGGTTCTTTTACTCTACACCCTGTGATGCTGGTGCAATGCTGTTTGACTTAAACAACTATATATGTCACAGAATCACAGAATGGTTGAGGTTGGAAGGGACCTCTAGAGATCATCTAGTCCAACCCCCCTGCTCCAGCAGGGACACCCAGAGCACAGGGCACAGGGTCACATCCAGGCAGGTTTTGAAGATCTCCAGAGGAGGAGACTCCACAACCTCTCTGGGCAGCCTGTTCCAGGGCTCTGTCACCCTCACAGGAAAGTTCTTCCTCACATGGAGATGGAACTTCCTATGTTTCAGTTTGTACCCATTAGCCCTTGTCCTGTCACTGGCCACTACCAAGAAGAGTTTGCCCACATCTTCTTTACATTCTCATGTATTCTCATATCGATCAGATCTGCAAGAACCACTGGACTGTGCTCTGACTGTTCTTTCTTTCATCCTTACTTTGGCCTCTCTTCAGCAAATGTCCTCCTTGAGCCACCTTGGAAAGTTCCCGGGTACTTCTAGGTGTCAGTCACAGCCAAAAGGAACTTTTCTTGGTTATACTGCTGTCCTCCAGCTCTATTCAGGCAGAATTTAAATATCATTGAAGTGAAAAAGAGAAAAAAAAAAGTTGGAGAGAATAAGTTATTTTGATTGATTCTGAACTTCAACGGTGAAACTTACCAGGTAAAAATCTAAAAGCTACAGCCTTAATACCATCAGGAGACCACAAAGCAAGTCCCACCTACTGAAAACAACTGGAATTTCTTGACATCACATACCAAATACATAGAATTTGTCCATATATTTTTAAAAAATCATAGAAATAAGATATAAATTGAGTAACAGTCACATCTGAATAAATCCTGACAGATGCTTCCAATTCTTGAGTTAGTCAATGACTGCACAGCTGGAAAGAAAGTTCAGTCTTTGTGCAATTGCATGATGAATGTCTTGAGGAAAGCCTGATTCAGACAGTGGAGTGGGGCATTCATAAAGCCTAAGTGTAGCCTGGGGAGGATGTCACCAGCCAAAACAGTACAGGGAGAAACAAGTGAAGTTTCTCCAAAAGGCAATTCAAAACACCTAGATTCTGTCTCCCAGACTAGTCTGCCTGTCTATCTCTTCACTGACCTTGGCTAACGAAGGAGCTTCCTATGCCTGTGTTAGACCTTGTTGGTAACTCCTCCCTACATGATCATCAATTAGTGCTTTGAATGCAATCTAATCATAGCTGCCCATTTGCTGTATCTGGATAGCCACTTGCTTCCGCTTCCTGAACAGTTGTTTTGAATCCAAGGAAATTTTAAGCTGATTTTCAGCTGTCTGCCAATGTGAGGAGAATATCTAGGCACATAGATATTACTCTGTGTGCATAAGAAAACTCTGATCTGACTATTCTGTGAGCTTGCTTGTCAAATAAATTGATTTTGCATGAATCTTAATTTTAAGTGACTAAAGGGATCACAAATATCACCTCGGTGACTGGCTTTGTATCATTCTTGCAGCTCTATTTCTAGTTATGGGTCCCTGGATAAGAGTGAACAATTCATCTCCTTCCCAGGAACATATGTTCCTCAAATTATACTTGTAGATCGTTATTAAAGACAGAGTAATTACAATTTAACCAAGCAATGCACATAAAGTTATTTTAATCTTTTTTTTTTTTCATAAATCATTTATCCTGGTCTTTTAATCACTTAGGTAGCACTCCTCTGAATATCTGCCATTTTGAGAAAAAAAAAATTTACTATAAAGATATTTAGAGCTCTATTCCTCTTTCTTAGCAGAAACACATTGAAAACAAGGGTTATCTCCACAGCAAGGCTACTTTTCCATACTACTTGCTGGAGAACGTGGTTGAATAATTAATAGCTATATCACAACAAAAGAAGGTAAAGAACAGCTATAACAACACTGTGGAATAGGGAATTGTGGTATTTCAATGCTAGATGTTAACAGCAAATATATCTCACCAGTGCATCACTAGTGATAATCACTGTAGATTGCAATTCCTGATCCCAAGTTAGTTAACTGAACTAAGATTGTACAACATCTTCTTCTACTGATTAATAAAACCATAAGCCTATTGTTGGAAAATATGGCATCAAGTTATACTGAACAAAATTAAATTACTATTTAAACTATTCACACATCTTTCCTTCTCCAGATGTTATAGCAAGGGTAGTCTTTATTCACAGAGACTATATTAATGCAACACGACAACTGTCATCACGGTGAGGGGAAGTTGGTTTTAATAACAGTGTTGAGCTAGCCAGGAATGAAAATTTTCATCCATAATTAAGGGAGAAAAATTCTTTGTTGTCATAGCAGTCCTGGGACATTTCATATCTTTGATTTAAAGAAATGCTGCCACTCATATCACAGAAAATTTATCTTCTGCTTTTATCCCTCTGGATATTTACCAGCATAGAATTTGAGGACTTGGAAAGTGGATCTTTTAGCGGTACATAATCCTAGCACCTGGCATCTTTTAAACCATTGCTTGTCACACCACCACAAGCAGATGTTCTTGTCTATTTGGCAGTGTTGTTACAGCAGGTTAAACTGTCTATATCTGTCTTTATAGGAAAGAAAAATCTTTATTAGTTTTCTGATCATTATTTTTCCAGGAATCATTAATCTGCTTGGCAGTTCATGTAACACAGAGCAATACAGGATCTCTTCGGCCACCCATGTCTTATAATCTAGATAAATGTGCTGCACATAACTTATATTAATTACCCTGACTCTTCATAAGAAGAGACTTAAAATGATCTCAGTAGCTCTTTCTCTTTCTGTTCTTTCTTTCTCTTTTTTTTTTAAAGATGGTGACTTTCTTCGAGTTCTTGGGTCATTCAAGGTTGCCAATCTTTTTTTTGTTGTTGTTAAGAACTGTAAGAACTGTAAACACAAAAACTCATGATGGAAAAATCCACTGATTTCTGCCTCTGGCTAATCAAAAGCAGCTGCCTTAAGAAAAGTAATAGCTACAGGCATGGTGACCAAAGCATGTCAAATCACTGTGCTTCTTTATTGTACCTGACTTCATTATTATAGATATATTTATGCGAACAAAAATCTTATCCTCTTTCTGGCTTTATTTTGCTATGATAAAGAAGCTACAGTGAAAAACTCCTGTTGGACAGATGCTCTACTCCGCTGATCGTACCAGTAGCTCTTTCTGGCATTTGTGGACAAATCGAATTGTGCAGAAAAGTGTTTGGACGGCCTTACCAGGACCATGCCTTTAACACTTCCCTCGTCTCTTCAGAAAACAAACAAAACCAAACCAAGCTATACCTTTTCTGTTATGCTCTAGACATAAAATTACATTTTTATAGCATCATGGCTTAGGGATAAAAGCATCGTCCTGCCAGCTTTCTTCCTTATGTTTTTCATCTTTTGAGATCCACTCTCCCAAAATAAATCACAGCTTCTACTAGAATTTTTTGTTAAATCCATGCTTATTGGCCTGATAAAATTCATTCTAGGATACTTTAAAAAAATGATTGAAATGATCTCGGAGATTCTGACAGTTATCTTTGGGAATTCATGGAGGAAAAGGGTGGTGAAGTAACCAGGAATATAGAAAGGTTGAATATAGTGCGGATCTTTAAATAAGGAAAAAAAAGCAAGAGACAAGGAATTATACACTGATCACTTTAACTTAACTTCCCAGCAAACTAACTAGCTACTTTCAAATGCCTAGAAAGAATAAAGAAATGAAAAATGACCATCAGGTATTTGCCAAGAGCAGTGTTAAACCAATCTAATTTTCTTTTGAAACTGTATATACACAAAGAGCAGATGTTCCAGTCAAGACAGAAGCTATCTGCTGTTTAACAATTTTGACTTTAAGTAAGTATCTCATGTGATAGTTTTCACAATCAAGCTACACACATATTATCTAGACTAAAATATCACAGACTGTTTCTTGATCATGTCTTGAAAATAGTTAGCAGTAATTGAATGAAAGGGAATTTACAAGAGACATGAAAAGGAGAATGACTGCAAGTACACCAGAGAACAAAATAAGCATTCAAAGTGTTTTTGACAATCTGGAAATAATCGATGAAATTCAAAGGGGGATAAGAACCAAGTTCCTCACTTGCGCAGGAGTAATCCACTCAATACAGGATAGAGAACAACTGGTTAGGAAACACATCTTCTGAGAAGGGTCTCGGGTTATAGTAGACGACAGCTGGATGTGAGTCAACAGTGTCACACTTGTGAAGAACAGCAACATTCCCCCAGGACGCACAGAAGGGAACAAAGTCCACATGATATGAAGCAATCCTCTGTGCCCAGGCAGCTGCAACACTCGGACTGGTTTAGAGGAAAACATTTTAAACAAAGAAAAGCCAAAAGAGAATAACAAGAAAGACAAGAGGACTAGAAAAATGCACTTAATCAGGGAAAAGAAAAAAACTATTTTGCCTAAAAGAGGAGAAATCCAAGGAAGTATATCTGAAGTATCTCTGCTGCAACAGAGAGGGGAATAATCTGTCTTTCATGCTAGTGACACATAGTACAACATATACCTGGTTGAAATTGTACCAGAAAAACTGGTACAATTCCCACTTTTAAGCAATTAGCAAAAATCAGCTCCTCTCTTATGTAGAAAGACTTAGTTCCAGATTAAAATACCTAAACTAAGTCAAACTGAGGTAGTGTCTGCTAAATATCTAAGTTTCCATTATAACCAGCTGAAATCTATGGCACAAGTCAGTGACATGTGGGTGGGGGCTACAGTCATATGAGTCACCTTAAGTTAACAACCGTTTGCCCAAGATTTGCAGACATAGCACAAAAACTGTTTGAGACCTGGAGCACCCAGCTGGCAGCGAAGGCTGCCCTGTGTATGAAGCCCACAGGATGTCTGTACTTGAGCTCTGAGGCTTCTGCTAGTATCTAGAATGGAGGAGGTGGGAGAGGGCTAAGCAAATTCTGAGAGCAGTTTTGGTCAGAAGCATCAAGTATGGCACATACAAGATTCTGGAGACATCTCTCCACCACTTAGAGAGGGAGTCTAGGTAGCTAGCTACCAACTAATTTAGGGGTACCTGAAGATAGTTCAATGAATCCCAGAGTAGATGTTCAAACAGAAACAAAGTAACTAAGATAACAGGTATTGATCTGGTAGAGTTGGCCATAGCTTTGAAAACAAGGAGAACAAAATTGAGCATGATGTGAAAGAGAGTCAATTAAGAGACTTAAATCTCTGGCCTTTGTGCTCAAGGCCTTTAAACCAAACAAATATTATACCCACTAAGATCACACCCAGTCAGAAAGAAATATCTATAAAATAAAAGTTACTCAGACACTACTGCTTTTGGAAATTATGGAGGTGAAAACCATATAAATAGAAAGCTGATATGATAAATGTATAATATTCATTCTCTTTTTTTGAAAAAAAATCTTTTCTTCCTCTATGTCCCTCCTTTTCTCTCGATATGAACTACATCATTTTTTCCTATGGCATAGAAAATTTTTATGACATTAGCTAAATCTCATTAAATCATTCTAAGGAAATTCTAAGGAATGATTTAATGATAGCATCAGTTATCAGATCAATAATAGCATCAGTTTCCGAAAAGTTAATAAAATGCCCATTTTCCTTCAGAGATATATTTCCAGTTTTACAGTTAACTATTCTGCTTTTGAGCACTGGTGAGCTATTTACTGCTGTATCTTTCAGGATTTGCTTGACAGATTTGATATGATAGATGACAATTCATTCTTTCAGCATCTCAGTGTTATTCATTTAACTGGAATAATACAACGGATGTGAATAGAAATATCACTGTCTTACACTGCTGATCGAATGAACTTTCTAGCAAACCACGAACTCGATGTAAATAGAATAATTTATTAGTATCGGTTCCAAGTTTCCTAATTACTTACAGAATATATTCTGTTTTGTGATTTATATAATGTAACTCTAACAGACTTTCTGTATCTTATAACAATTTGCGAGCGAACAAGAGACTACTAAATGTAGTTCATATTATGCAACAGAAATGAAGCAACATTTCTATCCTTAAACAACAATTTTAAAATCAGATCTTCTATTTGCACAGGAGTTTGTCATTGCTGTGTAACAGAACAGATCCAGATACAGTTTTGGCTTGTGCCTACTAGCCTTCTTCCAGATCGAGATCAAGACTGGGGCTAATGCAGTCTTGAGCTGGTGCTACTTTAACTAAGGCCTTGTTACTTGCTTGGCCACAGCCTGCCTATCCCATCCTTGATTCTGTTTTCTGTAAGGAAAAAACATATCTGCCTTCTAATCTTTGATCTGTGGATTGAACTTAGTTTAAACTAGCCATTCACTAGAAAATAAGAAAATAGATGAAGTTGTCTTACCTGGTCACATACATTCCAGGACATTAAAGAGTACAGATGCCAATGTACAGCTATCATTTTCTTTTAGTTAGCTGTAGAAAACTGCCAGCTCAGCATGTGGCATTTCTGACCCATCCCGACCGTCTCCATGATTACATTCGAAGGTCAGGCACCTATTATTGATTCTCTAAAGCATCTTGCTACGCAGTGCCTGAGCAGGAGGCACTTAAGAAAATACTCTAGTCCTTCCCTTAGAGAGATTACAAAAGAATGGTTATTTAACAATTCTGAAACAGCAGGGGAGATTTCGCTTTCAGGATTACTCTCTGGAATCATGAAGCCATGGCAGTGTTTTTTGCTGAAGTTTATAAAAAGTTATAGTGAAGCATCATGAAATGTTACTTACAGGCCAAATCATGCAGTTCTTCCTCACTGTTTTCTGAGGCCCCAATTCAATAAGCACATGCTTGATTCCGTCATTATTTGGCAGATAAACCTAACCTTCAAATGGTACACACACCTCCTACATACCAATGCTTTCTCAAACAGAGATCATACTCCAGGGCTATAATATCACACACATGGTTTCATAAGGCCTATGTACAAGTACACCAAGATTTCTAACTTTTATATAAGAGGTGAGATTAATGCACCCTATCTCTGTAGAATTCATCACCTTGAAACTGTTCTTCATCAACATGCAGTCTACAATTAGCAATGGGATGCAGTCTACAGCCAATGCCAGCTGAAGGTCCTGTCAGCCATCTCCTGATCCCAGGATCCTGATCAGCCACCTCAGGCACTTAAGAGTGAGCTGCAGTCTCTGCCCAGGCTGCATGCTGGATTGCTTTATGACAGGACTAGAATGCAAAGCAAGACCTGTACAGGATTCCCACCTCTGACACAACCCCATGCAACGCTACAGGTTTGGGGCAGAGTGGCTGGAGAGGTGTGCATCAGAAGAGGGTCTGGGGATGTTGGTCAGCAGGCAGCTGAACGTGAGCCAGCAGAGTGCCCAGGTGGCCAAGAAGGCCAATGGCCTCCTGGCTTGTGTCAGGAGGAGTGTAGCTAGTAGGACCAGGGAAGTGATTGTCCCCCTGTGCTCAGCATTGTTGAGGCTGCACCTTCAATACTGTTCGAGTTTTGGGCCCCTCACCACAAGAAAGATACTGAGATGCTGGAGTGCGTCCAAAGAAGGGCAATGGGCCGGAGCACAGACCTTCCTAGCAGCTCAGGGAGCCAGGAGTCAAAGATCATATACAAATGCTATTAAAGCTCATCAAATTATCCTTCCGTGTACCTGTGGGTACATACAATGGAAATGTACTTCAGTATAAAAAACGAATGTACTATACAGTAGGAATGATCTCTGCATCTCAACTAACTTGGCTTCTCCAGAGTTATGGTGCAAAAATCAGATTTATTTTATTTTATTATTTATTGCCTATGGTTATTGTGTGCTCTTCCAAAATACTATCAATAAGAAATGAAAAATCTATGCCTGTGTCCATATGGTTTATTTAGGCAAAAGTGTGCATGTTGTAGGAGAAATTTTGCTAATAACATAGTCACACTGGCAAATTAATCTTTTAGTATTCTGAATAATGTAATGTTTTATTCCATAAAAATATTTAGGATAAACTGATAACCTGATTACATCCACCTGCGTTCTTTGCACCCTTAATACTGTTGTAAGCCTACCTCTTCAGACAGACCATTAATTAGAGTGTCTCATGATCATATTTGCAGAAATCATGCAATTACTTAGGTGTAAATTTACTCAAGGAATGAGCCCCTCATTAAAAATTCACAAGGATCTAGAAATACAACATTGCTAACAATTTTATGCATGATATCAATTTGATATGGCACAAAATTGCCTTGTAAAGATGATTCACTACTGATTGGTTTTAGACACCTTTTTACCACCAGGTTTACAAAAAAGTCTGGATGCAGTACCAGCACACGAGGCAGTGCCAGCAGCTTTTCACTCAAAAATACATAGAGCCACAACCACATGGGACAAACTAAATCATATGCACAACTGCTAAAGTGATCTGAACCTATCTATTGTAGTACTCTCCAGTACCAAACTTATACTGCTGGAAATGGGAAGATATAATAAACAGTGCATGTTCTGTTGTTATCTTGTTGATCTGTACACATCCTCACCATTAAGTCTGGCTATTTTGCAGGTGTCTTGGTGAAACCCTACATTCTTTCTCATAAAGTTGAAATTAGGGATTTTTCAGGTCAGTTTATCATGCAGTGAAGTGTGAGACATGATATTCTTCCAATAAATTCATAGGTAAGTGACTAATAACTTTTTGGTTTTCAATGACCAGCTAAAATGAAAATCAAATAGGAACACAGTAAGCTTTGAGCACTTGAAAGCTACAAGACTACAGAAGAGAGCTAACAGTTTCAGCTCACTTCAGTTCTTAGTAGAACATGGTTCACAGCAAACTTAATTCCAGTATACACTAATAATTCAAAGGTTAGACCAGACTATCAAAATTACTTCCCTTTAGATAGATAGTCATCCAAAGGGGGGACTTCAACTAGATAGTCATCTAATGGGGGACTTCAACTTCCCTGACATCAACTGGAAGGACAAGACAGCCAGGCACAGCCAGTCCTGGAGGTTCCTACAGTGCGTTGATGACAACTTTTTGACACGGGTTGTGGAGCTACTGGACTTCATGCTAACAAACAGAGAGGGACGTGTAGGAGGTGTGAAGGTAGCCTTGGCTGCAGTGACCATGAGTTGGTGGAGTTCAGGATCCAACGAGGAGGAGGCAGGGCTGTAAGTAGCCTTACAACCATGGGCTTCAGGAGGGCCAATTTTGGCCTCTTCAGAGACCTCCTCGGAAGAATCCCATGGGCTAGAGCTCTAGAAGGAAGGGAGGCCCAAGAGAGCTGGTTAGTTTTCAAGCAGCACTTCCTCCATGCCCAGCAACAGTGCATCCCTGTGTGTAAGAAGTCAGGCAGAGGGGGCAGGAGACCTACGTGGATGAGCAGGGAGCTTGTGGCAATGCTCAAGCAGAAGGTGGCGGTGTACAGAATGTGGAAAAAGGACAGGCCCCCAGGAGAAATACAGGAACGTAGTCAGGGAATGCAGAGCTGCGACAAGGAAAGCTAAGGCACGTTTGGAACGCCATCTGGCAAGGGATGTTAAAATAACAACAAAAACTTCTTCAAATATATTAACAGTAAAAGGAAGATCAGGGAAAATGTGGGTCTGGTGGTGAACGGGATGGGCACCCTGGTTATGAATAACACAGAAAAAGCAGAGTTGCTGAATGCCTTCTTTGCTTCGGTGTTTACCAAGGGCAGCCCTTTAGAGCCCCAGGCCCTAGGGACAAGAGAAGAAGCCTGGAGAGAGGATGAGTTGCCCTGGGTAGAGGAAGATTGGGTCAGAGAGCCCATAAGGAAACTCGATACCCACAAATCCATGGGCACTGATGGGATACACCCCAGAGTGCTGCGTGAGCTGGCAGAGGTCATAGCTAAGCCGCTCTCCATCATCTTTGAAAGATCCTGGAGAATGGGGGAGGTGCCGGAGGACTGAAAGAAGGCCAATGTCACGCCAGTCTTCAAAAAGGCAAGGAGGACTCAGGCAACTACAGGCCAGTGAGTCTCACCTCCATCCCTGGAAAAGTGATGGAAAGGCTCATACTGGCTGTTGTCTCCAGGCACATGGAGGACAAGAAGGTGCTCAAGAGTAGTCAGCATGGATTCACCAAGGGAAAATCATGCTTGACTAACCTGATAGTCTTCTATGATGGAATGACCAGCTGGATAGATGAGGGGAGAGTGGTGGATGTTGTCTATCTGGACTTCACCAAGGCTTTTGACACCATCCCTCACAACATCCTCCTGGGCAAGCTCCGAAGTGTGGAATAGGTGAGCGCACAGTGAGGTGGATTAGGAATTGGCTGGATGGCAGAGCTCAGAGGGTGGTGATCAGCAGTGCCAAGTCTAGTTGGAGGCCTGTAGCTAGGGGTGTGCCTCAGGGGTCAGTCCTCGGCCCAGTCCTGTTCAATTTATTCATCAATGACCTGGATGAAGGCACAGAGTGCTCCCTCAGCAAGTTTGCTGATGATACCAAACTGGGAGGGGTAGCTGATACCCCAGAGGGCTGCACTGCCATCCAGAGGGACCTGAACAGACTGGACAACTGGGCGGTGAAAAACCTCATGCAATTCAACAAGGCCAAGTGCAAGGTCCTGCACCTGGGGAGGAATAACCTCAGACACCAGTACAGGCTGGGGACCGACCTTCTGGAGAGCAGCTCTGCAGAGAAAGACCTGGGTGTCATGGTGGACAACAGGTTGACCATGAGGCAGCAGTGTGCCCTCGTGACCAAGAAAGTCAATGGGATCCTGCGGTGCATTAAGAAGAGCGTCTCCGCAGGTGGAGGGAGGTGATCCTGCCCCTCTACTCAGCCCTGCTGAGGCCACATCTGGAGTATTGTGTCCAGTTCTGGGCTCCACAGTACAAGATGGATGTGGAGCTGCTGGAGAGAGTCCAGCGCAGGGCTACGAGGATGATCAGGGGCCTGGAACATCTACCCTATGAGGAGAGGCTGAGGGAGCTGGGCCTGTTCAGCCTGGAGAAGAGAAGGCTGAGAGGGGATCTGATCAGTGTCTATAAGTACCTTTAGGGAGGCAGTGATGAGGATGGTGCTGGCTTCTTTTCAGTGGTGGCCACCAACAGAACTAGAGATAATGGCCACAAACTGAAACACCAAAAGTTCCACAGGAACTTAAGGAAAAATTTCTTGACAGTGAGGGTGACAGAGCCCTGGAACAGGCTGCCCAGAGAGGTTGTGGAGTCTCCTTCTCTGGAGATCTTCAAAACCCTCTTGGATGCCACCCTGTGCCGCGTGCTCTAGGTGACCCTGCGTGTGCAGGGGGTTGGACTAGATGACCTCTAGAGGTCCCTTCCAACCTTAAGCATTCTATGATTCTGTGATCTTAAGATCATGTATCAAACATATCAGACTAATTTTACATATTTCCTAGGATGTTTCAGGTGGTACTCCTATGATTATGTGTTTTTTCACCATCTCAGAATCACTGGGGCTTTTCATGAGCAATATTCTTCAAAAGCTAGAGCCTAGCATATATATCTTTTTATTTCTCTTAATATTATGTTATATTATATTTTATATAATTCATATATATATACATATAAATTATATATAGTATATAATCTTTTTTTGCTATCTCTTTGGATCTCAAATTATTAAAAAAAACCTCCTATAGCCACACTAATATACAGATATTTCCCCTTTATTAGCCATATGTGTAATACTCTCAATGTGTGTATTGTCTATGCTTTACAGCTACAATGTTATGCGCATGATGAGAAATCACGAAGCATATGCTTTGTGTTATTAAGTGATTGTACAGTGCTTTACAGTTTTCTACCTAAATTATCTTATGTTGTTACAAAGTTTATTATAGATAAGTATCTATATATACTACTAGGACATAGCTTTTTTTTAATAAAAACCTTCAGAAACAAAATACTGAATTTCTGGTTTACACATAGATCTAAGGGACCTGCATTTTTTTACTGACTCTGCTTTTGACTCTGTGATTTTGGACAATATTCGTTAATGTTAAATTTTCTGAGTCATTTGTGATTCCAGATATCTAACACCATACGTAGACATTAACTGTCAGGGGCTATAAGCTGCAAGTGCCTCTGCAGATGTTCAACACATTGGATAACTGGGCTCAAGTTGTCCAGCACAAATTTTCCTCCTACTGTCTCATTTTTTTCTATTTGCTGTTATCAACATTTAAATTCCACTATGACAATTCCATGTTAACACATAATAGCATACATTTTAGTACTAGCTGTAGATTGAAAACCTACATTACCACACCAAAATGCCGAGGAATATTTTCAGATGCCTCTAAGTCAACAGAGAGGTCATTATATTTGGTAGGTTCAATAGGAACCTTTGTTTGTCTCCTGCCTTATAGACTGTTCCTCATTGCCATGGACAATTGTTTGGCTTTCATGTACAGCATCCTGCAAAGCTATTTTTATACAGAATCTATTCTTTTTTCTGTTGCTGTGAAACCTTCATCTGAAACTTGGCATATATTAAGTGCTGCCCCAGAAATTCTATCACAGTATCCTATTAGAGTTAAGATATTGAACATTAAAAATAATATGGCCATAGGCATTGAGAGAGTAGGCAACAGGGAGTGATAAGCATACAGGTGGGTACTTACAAAGTCTAGATTTTTGTCAGTATTTTCACCTTTAAAAGTTGCACACAATTCTTCTAATTTAATTATTTTGTAAAATTAGTTGTATTTTTTTAAAAAAATCTCTTGCCAATGTTTCATTTAGAATTTGTCCAGTTTTGCAGATGAAAAATTGAATGTCCATTTCTTTCTTTTTTCAGACTAAAATATCTGCCTGACGAATTATCTGTTCTCTGAAAACACTAGAAGTGTCACATTTTTCTCCCTTCAGTCTCATTCAGTAGACAAAATGTTTTGCAGACAGCTAGCATGAAGTCTAAAGCGTACTTCGTTATCTAAAGTGCAACTTAGGCAGACGTTAAGTTCAAAAAAGCTTTCCAGTTTTTCCTGTCTCCTTATACTTTTTCATTGCATATGACAGTGAACAGCTGCAGAGTAGTTCCAGCAGCCAAGCTGGCAGATTCTTTGCTTAGAAAGTGAGAGAAAACCTTGCAGCTGAATGAGGTAGGTATCTACTCCCAAAGATAACCACCTTCTGCCTGTTCTCCTGTTCCTTGATTTTTGCATTTCTAGCTACAGTATTAGCTTGGCTTTGGTGAGAGAGGTGAGGGATCCTTCCTGCCTTTGCACAGTGCTAGAGCTTAGCATTTTTCTGAGAAGCAGAAGATTTGATTTGAACCAAACAAATGCAGATTTTTTTTTCCCTAGAGGAAGCTCTAACAAAAAAACTCATATGTAAAATCAGAAAACAAATTGTTTTCTTCCACTGTATACAGAAGAGAAGACCTTTTATACTCAATCTCCTGACAGCAGTGACAAGGAAATCCAGGAGAAAGGAAGTTTATCAAATAAAGTGTTCTTTTTGATGTTCCCCATGCACTGATTTACCATTCTGCTGCTTAGCTTATCCACTGTTTAAAACCCCATTTTGGGGTGTCCACCTCTCCCCATTCACTGTTCTTCGGCTTTGTGACCTGCTCTCCTGAACTTGCTGCAGCACTGATTGCCATGGCTGGTAAGTTCCTCTGGGGGGATTTGCACTTAGGCAGTTATATGTCTATATCATCTGTCTCTCCTGTTAAAACCCCAAGAGTTTTGTCACCCGCTGACTAGTTTTGACCACATTTCATAGAAAGGTAGACGTCTTAAAATGCATAGTCATAGAAATAAATGACCAAGTAGAGGAGAGACACCCTATAAATACTACAAGTAAACATTGTACTGCAACATGAGTGCAGCATTGCACTGCAGCATAAGTAGTATTTAACAGATATTACAGGATCTAGAGGAGATGAGATTTTGCCTTTCCTCCCCTTTCCCAAAGTCTACCAACTTTGAGAAAGCTTCATTTGCATGTTGCATTTTCTTAGTTGTGAAAATCATTCAGACATGTGATAAAAATCCTCATTTGTAGTAAGCTAGGCTTCATTAGTTTTCTGTACGCAGAACACTTCTTTTAGCTCTTTATTCATGATATTCATTTATCAGCAGAAATGAGAAACGGCCACCATGGAGGGTAGAAGGACTAACAGTCAACAGAGAGTTATTCTGAAGGCCGTTGATTCTCTGTGTTCATACACTGTCAGTTCCAATTAATAAAGTTTTCACACCTTATTTTCACTCTTAAAATATGTAGGAACCCAGGATTGTTTTTGTTAACCGAGACAGTGGTGACTTGTTTGGATTGGGCCAGTGAAATCAATTCTTACATGATCTGTTTTTAGACTAATTTTAAAAGGTTCCCAAATTCATAGTGAATTTCTTGAAAATGCCTCATTGAATATTTGCTCTCATACCGGCATATAACTTGCAAGCTCATGAACAACACTTCTATCTTTGTGTCTTGATTCCTTATAAACTGGTGTTCTAAGATGAAGTGTTGAGTTCATAATCCTAGAGATTATCAAATTGATCAGTGTGTGGCACATGCTGAGAAAAGGGGTAGTATATATAACAAAAGCTTCTGTTTTCTCACTGGGAACAAACACTACTGAAAAGGAAGTAGACGTATTTCTGATTTCAAGAATTAAATCAGAGTTGGGTTTTGACAGTAAAAAGCCACAAAGGACTATTCTGTTACCTAGTTCCCACAGAAGAAGATTGAAAACACAAAGTGCCTGAGTAAAATACAGCGAAGAAACCAAGATGGGACAGTTAAGTTTGTACAGTCATCTTTGGCTGTACCACAGAGGACAAACAATACCACAGAGGACAAACAATGAACACCCTGCAGCACCAAGGATCTTTCCAGATATCATACAGTTATCCCCAGAAGTCAAAGATCTTTCCTTTATGATAGAGGCAAGCCTATTTTTAAGTTTTCCAGGTGGATGAAATAATGAAAGCAAACATTCAAGCAACAGAAAAAGCTAATGGAGTTCATCAGAAGCCATTTTACAAGAAAACTGAAATACTACATTTTTTGAGTGATGGAAAGCAAAAGAGCAGTAAAAAATGATGCTTCTTCATTGTCCTGCTTCGCTTGTGAAAATATGTAGGAACTGGCTCAGATTCAAATAAAACATCTTTGTTAAATTTTCCTCAGCTAACAAAATTAATATATTGAAGATAAATATTTGAAGATTTTTCCACTGTTACCTATTATCAGCTGCCAGGTAGGAACATCCTGTCAGTTTGTTCTCCAGGCTTTTGCTTTGTCAGCTTTATTTCTAACTTTTCTACAGCCACAAAAACACTAGAAGATTTTAGAGACAGCACATTAGTAGTGAGCAGGGACTGAAAGCTCAGACAGGAATCACAGCTTGTTCATTATGCAAGAGGAAAATTGCTCTGGTCTATGGGTGTAAAAACAAATTCAGATATGCGATTATCTACTTTTTCTTAATTCTGCATTATTACTAAATAATTTTTCTTTTTTTTTCATTCTTCCAAAAGAATTATGCTTTTTTTTTTTTTTTTTTCCTGGGAGAAAGGACAGCAAGCAGCCTTTGATAAGGAAGTGAACTGTTGAACTGAAAGGAGACAGTCCTGCCTCCCATAATTCTTTATCAATTTACAGCTGCTGCTGTGACATAGAAAGCTTCCCTTTTCTGTATCAGATATCCCTTATTCATAATTTATTCTCAAGCTATGCATCACAAACATAAAATGAAGGAAATAACTAAGAGCGAGATCTTGGACTTGAGAATTTGCAGTGGAGAGGTGTAACCATCTGTCTCCCTGGATTAAGGGTCCCTGGGGATAAGCATTCCCAAGGGAAGCTTCAGGCTCTGAGAAAAGTGGCCATGAGTCCCCAGAAACCTAAGATGGGGCTTGCTGAAAAGCCCTATTCTTTCTTTGAAGCTCTATTCTACAACACTGAAGAGATTGCTGGTTGAGGAGGATTAGGTTAGGGATTATTTAGGCAAACTGGACACCCATAAATCTATAGACCCGGATGGGATGCACCCCAGGGTGATGAGGGAACTGGCAGGGGTCATTGCTCAGCTGTTCTCCATCATCTTTGAGAGGTCGTGGAGGGCGGAGGAGGTACTAGAAGACTGGAAGGAACCAACGTCCCTCCAGTCTTCAAAAAGGGCAAGAGGGAGGACCCAGAAAACTGCAGGCCGGTCAGACTCACCTCTGTCCATGGAAAAGTGTTGGAGCAGCTCATCCTTGAGGCCATCTCTAGGTATGTCAAGGAAAAGAAGGTGATCAGGAGTAGTCAGCATGGATTCACCAAGGGAAAGTCATGTCTGACAAACCTGATTGATAACCTTCTACGATGCGGGGACCGGCTGGATGGATGATAGGAGACCTGTGGATGTTGTCTGCCTTGATGTCAGCAAGGCTTTCAACACAATCTCCCATAACATCCTCATAGGAAAGCTCGGGAAGTGCGGACTGGACGAGTGGATTGTGAAGTGCATTGAGGACTGGCTGGATGGCCCAGAGGGTGGTGATAAATGGGGCCGAGTCTAACTGGAGACCTGTGGCCAGTGGTGTCCCGCAGGAGTCAGTACTGGTCCTGGTGCTGTTCATGTCATTCATCAATGACTTGGACAAGGGCACAGAGTGCACCCTGAGCAAGTTTGCAGATGACACTAAGATGGGAGGAATGGCCAGCACTCCTGAGGGCTGTGCTGCCATTCAGAGAGACCTAGACAGGATGGAGAGTTGGGCAGAGAGAAACCTTATGAGGTTCAACAAGGACAAGTGCAGGATGCTGCACCTGGGGAGGAATACCCCCAGGCACCAGGACAGATTAGGGGTTGACCTAGTGGAAAGCAGCTCTCTGGAGAGGGATTTGGGAGTCCTGGTTGACAACAAGTTAACCATGAGGCAGCAATGTGCCCTCGTGGCCAAGAAGGCCAATGGAATCCTGGCCTGCATCAGGAGGAGCGTTGCCAGCAGGTGGAGGGAGGGGATCCTGCCCCTCTATTCAGCTCTGGTGAGGCCGCACCTGGAGTATTGGGTGCAGTTCTGGGCTCCCCAGGACAAGAAGGACATTGAGCTTCTAGAGAGCGTGCAACGTAGAGCCATGAAGATGATTAAGGGACTGGAGCATCTGTCTTAGGATGAAAGACTAAGCTAGCTGGGCCTGTTTGGTCTAGAGAAGAGAAGGCTGAGAGGAGATTTGATTAACATGTTCAAGTACTTGAGGGGTGATTGTAGGGAGGAAGGGACCGGGCTCTTCTCCGTGGTGGCCGGTAACAGGACGAGGGATAATGGATGTAAGTTGAAATATAGGAAGTTCCACCTCCATATGAGGAAGAACTTCTTGACTATGAGGGTGACAGAGCCCTGGAACAGGCTGCCCAGAGAGGTTGTGGAGTCTCCTTCTCTGGAGATCTTCAAAAACTGCCTGGATGCCACCCTGTGCCACGTGTTCTAGGTATCCCTGCTGGAGCAGGGGGGCTTGGACTAGATGATCTCTAGAGGTCCCTTCCAACCTCATCCATTCTGTGATTCTGTGATTCTGTGATCATTTGACCTCGGCTCTACATTAAAGATAGCACAGGTATAACAGTACTACTGTAATTCATACAAGCAGCAGAAAAAAAAAATGCAGGGGTAATGTACTCCTGCATCATCATGGGCAAGGAGCAGGGAGCAAGTTTTGGCTTCTATCATCAAAAAGCTGAGGGTGGAGAGGGTTAATCTTTTATTTATTTATTTTCTCCTCCAATGACAAAGCATTTTTCACGTTGCTAGATAATTTCTGGGAAGACAAAGCAATGATAGTGACTGCAAAACCACAATTAGTCAAACCCCAACTTGGTAAAAATCCCAAACTGTGTAGAAACCAACAGTTTCTGTTGTTTCTCTCTATTACAGTTTCATGGTGATACGAATAATGCGATTAATAATCTTACTGAAAACCACATATTTTTGGCAGTTGAATATATAGCTTTCAGTTTTAAACAGTTTGTTACTTCTCTGCCATACTTTTCCAGCAACAGAATGGGCACATATTTCCAAAAGAGAGGTGGCTGCAGGTGACCAAGATACCAAAAGGGAAGAGTTAGCTGAGCTTAAACAATCCCTGTACAGGTGTAGCATGACTGAAAAATATCAATAGTCTTATAACTCAGCTATAAATTTTTAGCATGCTTTTCCAATCAATTCATACTAACATACCCAACCTAGCTTTTTCTTGCCAGAAGCAGAGTTCTAAACACACTGAACAGCTATTTCAAGTTCTCTGCATGGGGTGGGAGAGTTAATGTTCAGTCTAAACTCTCTGAATGAAAGGGTTTCAGCAAAGGTATTTCTAAATACTTTACAATGGCTTTTGATTTTGTTTTATATATGATGCCACCATGATTACTTTAGCTTTAGTTTTAGACTTTAGTGAAAATTAAGTCAGAAATTCAGCAATTAGGAACAGATCTTGGAATCAAGTTTGGAATCAACACTTCTCAACAAACAGTATGTTTTTTTTTTCAGTGGATTTGATGTCCAAGTTGTTTGTCGCTCAATGCAAGATGACCTTGGCTACCAGATAACAGTGGGTCTTGCCTACTTAATAGAGCTGGGAAAAGACACATAAAGATTAGAATACATATAATATGTATTAACAATGACTAAACCACACACTGCATAACTATGGGAAAAAGCACATGTGTTCTATAATGTTTCATTATGACTGAAGGAGTTTTATTTCTAGTGGGTCAGTAAAACTGGCATA
The DNA here is from genome assembly GCF_059628265.1 of Tinamus guttatus. Lineage (NCBI taxonomy): Eukaryota > Metazoa > Chordata > Aves > Tinamiformes > Tinamidae > Tinamus > Tinamus guttatus. Next base: position 12,737,320 of record NW_028288684.1, read on the forward strand.
CAAAGCCTCTGTCTCTGTGGAGTACATAAATCTAAGTGAAGTTTCCCTGAAGCATTGAGAGATTACAAGCCAGAGAAAAATGGAGAAAACAGACAAGTAGTGTAATGGAAAACTAAAACCCATGCCTACAAGAAAAATGGAGAGCACAACTTCAGTAGCATTTAAAAGAACCAGTCCATGGAGACGATGCAGAACTTGGAAGAGCAACAGACAGGAGGCCACATCACCACTGCTAGCACCGAGGAGGCACAGAAAGCTACCTCCACTCTCAGTCCCACCATAATGAGCACAAGATTAGAAAACTGGATACATTTGAACTATATATGCAAGAAAACTATTCAAAACCCACTCTTTTCCACATTATTTGTTCAGTAACACCATTACCTGAATAAGTGCATGTGGATATCCCGTGGACAGCATTTATGTTTCAGATAGGGGGAAATCACTCTTTCAGATGCATTATGCCAGATATAGGGAGAAAGGATATGGCAGTATATGACCTGGTTTCAGAGTGCAGATTGGGGGAAAATAATGCAGAGATCCCTCATTCTTTACTATTCACATTGTTGCAGCTGAATAAATTATTTCTGATCGTTCAGCTTTTGGAACAGCTTCCCCAAGCACAGTAAGATGCAAAAGAGTCCCAGTGCAGTCTTTTATAGTATGAAATACAAACTCCAGAGATGCTGATGGTATTATCTGACTGACCTGAAGTGGCCTTGTTTGAGAGAACAGTGCATAATGTAGCTGACAGTCTTCCTAAGCTGTATTTTCTACACTGAAAGATTTTTCAGACTTCAAACAAAAGGAGAAGAAATTATTTATTCCATCAGAGAGACGTCTTTTCTACAAGATGTTCTTTCTACTTGTATGTATGTTTTGCCCGAAATAAAGGCAAGAAAATCTAAATTATTTAGGTTGCAGTATAGCTAGCCAATATAGTTTGGCTTCCTTCCCTAGGATTTATAGTCAAAGCAGGAAAAATCTGAAGCAGGTAGAAAAAAAATCAAATTATTTTTAACAATGTAGTATTTAAAGAGAAGCTGTTGTAGCTCCAGGCGACATGGCAATTTATGAGCGAACATGAGCTGGTGTGTAAGGATATAACTCCACTGATTCAAGTGACCCCAGTGAGTGAGAGAGCACATTCCTATATGTTGATGCATACACTTAAAAATAGGCAGTTGAACAAGTATTTTCATGAATGAAGCCCAAGACGTGCACTACATGAAGTCCTACATAATAATGTTACGAGAGCTCAATTTGTATCCCAACCATCACTAAAAATAGACATTTATAAAGTCTATTAAACCTAGACATTGATAGTAGAAAAAGGCCCTCATGCAGAGAGAGCCAGAATATTTTCCATCAAGGGCAGAGGTTTAACAAAAACATTTTCAAATTTCCATTCCTCTACAGATTTCACCCTGCAGCATGCTTAGCTATGCTGCACGTGAACACAGAGGATATTTGCTTTCCTCATGCTATTCAAATGTGGTATAGTTACAGGTTTAACTTCCACTCTCAAACTGACACAAATTGCTTTATTATTACTATTTTATTTTTACAGTCATTCCAACCTAAAATTTCCTCTCAGAAGTGTGGCTCTTTATTAATCTTTTGAAAACATCAGGTCAGAAAATTCAAGCTGTAAAGCAGCCATTACTTGGTTATTGATGCTAACCCTGTGATGGGGCTGGGGAAGTCAGGAATATTACAGCTAGGCCTCTGAACATTTTTTTTTCTTTTTATTCCAGCAAGCAATAACATCAGAGACATCAAGCTAATCCTTTCGGTTTCTAATCAGCATTGCGGACACATTTATTGCAGAGACTGAGCCTCCCTTTAGCTATTGAGAATTTTGAGTTGAAACATTAATGATTATAAAAATGTCACTGAGATGACATAGTGCACCTTTCTGCTACTTACAGTTCTGCAGGAAAACAAAGTTATTGAAAGTAACATTTGTTCATCCTGGTGAAGTAGCACATCGTTAAAACCGTTTAATATGCACGAATTGACATCCGTGCAGAAGAAATTATGCTTAAATGCTACTAGTCATAATCAGTATAGATTTGTCTGTACTGGCCAATACCCTTTTTTCATCTTTCAGGAAGTGTAAGATGGCACATTTGGTGCTGGAGGATCTCTCATTAACCTCTTCCTCCAAGGATGTGCTCCCTCAGTCAAATGACTCTCAAGGACCTCAAGGATAGTCTCCACATTAGTCCTGCCTTTTCCTAGAGTGTTTTATCTCCTCTGAGCAGGACATTTTGATTTCCACCAGTCAGTTGTCACAAAGAAGGCAGGGAGAGTAAAATCATTTTTTGTCTGGACATGTGGGAAGTCAGTTTTACTGTTGAATGATTAAACTTGACTTTGCTTTCTGTTCCTCGTCCCTCATGGCAGAAAATCATGGAACAACTAAAAAAGTTTTTTCAGTTTGCTTTTTGAGCTCCATGGAGCTCTTAGTGATCACACTCCAAAAAACTTCTCTTGGTACAAGCCAGGATTTTCATATAAGTAGTCGGTTCCCAGAGTTTAGACTCTAAGGGAAAAAAAAAGAAGACAGCACAACACGGTAAATTCTATAAGTAAGTACTGTACATTACGGGAGCGTAGCAAAGGGCTTAAAAGCTTTTCTTTTTTAAGAAGAAAACCTTTCTCCTCCACCTACAAGACCCCTTGATGAAGGGTGAGGTAAAAGACGGTTATTGATGCTTGAGAAGTTTAAATGAAGCAGAACAAATTTTGCATCTCCCTTCTCCAGGAACAAAATAAATAGAAATAAACACTGATCAAAACTTTTAACACCTTTAACTAACCTCGGTATCTTACTACTTATATTCAACCACTGGTTGAATATTTTCTGTTACTAGTTCTTTTCTTCTTTATTAGCTCGAGAGTACTTTAGCAGCAATGGAATTTTTGAGCATTTTGGGCAACATGTCTAAAATTACATGTCCAACCAAAATGTTTTTTTGAAAGTTCGTTCAGAGTTACGACAATGCAGATCTTAAAGACTATTACAGAATTCCATCAGAAAAATAGTTTCCAGCAATTTCATCTGTCATCGTGCTGATAAAAACACACACATTAGCAAAAATAATAATCTGCAGCCAAGCACAGAAAAAAACCTACTATTTATAATTCTAACAGAAGCTCATTGAGATTACATCTCAATATGCAAAGATGTTTTGGGGTGATTTATACCTATTCTAAGCATTAATAAAGAAAGACAATATTAAACCTATCTCTCTGTAACACTTCTGTATAAGAACTGCCATGCATCTGTATGTGCTCTGTGAGAATGCCAAGCAAAAACCATCGAAAAACAGTAAGGGGGTTATCTGCCATATTCCAGCTCTTTTTAATATATCAAGATTGGTTTAAACTCTAAAGCATGAAGTTTATCATCCCATCTAAAATTTCTGTTAGCATTAACTGCTATAACTCTAAACAACCAGGTCCTCTTTGTAGCCTTCAATATATTATAGTTTATGAACAAGTAAGGTTGAAATTTAATTTCTAGAACTGCAAAGCAGATGTAACTGCATTAAAATCGATGGACTATGGGGTTTCATTCCCTTCCACTCCACAGTTAGAGCCACAACTTTCTTCATTCTGCTTCCTCTTCTTTTTCTTGGCAGATGGTGCCTAGAAACCACTTATTTAGTCACCAAATCTGGGCTTTCCCGCTATTTCTGTAGAAAGACTGTAAACTTGTCAACAAAGTGTTCCCTTTTGTTTCCCAGTCTTTTCTCTTGTGTAGGAATTGCAAAGGAAGATGGTGCACAGATCTGCAAAGCAAACTGCTTCTGTCTGGTAATGTAAAGAGATTCCCAACTTCTCTTCCTGTCAGCAGAGAAAGGGCCTATTTTCCCAAACGCTTGTATTGCACAAACTGCATCCTTCTGGATTCAAAAATGGATCTTTCACTTGTCTGATTTACAGACAGAGCGGGCGCTTTTCCTGGGATGGCTGCTGTTTGATTACTTCTTACGTCATCACCTTGCTACTGTCTTCTCAAAACGCTGCATATCAAGGACTTCAATTAGGTGCATAGCTGCAAATAGTGACCTGCTGTCCCTCACAAATGTTTTATATTCTGAGAATATTATTTACTTGCTTACAACCTTTCATTGTTCCAGTTTTTGAATTCCGGTCATTTAAAGCATCAAGCTTTTTCTTTTTCTTTTTCTTTTTCTTTTTTTTTTTTTTGGAGGGGGAGGGTGAATAAGGAATTCAATAATAACATCTGTTTTATTTTCTTTTCGATGTGGGAAATATGTGTATATTTTTTTGAGTCTCCGCTGAATAAAATTTCCAAAACTGTATTTACTTGTCCATGCTTGCTGTGAAATTAAAAGTCAGTACTATCACAAACAATAGTTTGCCAGTAAATATTAACTACTTTGGCCTTTTCTGGTCCTCCTTAGACAGCTGACCCTAGAATAAATGACAGTAGCATTTTCAAAGCTGCTAAATTATTCTGATCCCACTGAGTCAGACACTGTCTGACTTGAAGGATTTTAGAACTGGTGAATCTGAACAGTCAGGAATAACTGAGTGAGCAGAATTCACTGTTAAAACCTTGATAAGGAGCTTAAGATAAAAAGGGAGATTTATACTGAAATAGAAGCTTATGGCAGCAGAGTGGTTTAATTTACTCTGCTATGTAGCAAGCAAAAAGGCATGTAAAAGGTGACTAGGCAGATCTAACTTGTAGATAGATCAATATTTTGCTGATCTCTGGCCACAAAACAATTAATCTTCCAAGTGCAGGTCAAAAGTAAAGGGCAATCTGATGTCAAATCAGTTAACCACAATTTGAAATTGAAAAAAAGATGCCGTATTGATAAAGATGGCCAACACGAGTTCCCCCTGTTAGGTGATAGGAGACATTGCAATATATTAATTACACAATGTAGTCAACTCGATCTCCCAGCTTAAAACCATAGTAGTCAATTGCAGCAACATCTCTATCATTCTCTCAGAACTACGTTTTAGTAGCTGGAGCTGAACAACTTTTCAGAGAAAAAAAAAATTCAGCTATTAACCATAAGCTTTGTTTATCTACTCATTTGCTTTATGGAGGGGACAGAAGTGTTCAGGAAATAAATGTAGGCACAACATCATCACTATGATAATATATTTGGAAATTCAATTTGGAAGTCATCTTTAACTGTCATGTCTTTAGACAACAACTAGTAAGACATAAAACCCATTCAAGGGTAAAAGATATAAAAATAAATAAATAAATAAGAGGGGAGGGAAATAGCAAAAAGGAGAAAAATAAGGCAATCTGATAATTAAACTCTTTGAAGAATATGTTATTTTTCCAGAATACATATGAATACTCTGTGAGTATTAATGAAATAATGGAGTTTATTTTAAAATGCTACTTGATTCTAAAAGAACTGTATGAAATTACAGGAATATTCCAATAGATAGAAGTTTTTCTGCCCTCTGAGCATCTCCTCGAGTAGTTAAAATTTTATTTAAGGAAAGTGAAATCTAGCAAGTCTCTTCTGATCTCTTTGCAATTTTACCATGAGTTACTCATAACACTAGTTCAAACATTTTTTGCTCCATATCAGAACACAAAACAAAGACTTTTCAGCATTCCTCATAAATCTGTGGGAGATGAGAAGTCACACAGACTGTACTGGACTGGGACTCATCCCTCCACTCATCTCCCAGTGGGTAGATCTGCAGGTGAGAAGCATCACTGAGACTCCAGAACCACTAAGGGAGAACAGTGATTGTGACCCATGTTGCAAAGTTCATTTGGAGGCCTGTAGCTAGCAGAGTCCCAAAGGGGGCAGTACTGGATCCAGTCTTGTCCAAATTACTCGTCAGTGACCTGGATGAGGGGACAGAGTGCACCTTCAGCAAGTTTACTGATGATACAAAACTGTGAGGAGTGGCTGATATCCCAGAGGGCTGTACTGCTGTTCAGAGGGACCTGGAGAGTTGGGTGGAGAGGAACTTCATTAAGTTCAACAGAGGGAAGTGCAGGGTCCTGCACCTGGGAAGGAACAACCCCTGGCACCAGGAGATGTTGGGGTCTGATCTGCCAGAGAGCAGCACTGTGGAGAAGGACCTGCAGGTAGCAGGGGAGGAACAGGTTGCCCAGAGAGGTTGTAGAATCTCCTTCCTTGGAGATATTTAAAAGGTGTCTGGACATGGTCCTGTGCAATGTGTTCTAGGTGACGCTGTTTGAGCAGAGGGGTTGGGCTCCATAATCTGCAGAGGTCCCTTTCAATCTCAAGGGCTCTGTGATTCTTTGAGACAGATCCTGGTTGCACTGAATCTTCCTGTGGAAATATCCAGATGTTTAGATCAGTACCCCACACTCTAAGATACAAGAGCAGAGGAACTATCATTTCTTTTTCTTGTTATTAAATGACTGGTTCTTTAACTGTTGCCTCTATCATCACTAATGCTTAAGTTAACACCTCTCACAGGTAACTATTACTTCAGGCTGGCTACAAACTCAGGAAAAATCTTTTGCATCAGAAATTCTCTTCATGTCTTGAAATTGTGTTTCAGACGCATCAGATAAGATCTATTAACCCATCACTAGCTTATTTTATGTTTTTAATACACCTTGAGGAAGAAGCAGACAATGGAACTATGATTAACATACTTGGAATTTGCAGTGGAAAACCACTGGAAAGAAAAAAAATGGAAACAAAATAAAACAGAAGCACATAAAAGGGCAATGCCATCTATTAGAAAACACTTTTTAATGCAGAGGACTATTTTTTCAATGCACATGGAGTTGTCACAAGAAAAGACGAGTAGTCTCAGATATCAAAGAGGGGAGTTTACATACATAGCTCATCTGGGAAAAGTATAGAAGGAGAACTTGTGGAGCCATCATCTTGATCTACCTTTATTGGCTGCCTACTGGACAGACTTATTCCATCTTGAAATACCTTGGCAAAACTCTCCCTGAATGAATCACTGCCCTTGGAATCAGGGAATAGATTAAGTTCTGTATTTGCCTCACTATATCACCTTGAACTATTTAATTAAGGCCACTTGCCCAGATGCAGATAAAAACTTATATCACTGATTTCTAAACTGAAGCATATATTTTAGCCAAAAAATACTTCTGTCAGGAATGGTACTGAATAACTTCCAAACAGGAAAATTAAAGTATGTCTATGCTACCACAGCAATAACAAGAACCTGTTCCTACTTCAGAGACATTTACTCCCGAGTATCTATGGGGCATTCTTTTTTTCCCAGTTGCCATAACATGTCAGAGGAGGTGCTGAACGAACGAATACCTTTTCTGAAGTGTCAGAGCAATTGTCACTAGGTGGGTTCTCAAGTCAAACAGTGACAGAATATATCAAAAAGATAGACAAATCCATCAGACAAGTAATCAGATTACTCAGACAAAGAGAAATGCCAAACTGAAACAACTTGCTGGATAGTCAGTGGTGATTAGCTCATCAGTGGTTATAGGCAGCCCAAGCTTCAAAGCGACCGCTCCCATAGATTTGCCAAGGGGGCTTTTGAGTCAGGCACAGGGAAAGATCTGCTCACAGGAGAAACACAGCCAGAGCAAACAGCTCAAGTTGAAACCTATCTTTAACATCTCATTTTTAGACTGGTTTTTACTATTTGCAGGTTTTCTTCCATGGGGCCACAGTGTGAGCTGGAGACTAGCGAGAACAGGCAGTTAGTTCAAATTCTCGATAAAAGATGAACAGTAATTTCTATTCCCTCAACTATGCACTAAATTTGAAGTCAAATTCTTGCCTGCTGTAAATCAGGATAGTTCCACTTAAAGGGATGCACCGATTTACATCTGTAAAACAGTCTGGCCTCCTCTAGTGATGAGATTTTGCCTACATATTGTTCAGGACAGATTCACTTGTCTGTATTTTCTTGGTTTCTGTCTTTTAATGCTTGTACTTTGCCCTTTTAGCCAGAGGGTGTTAGCAAGTGAACTCAAAGAAATACGCTCTCTTTGAATGTGAATTATGTTTATGTCCCATCAGTTCATCAACACTTCTTTTTAAACTAATAAGCTATTAAAAATCTGCATTAGATGATCACTAATCTTTGAAGAGGTTAATATGTAGCTCATCCAATTCAATCATTTCCTTGACAGAAGTGGGAATTTGGTAACAGAGTACATTTCATTTAAAACAGGAAAGAAAACATACATGCAAAGAGAAATATATTATGAAGACTTGAATGAGTCTATTTTGCTATTTCAGATATTTATTTATTTCACTGTGACCCCATTCTTTCCACTGTTTTGCCCTTTAATGACTGCAGTCTTTTGACATGATTACAGCCTTGAAAATGCATAACGTCATAAGGTCAAAGAAGAGGCAGAGAAGCAAATGTTAATAGCCATTACCCACCTCAACAGCATTTTGTTAGAGATCATCTGCTGTGTATGCCAGATGATGGGCATGAACAGGAGCAGACCTGGCTGAACTGGAAGAGCCTTGAGAGGGTCAAGTGATTCTGTAGACTGACACTGTGAGACTGGTGCTCAGGCTCTGCAACTCAGTGAGCTAAGGCTCAGTCTTAGCTACCAGAAAGAAAATAAGTCTTTTTAGTGTGCAGTAACATAGATTTTGGGAAGTTTATGCAGTACTCTGACAGTCCAGCCAGGGTAGTGAGTGTGCCGTTAGCAGCCGTGACAGTGCCATGAGAAAACTGAATTCACTCGAGATAGAGGTGAATGAAGCCCTTGCTTTCAGCAGAGAAAAAGGGAGTTTGCTCTCCTGACTTGTCTTTGCTTTAATACCAGTTTGCACCCATGGTGACCTTGGTGGGTGTCTTTATCAACAGTCAGTGACAGCATTCAGGCAGCAGCATCCCACATCAAGTCAAATGCACTGAAACCTTTATCAACTGTAATGTTTGCTGCTTCAGGCACATTTTGTCCTTCAAGATGGATCTTTCCACCCAGCCCCCCAGTTTCTGATGTTCCCAAGGGTTATTCACAAACAGTCCAGGAAACCCAGCCATGCAGCAGCTTAGTTGGGAGAACTGAAAAACAAACAGGTTTAACAAACATTAATAGTCAACCCCATGCTCTTTTTAGTAACCCATCGGGACAATTACTCTGGGGAGAGACAGCAACAGGAATTATCCGGGTGCTGCCTGTTCTGTGCACTGCTCGGACCAGGTAAAACCAGGTTTCCGTTGTGGTCCCAGAAAGTTACCTGGACCACAGAGAGGAGTTCTCCAAGAGGTCTGCAAAATATTAGCAGATTAGCAGTGTCTTTCTGAGATATTTGGAGCCACACTTAAAAAAAACAAGGAATCTCTTGCTGCTTTTAGTTGACTTACAATTCTGTGAGCTCTCCAGAACCATACAGAAGAGAAGCATCTCATTTGTTTCCTCCTGCTGTCCTCTTAGCTTGGCGATATCATGGTAGCAAAGTAATAAAAACCACACTGAACATGAAAATGGATTGCAACAAAGATTATTTTAGTGCATTATATTATCTTCCAATAAACTTTCAGCTTATGATTTATCCTAAGCAGATCATAGTTTCTCAATGGCACAGTCATTATTCAAATTTCTTTGTCAAATCGCATCCCCAAATCTCCCCTGAACAGCAAATTAAAAGTGTGCAAAATTGGAATAGTTTTGACTGGACACTGAGCACACATTCTGCATCAGTTCTCAAAGTGGCTGCATGTAACTGCCTGCAGGCACTCATTAAAAGGAGATGGATGTTTAACTCCCTCTCAAAACTCTGTGCAATTTCAGGGCATGGCCTGGTTCACGCAGAGGCAAAACAAACCTCTGTCTGTTATTGTGCAGAAACAAAAAGCGTAACTCCAAAGGCCCATTTGGACTTTTCAAACGTGCATGGCAGTGCAGGGTGAGGTAGAAAAGTGGCATGTGTCAAGCTGCTGTCTCTTAGTTTCTAAGAGGAAGCTAAAGCACAAAAGAGCAGTAAACAGCTCAAGAATCTTGGAACCTCATGAAGAAGAAAAGATGAAACAGCTTATCTCAGAAAAGAGAGAAACAAGAGGGAGGTGCAATAAAGTCTATAAAATCACGATGGGATAAAGCAGAGACGATTAGGTCTTCCAGGCAGGGCTGTGCCACCAAATCCTTGGAGTGCATGTCCTACTTCCCTTGTGGGCAGGTCACTTGGGAGGATGTATTTTTAGTCAGTGGCCAGACACTGCGGCTGTGCACTGCTCTTCCCTCTGGACTCCCAGAGAGGCCACGAGCCATCGTCTCTGCAAGTGTCCTAGCACAGGGACAAGGGCTCGCACATGAGTCTTGGGATTCAGGGCTTCGTGGGATTTGCCCAGCTCCTGCAGCTACATTGTACTGCTGCCAAGCAGCTCAAGGGAATCTTTGCCAGGTGCTCGAAACAATGACAAACATTTTAGGGGAAAAGAAGCCACAAAATAAAACAAAGAAACAAAATTCCCTCAACAGTGAACAGGTGCCAAAGCATTTTGCCCTCTTTTTTAAGAGACAGGCAAGACTACTTTTCAAACAGAACCACCTTCTGTTTGCTGATTTCTACAGAAATATTTTCCACAGAGCAAGTAGGAATTTCAGCTATTTCTTATCAGTAACTCGAGCTGGCTGAATCATTCAAAGGGCATCTGTTTAAAAACCATTCTATAACATATTGCAGATTTTAACGAAAATAAAGTATGAGAAATCAGTTACAACTGGGTATTTATGACATAAGGCTAAGGAGAAGCCTAGGAGGAGAGAAAACTGGCAACAAGTTTAATACTGTAGCTAATTTTCTCGGACCAATGGACACTTTGTTTGGCTTTGTTTCTCTGCTATTTATTAATATGGAGGTACTGCTTTTCCAGTATTTGGAAGAGGAATGTATCAAAGGGTCGTTTAAGTACATTCCACTTCAGATGTCATTAGTGAGGGAAGACTCTACCTTTCATGCATCCTTGTGACTACAACAAATGATTAGTCACTTGACTATCTGCTCCTGATTAAGTAATGGTTCAAGTGTTGTTCTCACACCTTAGACTTCGCAAACTAGCAAAAAATTTAGGAAAGGAATGTCAAAAAAAGTCTGAAAAATTGGATATAGAGGGAAAAAATTAGTCTAGAGCAAAGACAAATGTGAGGAACTGGTAACATCATACAGAGCAACCCATAAACAGATGACATGAAGAATGATATCAATTATTTGCCAAGAAGGATTAATCCTTACAAGACGTGTGCAGGCTGCAGCTGAGGAAATTTGAGATTAGTCATTAAAAATACATTTGCAAAAACAGGAGTCGATTTTACTGAAATAAGCAAAAAGATATCTCATTTTTCCCCATGAACAGAAAAAAATCCCAAACTTATTGTTAGATTTGAGATGGTTCAGACTGCCCAAACCAATTCTTCTGTGCTTCCAGCAAATGGACTAAATGAGACCCAGGGGCTGTTTCAAGTTCACATAATTCTGTATGCTCATCTAGTCTCCTGTATTAGGATTTCTACAGAAGAGACTCGAGCTGTATTGGATGCATTATCACAATGGAGAAAATACTCCAGTTGACAAAGAGTCACTAGATACACTTATCAAAATCATGTAATAAACAGACCCGAGAAGGAAGTGATAAACAAGGAGTCATTATGAATGGATGAGTTAAAACCAGAACAAAATATAAGATCACATAATCCAGCCTCCCATACAATAATGCCTATAGTATTTCTTCCAGTTATTCACCTGATAGAAAAACATGTCCACCAGGATGCTTATCCAGACCATATCTGAAAATGTAAAGAGATGAAGAATCCTGGTTTCTCCCAGCAACTCATCACTGCTGTCATCATCATATCTTTCAGAAGTGAAAGCCTTAAAACGTATCTGGGTTTCACTAACACCCTCTGCTCCCTGTCTCTTCCCCTGTAGGTCTGGTATTTATCCCGCTCTGAAGGTTTTTGCTTGTTGTTTGTTTCTAAACCAGGAGTAACTTATCAACATCAACAGCTTACCTCTTGAAAAATCTTTGAAATGGAAATTTAAAACCGAGGACAAGTATTCAGTTCTAAACAAGAGCAAGCCCTAATGTGACAAGTGTCCAGAGTTGATGCCGCTTGAACCACCTGAGGTTTCCCAGAGGAAGGCACCTGGAAACCCCCAGACTGCTCTCAGTAGGTCTGAGGCTGGAAGACTTGACAATTGTTGGGTAGTCTTCACCCTTGGGTCTCCTCCTATAGCACCCCAGACCTCCTGAAGAACATCCAGATGAGTTTCAAAGGAGCATCTTTCTCATACATTCTTGCCCTGATAAATGACAGTTAAGTATGAGAAATATATGGCTTTGGGTAAGACTGTTAATTAAGAGTATTGCATTTTACTAGATATTCCTGCTTTTTGTGAAAAAATGTATTGAGAAAGAAACTGAAGAGTTGTACTGCAGAGGAACATTAAAAGCACTAACCAGTCACATTCAAATTCGTGATGTTTATGCCTTCTTTAACAATAATTATTCTCATTCCTCTGTAATATCCCTATGAAAACACTAGCGTTACACTAGTGTACACTAGTGTTACACTAGCGTTGTGTCTGGGCATTGCCGTTTCATTCTGCTGCTGTTATTACTTTTTTATGTTGTTCCAATAGTGCCATTCCCAATCTTGATATTCTATGGTCTCCAAGTAACAGATGCTCTAGGTGACCCTGTGTGTGGAGAGGGGTTGGACTATATGACCTCTAGAGGTCCCTTCCAACCTTAAGCATCCTATGATTCTGTGATTCTATGATTCTATGTTAAGAGGTTCAATTGCAGCTGAGTCCTAAAACCATTGCTGTGTTTAAGACAGTTGTCTATGTATGTCAGGCAGGAGTGGGTGTACTCTGAAATATCTCTGAATAAAAATAGCATTGTTAAATTCAGTCTGAGCTGTATTGTAACAAATGAGATGAGGATTTTCTCCCACGCTTTTCTGTTTAGTTAACTGTATTTTGATAACATAGCTTGTCTCTTCATAAGATGTATTATGAAGTCTTCAGAGAGATAAACAAAGTTGGATCTAATGCAGTCGCTAAGATGAACACATCTGACTCAACAGCTCTATAACAGCTTTTCTAAACACGATCCAGAAATGTAGTGCTGCACACATGCAAATGACTGCAAAATTGGAATAAGCATCATTTGACAGAGGTAAAAGCAAAATTCATCATGCTGAGTATTTATTGCTAATACCAAAATAGGAGTTACTGTGTGAACAACACACAGAAGTCCTGACACAAAGCCTATCAAAAAGTAATAGAAAGATTCGTGCTGTCACTAATGGGCTTCAGATCACATCTAAAGCATTTTCGAAGTGCTCGATCAGCTTTATCACTGGAATTCTTACAGAAGGTGAGAACAAGTACAGCTTTTATAAGTACATACAGAACAGCACGAATTCTTCAACCTTTTGTTGTTAGCTGCTTGTGCAAATTGTACCAACTCTCCAAAGTATTAATGAAATAGAAAAAAATCTGCTGATTGTGGACTTGAGATCTTGAGTTCTTCCAAAATAAAGGGAATATCAACACAAACTGCAAGATTACCTTTAAGAACAACCATTTTCCATATTCATTTGATTCCTGGATTCTTGAAAGACCTTTAATAAGAAACATTTGATTACATAACTCCCAAAGGGAGGTCATGTATTCCATGCTTCTGTCCCTTAGCACAATCAATTCTGTCAACACTATTCTTGAGTGCTGCTTAGCCAAACGATTTTTAAGAACTCCAGTGATAGTGTTTCCACAGTTTTCCAAAGCAGTCTATTTCCCTTACCATTAAAAATATTTTGTTTTCTAAACTAAGCCTCCACTGTTGCTATTTCTGCCTATATATCTTCTCTTCAGGTCCACTGTGAGCAATTTATTTCCCACCTCTGTGTTGCAATATTTTCTGTTGTTAAAGTATCATATTCCCCCTCTGCTTTCACTTCTCTGGACTAAAAGAATACAACTAAAGTCTGTGTCTTGGGATTTTTTAGATATTCCTATCTAAATCATAAACTAATTTTAGCTGCTGGATAATAATTACCATACTTGGCTGGATATGGATTCATGTTGAAATTCATATCATACTGGCAATCTTTAGCAGCATCTAGCATCCCAAAACACTTGAAGAGATTCATTTATATTTTTGAATGAACGCTTAAAAAAATCAAAATACTGGAAGATTCATTTGATCTTCCAGTGCTAGCATAAAATGATCTCTATGCCTTGCATCTCAAAAGCTACCAGCAACAAATAAATAAATAAAATACAGTTTATTGGTGCTAATGACATCAAAAATCCACTTTTAAATTATTTGCAAATGCTTACCCAATGAAGAATATGAGTCATTGTTTTAGACCATGAGAAAGACAAGAATGTCATATCACCAAACACACAAAATCAATTTGCTACTAAATCTGTTCTGCATTTAATGAAGCTATTATAAATTAACAGAAAAAAATGCATTGGTGGGGAGTCTAATGTATTAAATAGGTCACAGAAAAAGTCTGAGCCTATAATTCAATTCAGTTATAGCATAAAGGTCAAGAAATGAGATATTAATAAAGCACCTTTAATGATTTTTAGATGGCCTGAATGTGACTTTCTATGGCATTTAAAATAAAATGTGCATGTTGTACACATACATACAGAAGATATTCTGATCAGATCTCATCTATTCAGATATTTTGGAGGCTTATTAATCTTTTATTGAAAAATATATTAGATTCATACCTCAGACTTTTTTCCATTTCATTATCAAAATCTCCAGGTACTACAACCCCAGAATATTTGTTAAAAAATATGCCTTCCTGTAGTGTTGCACTTCTGCAGCTGCGCTTTTCCATCTGAGAGAGAATAACTGTTTAGCTCCTAACTTTTTATTCCCTTTCCTTTTCAAAACTTATTCTACAATCAACTTACATACGTTAAATATGTTACACAGCTCTAGTCTGACTCTGTGCAGTATGTATTTGTGTGAGTATATGCAGAGGTTACTGCCTTACATACAAAAGCCTACTACAGATAAGAACAGATTAGTTATAAGTAAAGCTAGGCAAACTCAGATTTGGGAGTGTACTCTCATCCTCCATGAAGGTTTTTCTGTACAGCTGTATCAAACTAAAGCAGGAACTATATTCTTGCTATACAGAAAGTGTAGGTAGAGAAAGGTAAAATTGACCTGAATGCTACTGCCCCACATACCCCTCATGTTGATAGTCTGTGATTTTTATTTTTATTTTATTTTACTTTATTTTCTGATGTTGCCCAATAAGACTGAACAGTGACTGCACTCAGGGGTGTTTTGTGGAATACATCACTTGACTAATACTTGAAATTAAATGATTCTACTAGTATCACACAGAAGCAGGCTCCAGGCATGCATCACACACAAACCAGACCTTATCTTCTTTGTTAGCATCGTCCCCAGCTTCTCCACAACATATAAAATTTAATTTAGTATTTTCCCCAGAAATGAAGGATTAGAGTCTGACAAGGGTCAGATAATTGAGAGAAACAAGAATGAGAAGGAAAAGATGAAGCCTAGATGAAGAGTCAGGAAACAAAACCTGGAGATCCAGACTCACTGTTTTGCCTAGGGAGGAGCAGATATATTAAGTGATGCCAGAAACTTTTACTTTCAGGAAATATCACACGCCAAGGCATTTCCAACAGTGGAAAAAGGAAGAGTTGCTAACCTGGCTCCAGAAGCTCTGCCACACGTTAAGTGCGCAGGTGCCAGTCATGGATGAGAACAGCCATGACACAACTGTTGTAAGCTACTACAGACTTTGTTGTACGCCAAGACACACCCCAGCAGCTGAAGCACTCAGAGCTGATGTTCATTCTGGTTAAGAACTGTTAAAAAGCCCTGAGATGCTTATCGCATTTCAATAAAAAGACAGGTCCCTGCCCTTGCAAAGCGTCAAAGATTAATATAAAACCAGATGAGTTACTTCCTGAGATCAAAAAGGTACAGGCCTGAAAAGAAACTCTCGGGTCATCATCTGTATCCCCTCCTATTACAATCAGCATACAATCCTTTCTCTTTTTGAGAAATCTAAATCTGAAAAGCGGTTTAGTTCCTTTTCACCATCCAGTCCTCTTAGTTCCCCAGTATATGGCACTTCAAAACCCTTGTTTTAACCAAGACACAGTGATTTTGCCATTAAAATAGTTGTCTCTTCTAAAGTGTATTTCCTAATGTTCCTAACATTTTTTTTGTCCTTTTCATAGCTTATTCTACAATGTATGTAAATATACCAGTCCATCTACTTCTCAGTTGTCTGAATTCATGTTTCACAGAAAAAAAAATAATAGCTTAGATGGTACCCTACAATGAAAGAAAAAGGCAGGGACTGCCATTGAAACCCTTGCAATGCTCTTCAGAGAGATAATGATGGGAACTTATCTTCTCCACAAAACTTGACTCTTATTTTAAAGTGATTCTGCAATGGAGTAACAGTCCTATCAACTCCAGCTCACACAATCTTTCTCATTTTGCCTTACCCAGCTAACTTTACTACTGACTCTTTCAGTGTTGGGTCATTGCTAAGATTCTGCAGCCATCTTGACCTAGAAGGTGTGTTCATGAATGAGGGCCTTTAATCATGGTGATCCTGTTACTCAAATGTGCATTCATTAAAAACAAAACAAACAAACAAAAAAGAAACAGCACTTACACATTGCAGATCTCTAGGTTCACTTCTAAACATTCTGAGCAGGAAATCTTCCTATAACTCTTCCAGAATTAAAGTTCCTCTCTTTCCTCTTTCTTACTATTTTCTTGAATGGCAGTGATAAAAATCTCACACAGGTTTTGAAAAAGC
Organism: Tinamus guttatus; assembly: GCF_059628265.1. Taxonomy (NCBI): domain Eukaryota; kingdom Metazoa; phylum Chordata; class Aves; order Tinamiformes; family Tinamidae; genus Tinamus; species Tinamus guttatus. Next base: position 12,754,136 of record NW_028288684.1, read on the forward strand.
AAACAGCTACTTATGTGAATTTGCTAAATAATTTTCAAAAGATACCAGAAATACTCTGAGGTGCTGAGGTCTCTTGGAATGTTAGCTGAAGCAGTGTTCCTGCTGTCTTTTGAAAAAATCTTACCAATTATCTTTACATCCAGAACAATAGAGCAAGGAAATAGCTGTTCCATTTCTTAAGTTATCTTTCTGCTATTAACTATTTTTAAGTTGATGGAGAGAGATGGTTTTCTCCTAAAACCATCCACTATCTTTTCATTGAATTCTCTTGCAGCTTTATAATGTTGAGGGCTCAAGCCCAACTGACAGAGCACAGATCTCCCTGTTAAAGATACTCCGCAATCCAGACTTTCCTTCTTCCCTGTAAAGTGACATTACCTACAGTGTCACAAGGCCTCCACTGTTTCAGGAATCTTTGAACTGGGGCTCTCCATAGGTAGGCATTTAGTATTTTTAAATTCCGTTAGTTAGTTAGTTAGTTAGTTAATGTGCATGCTTTTGGGGCTGTAGTTTAGCTTATTCATTACATTGGAAGGATCATATTCAGTTAAAGAACACTGTCAAAATGTTGTTCAGTATGTACTCATCACATTGGTTTCTGTATGGTACTCTTGTTGTGATCCAAACATCATGTACTTGTGGTTTTTTATGACTTTTCCATAATGATTGTCACATATAACTTCACAGACAATCTTCACAATCCCCTTCCAAGGTAAACAAGTAGTATTTTTAGTCCCAGGACAAACAGGATCTGTAGGAGCAGAAGGTGAAACATCTGCAAACTTGGGGTATCCTATCTGAGAATCTTAAGGCCTTGTCTCCTAACATTATGCAGCATTTTTTTTCTTCTATCATCTGGTAACTTTATTTTTGTAGTATATTTGTACCAAAGAATCTTTAAGAGTGATATTTATCTCCTTCCAATACAGGCAGCTACAGTACAGATACATTTGTAGAGAGAGATGTCTCTACCTGGATATATAGACGGGTATATTCAGTATATAGTCCAGTCAAAGTCAGTAGAGAGTGAGCAGTACTTCTACAGCCCTTAAATGTTCCTGTTTCTCTCCACTGACTATAATAGGAGCTTAACATGATCATTTCCAAAGGAGGAAGGATGTCTCTTTAGCATCACAGTCTGATAGCTGGGAGAGCTGCTCAGAAAGCTGATGAACAAGGGACAGTTCCCTCTTTTCCTTAAGTCTGATACCTCCCAACACCTCAATCCTGTAGACTAAAATTTCACAAGCACATGCAAAAGGGAGGATTCCTGGGTGTCACTAAGACTATTTCTGAAGTTTACCTGAGACATTTACTGGATAATACACATAAACAGTGCCCCAAATTTATTTATTTATTTACTTATTTTATCATTTTTCATTCTAACCAATATGATTCTTTGTCTTAAACAGCAAAAGTACATTGGTACCATCTTTACAGTACCTCTGGGCTCTTGTATCTTGATGCTACACTCCTTTGTTAGGATAAAATCTGGGCAGGATAGAAATATGTCAGGACTTTAATATGAACAGACTTCCTTTCTGCTTTATTCTGAAAAGAAAAAAAAAAGAAAAAAAAAAGAAAAAAAAAGTGCTTTCACACAGCAGCAAGGTGAATGCAAAGGTCAACAAAAAATAAGCAGTAGATTGTTTCTCACACTTGCCAAATCTACTGTTTTCCCCTTATCAAGCCCTTGCCTTAAAAGAACTCTCCAGGAATCTCTTCCAAGTTTTCTAAACTAGATTCCTCACATAGACATTTAATAAAAAATGTAAGATGTGTGTCAATGTTTGTTTATGAATACCTCTGCCCCAGAAATTATTAGTATTTTTTTTCCATGATTTCCTTTCAAAAATCACCATTTAGACTATCCAAAATCAAATTTCAAATATTCTTTTACACAAGTCGAGTAAATATAGGTTTTTTCCTTCGCTTATATGTTACTTCTGAGGCATCAAAGATGTTCAGGACTCCTCCTTTCCAGCAGCTAGGACATTCTCTGACAAATCTTGGTTCAAACAGGAAAAAAAAGTATGCCAGGCTTTTATGTGACCAAGTATGTCAACACGCATGATGCAGAGCTGCAGTTTTCTCCATTCCCCTTCATATCTGTCCCTGCTTTTCCCATGTATCTTGGTCTCTGCAGAGAGGTCTCTGCAAAAGCCACTTTCCTGACGCCTGTCAGCTGTCATCTGTTCCCTTGCACAGGAGCACCAGACTAGTAGTTATGGTTTGTAGCCTCTAGCAAAAATTGCAACAGATATTTAGAGACGGAGTACTTGAAATACACTATGTTACAAATGTATTTGAAAGCAGACCTTGATCCGGAGCATGAAGACCCCAAAGATGATGCAGAGGAAAGAATAGTGAGATCAGTGTGAAGCGAGAAAGAAAGATGAATATACATACATAAACTAAGGCAGGAATTCTTTTTTTTTTTTTTTTTTCCTTCTTCTTCTTCGTATCCTTGCCCCTCAGTTATATGGCCTTCTTTGCAGGACAATGTAAGACACCCATCAAAAGCTTCTAACAATAGAAATAACTAATAAGATCTATTCCCCTAGTATCTGGTTTCCTATTACTCACTATGCCACGCTATTCCCTAGGGGATTGATACATCACTGCAGGCCAGAAGCATATAGGCAATCAAAGAGACTGCATTCATTCTCCATCTATTCATTAATCTCTTCAGGGATCTGTGCTTACATTCTTTCATTCAGCTTCTTTCTCTTTCCTATCACAAGGTTATGATTTTTAAAGGAAGAACAAGACAGCACAAAACTAATTCATTGCTTTAGTAAGTGTCATCCAAATACCATTTCTTCTTCTCTAGCAATCAATCTGTGCCACTAAATTACTTCTCCTAAAAGTTTTTCTCATGGCTTTAATATAAATGAGATTGTACCACAGTAATATAGATGCTTCTGGAAGAGCGGTGTAATGGTATATATCAAAAGAAATATCTGATTAATAGTTGGTGATTTTCCCAGTTTTTCGAGTTCCCAGTAAGGAATGAAAACAACTGTTGCCAATGCTTCTGTGTTATCTTGTACGCTGTGTAACTGCTGCTGTGATTGTAATGTTCCGACTAATTGGAATTCTCCTGTCCATTTTTCAGGTTAAATACACAGATCTATATGAGTTGTTATGTCTTTTTCATATGTTCCTCAATTTCACCTGTATCCTCAGATTCATAGGATGTGTATGAATCAATTTATGGCTATAAGGACCAGAAAAGGACCCTTGGCTCTCATTTCTAGTTCTCCAGGACAAATTCTTTAACTTGGTGCCATTAAAAAGAATATAAATGAAGGGGGACAGGTGAGATGGAGCAGCTAACTACTTCTGACATCATATCTTTCAATGTAATGCTTCTTTAAAAAGATTTAACTGGTTCCATTTCCTTGTAAAAATAAAATAGTTTTGCCTTTTGATTTATAACATTGTCTAAACAGGCGTAAGTGATGCCAAAACCATGTTTATTTTGTCTTATTCTGCAATATTTCTTTTAAAAGTGATATATTTATTAGTGTCTCAGCTTTACCAAAAGTCAAAAAAAAAGCCCCTGGCTGGAATGGATATTGTTGATTTAACTTATTTATTTGTTTGTTTGGAATTTGACCAGTTCATTAGTTATAAATCTTGCTAAAGTGCTATTGTTGATTTTTAAAGGAAGCAATTCCATCTGACACAATACCAGTGCTAAAAAATCTATCCAACTTGATGTCATTCTCTATTTGGTCAGAGTGACTTCAGTTTTTGAGATAAGCTGCTTCTGATGAACATTTCTTTGTAAAGGTGACTGGAGTGCAACTTTGAAGGAAAAAGTAAAAGAAAAGTGAAGTTTTCTAGTTGTACAAGTGGCTAAGCTTCTGCAGGTGGGGGGATTGTGATTAGCCAATGAAAACAGCCAGCATCCAAACCATAGTCAACTAAAATGTTCCTACCCTCATCTCAGCATTTAACCTAGTGCTCATAACCGAGGTTTCAGGACACTTTTTTTTTTTTCTCTGAGTACTCTCTCTTCCTAATAGTTCTTCTAATGCAGTATTCTCATCGTTTTCAACCTCATATATGTGGTAAAGAAGTCTCATGTACCTTACAAATTTTGCCATTGTATTTCTGCACATTAAATTTTGGGCATGATCACACATTTTCTGTGGGCTGCTGTGCCATGCAAGGTACAGCAAGTCAATTCTAACTCTGCCTGCAATGGGATATGGCCAAGTGTCTGTCTCGAAATCCATTACCCTTTGAAAACATCAGTACAGAATTGCACATAATGCAGCTTACCTGACTCTCAGAGAATGTAAATCTTAGTACTTAAGCTTGCTTAGATGCACAAATGGAGAGTCCCTCTTCACCTCTCATTGTGAGTGGTGACCTGGCAGAGGTGGGAGGTTTGGAGACATACACTCTGAACAACATTTCACATGTTTTTTATTTATAAAAGGCAGGGATTTTTTAATAAGGAAATCACTAATTTCCACAAGCTTCATTTTCCCTTTGGGTGAGGATCTATATATCTAATGTAGGAATCTGGTAAGCATTCCTAAGCAAGAGCATGTGTGCTTCAGTATCTTTTTGTTAGAGAGTTGAAGCTAGGCATACACTGCTTTTCTCAGGGGTGCTTCCAGATTTATGGTTCTCAGTATCTCATTTTCAACCTGATCCCATATCAGGGTATAATTTGGTCTCCCTGGTTCTGGTTTCTGCACAAAGGGTATTTGTGTGGTGCAGAGAGGAAACCTTTCTGCTCCAGAGATTCGACCTCTGTGTAACTCATGGCTTTAAATAATGGCATCATTTTGATGTCCACTTTCATCTCAAATCAATTCCTAATAACTTTTACATTTTTTCTTTTTTCCATCTGCCCTGGATGGAGCTCACATTTTCAAGGATCTATCTAGCACAAACTCAAGTGTCATTCCTGCAGCATTAGTGGTCACCTCAGAGCCCATCAATTTTTACATAATGTTGAGAGGTTGTTTTTTTCCTATGTGTATCATTTGACATTTATCTACATTGAATTTCTTCCTTCATTATATTGCTCAGTCACTCTGTCTCATAAGATCCTCCTGAAGATCTTCATAGCAAGCTCTTGTCCTTTTCAGTTTCAGTAACTTCAAGTCGTCAGTAAACTTTATCACCTCAGAGCTCACTCTCTTTCCAGCTCACTTCTGAACTTGCTTGAAGAACTGCTTGAAGAACAAATGCCTGCAGTCAGCTCTCAGTGGAAAGCACTGTGATCCTTCTGACACACTGACTTTAGGAAAAAAAAAAAAAAAAAGCATTCACCTAAGATTTTCATGGTGGAAATACCTGCAGAATCTAGGTATTGCACAGGATGGAGGACAGGTCTAGCCTTCACATGGGTGCTCCCACAGAGACTTGCTAAGTGGGTTAACAGCTACTCAGGCTAGAGAAAGAGTCTCCATACAGGCACTTCGCAGGAGGTAACAAAAGTAAAGATTCACAGTAATAATTCCTAGATAACATGGGAGGGATTGCTCAACAGAGTGGCTGCATGCAGCTTTGTTTAAATGCTGTGCCAATAAAGAAGATGCTCTAGGTCAGTTGCCGTTTTGTTTCCAGACTTCTATTTGAAGGTAGATTTCTCCATTCTTTGGACTATTTTCATTGGAGATTAGACTAGATTTGGTGCTGCTATCCTGCTGTCCCACCACTTCAAATCTAATAATGCAAATCTGGAAGCAAACAACATGTATAACATGGAAATGAAGCTATTATTGGATGGAATTATAAAATAGCATCTTCATTATCATTAGAGAGATGAATTGACACTTAAAAAAGCAATCACTCATGAAGGTGATAATCAACTACATGCGAAATCCCAAGACAGAGCTTCAACAGCTAATGGGCAAATGTAAACTTTGTCTCTATGAGGAAGACAGTAGCAAATAAAATTTCACGTCTATGCCAGGAGAGGTCAAGACTGCTTTTGGAAGGTCCTTTATGCCTTTGTTTAAAAATATATGCTGAAAAATTGTTATAAAAATCTGCATGATAGTAAAAGAAGAAATTCAGTCTATTTCATTCATCTAAAAAAGCAGTAGGAGTAATTTTAAAATAACAATATTCAGAAATAAGATATATGTGTATATAGAAAGAAGCCCAGAGTCTCAAGAAAGACAAAATTAAATCGAAAGTAAGAAAGATGAATGTTTGAACTTAAAATCAATTCATTACTGGAACAAATGGATGTGATAGACTATATTACTTCATATCTATCATATCTATCATTTCAACTATTTCAACTGGGAGTAGGTTTCAAACAGAAGTTATATATGCAGTGTAGTTGATATTGTCTTTGTTATGCTTACCTTAAAATATACAACTGTTTGAACTCTGCTTCAGGCATGGGAGTAGCTATGTCTGAACATTAATCAATGCTTAGGCGAAGCTCTTCAATTCACCAGAATATATATTATTTAAAACTATTTTAAGCAGCAAAAAGGTACTAATACTACATTTACAGATTCTCTAAGGGGCTGAAGCATCCAGTCATTTATTTCTATGTTTTGTGTTCAACCCCCAAAGACTTTCTCAGAGCAGCAAGAATTTTTTTATGCATTTAAAGTTACTTATTTGAGAAAATGATTCATCTTAACATGAGCCATCATCATGCTGTAATTTTGATATCTCAGAATAATTTCTTGCACAGCATTCACTGTCAGGTATTCACCGAGTCAGAAATGCATAACATGGAAGTATTCATCAGAGGGGGTTCTTCTGCTCTCACCAATATGCTCATTTTCTGATCAGAGGATGAAATAAAGTAATTTCTGAAGAGCTAGATTTGAAGGACGGTAGTTGATTGTAGTGTAAAGACTTATCCAGGCAGTGATTGAGATCTACATCCCACAGTATTCCTTTTTTTTTTTTTGATATTCAATACAGAAAAAATAATACTTTTTCTGCCTTTTCCGATTCAAATCAGTCCTCCAGAATCACCATTATCAAATCTTTCCCTAGTAATCTGATTTAAAATATATATTTCATACAACTACTCTACCATTGCAGCTTTAACTATTTTGGTATAATTTTGTAATGTAATCCATAACTCTTATGTTGTGTGGTGCATTTTTCCTGAGAAAACATTTGTTCTGAGGGATTTTGGTATTTGGGTTAATATAACTGAAGATTAGTGCTTTGATTTTTGAATTTCAATTAAAAAAAAAAAGATGTCATTTGGGAATTGATTAGTTTTTTTCAGAGAGATGAACATTTAGATATCATGTATCTAAATATTAGCCTACTTTTTATATATTAAATAATGACTTTAGATGTAATGTATCTAAACAATTAAGCCACGACAATTATTTTGCCACTTGATTATTTTATGCAGGTCGTTAATGATAAATAATGGAACACGAATATGATTAGGAAAACAAAAGCATGTACTTCATGTATTTACCACCTGAACAGAGATGACTACATTTTTCATTGCTGTCATTAGCATTTGCAAAACAATTCAGCTCCTACTTTTGCTTGTGCATTTTCAAATGTATCTAATATCTTGAAACAGTATTTTTTTTGGTTCCACAAAGCAGTCATCCACATAATTAAACTTATCATCTGCTTAATCCTCTGGTACATCCAAGAGTTTCAGTATTGTATGTATTACAGTACTATACTTCAGTGATTGCATGCTAGCCTGGGTTTTGCTACATCAAGACCTTCCTTACTATTTGCAACATCAGCTTCCTAGAGCTAGAACAGAACTCCACTTGAGGTAAACTAGCACTGCTCCACTGATTTCAGTGCAAAATTTTTTTTTTTATGATGTAATTAATTTTTATTACCAGAAGCACAGCACTCTTTCTTATTGTTAAGGCTTAAAAGGTCACATAACATATGTATATATATACAAAAAAGTCTTCTATATATTAACTCACTGTCTAGTTAATGTTACCAGAAATTGTGGAAAAAATTCCTGTAAAAGATGACTGGTTGACTCTAGCTGTTCAGAAAAACATTTGTTTCCATTTAACTAAGTGTCATCCCCAGACTTCATTTATAAACATAATGCATTTTTTTAAATATTTGTAACAATCCAACAGTTAGTCCCCTAAAACTATTTCCACATTACATTTGAGATTGATGTTGCCTTTCTAGGAAAATCTTACTATTAAATGATTTTCCTCATAGTTTATGAATACTTTCCTGATATCTGACCTTAATTCTTTTCCATTTTATAGCTGTGAACTTTATACCTTTTGTTCCACCCTGCATATCTTTCTCTATTCTTTACAATGCTGGATCACAAAGCCAATGGCACAAAGACCATTGTGCTTTTAATTATTCCTTGGGAAAGGCTCAGAAGCAATGGTCAAATGCTTACTTTTCAAATATTTTTTCCATTCACTCTATGCAATCCAGTCTAGCCAGGATATGATTCAGTAATGGGTGGTATTGCAGTTGAAGAAAGGCTTTTTTCCTTCTTTGTATGCAGATTTCTCTCCTACTTTCAGCTGTAATTTTCAGTCAATACCACAGTTTAATACGCCTTTTTAAAGGCAGGTGAAAATATATCTTGCTTCTCTTAAATCAACGTGATAAAAAAAGGAGAGAGAAATTTTTCTATCAAACATATACTGAACTAATCAAAAGAAATAGATGAACAGATACAAGAACTCTGGTTTATAATCTGTTGGTTTTGCAGGACTGTGTACTCACAGCATTGTCATGCAGTGCCCTTTAACTGAGATCCTCTGACAGTTATTCCCAAGTAATTATGTGGCTAAATAATAAGATCCATAACACATAAAATAATGTAATTCCATGGAAAGATGCTGGTCTTAAAAAACAAACAAGCAACAACAAAAACAAACAAACAAAAACAAAAAAAAATCTCAGTGTTCATTGATAAAGAGAATGAAAGAACCACATGTGCTTTGCTAACAAATGGTATAAGTGGATATTATAACAATTTTTCAAGTTTTATTATTTTTGCTGATTTTGTTGTTGTTATGAGGTTAAAATTGATTAAAAGAAGTAGCTATCCACTTTTACACTGCTTAAAAATTAATAATAACTGTCTGGATGCTTTCTTCCAAAATCTCTGCTATGGAGTGCTGTCTTGGCACAACATTAGGGAAGGGATTAACTTTAGAGGTGCTATTTGCAATAAGAAATCCTGCCATCGAGACAAACCTTTAGGTGCCATTCCAGAACAAATGGTAGCATAAACAGATACATCGACAATTAGTCAATAAATAGATCATAACATCCTATAGCAATATTTCAATTAAAAATGTCATAAAATAAAATCCTCGACTTACCATTGTCCATATTACTAAAAAAAACTCCACATACATTCTTTTATAATAGACATGGACTAAGTATAAAGATTTTGTATTTGCAAAATACCATACATTCTCATTGCCTTATTATCTGTTAATGAAAAAGGTGGAGTTTTCCTTCTCCCTGGAAGTCTCTGGTATTTGAAGAGATGGTACTTAAAATTCTGTATATGCTCTGTCTTCCCTTTCTGCAGCAATGAAAATGAAGAAATTGATCTATAAGATACATTATACATTAAAAAAAAAAAGAAAAAAAAACTCACCTTTTTCTGGCACCTTCTGCGCTTTACTTGATAACAATCTCTTTTCTGTGAAATCTTTCTTCTCATGCTCACAAAGTATGGTAATGTGAAACGATTAAAGTAATTACCATTCTTTATTTTCTAAGTCCTGTCTTGTTTTGTATTTATTTCAGATGGAATGGATGGAAAGCTACTGTTTTAAAAATATAATATTTATTATGACCTACTTTAGGACCTGCATTAGATATATTTCTGGGAAATAGTACTGTGTTTGGAGGAACCATCTAGGAGTAATCAATCATGTGCCCCCTTACACACTTTGCCATAGCAGAAATAGCCACCTTTACCCTCTCCAGGACTTTCTGAGCAGATCTCACAACTTTTACTCCTAAAGCAGCTCTAGCGACTCTGCACAGGTCAAGGGAGAGGTTCTCTGTGGCTTGGAAGGAAGGATGAGCCAACAGATCACATACCCCAGGAAAATGAGGGAGATGGAAGCGTACTGATGAAGGGAATAGGAAAGAGGTTCTCACTCTATGGCCCCAAACTACCTTCTCTCCCTTTCTCTTGGCTCCGGTATCTATACCTGATGGACATGGACAGAAGGCAAAAATAGCTCCTCGTGTAGTGTCTGAGCTCAGGTCTCTACCCTGTTGCACATCTTGGTAACTCAGGGTAGTGATTTGGGTTTTATTCCTTCTCTAGTCCCATATGTCTCCTGTTCCGTGAAGACCTTCTCAAAGGAGTAATTAATACCCTCCTCCTATCTAATTTGCTGGATAAGACACTCTCTGTAATTCAAGGATGTGGGTTTGAACTGCACAGCTGAAAAACATTCCCTGAGGAATATTCCCAGCATTATATTCCCTAGGGAAATATTTTGACCAGTGGTTATTATACTATTAATCATGGTTATTATGTGTGCAGGGGACAGAGAAAAACTCCCTCATCTGGCAAATATATTTGAAAAGTCACTACTGAGAGAACACCATATTTGTGAGGATCCCAAATCTCTCAGGCATCTCTAAAATTCCACGCTGAATTGGACCTGCTAGGGATTCATGCAGTATTTACACTGCAGTTTTCAATATGATCTGCAGATGCCTGGGCTAGTTTACAAGTAACTAGTTCAGGCTCCAGAGGCAGCTTAGCTGCAGTAGTAGCATGTACCTGCTTATCTGTGTCCTGACACTGTCTCCACTGCTCACATGCTCACAGTGACTAAACATAGGTGAAAGACCGCAGGGAATGCTGAGTTTCTGCTTCTAATGGAAACATTCCCTTAAGTATAGATCAGAATCCTGGTTTAGTATTTTCCATCCAAACGTCCTAATTGCTCTCTCCACCACTTAGCAAGATATTTTTTGTTGTTGATGTTTTGTTGTTTTGTCTTCTTTTGTTTTGTTTTCTTTCAGCGAAAGGAGGGAGATCTTCTCAGGTACTTTAACAATGTGGAGGTCACAGAAGATTCCTGGCTAGTAATGACTGAACCTCAAGAAGTCAGAGGAGTTGATCTTCCACACGGTGGGGAATGCTTTAATGACAAGTCTGTTGCACAGAGGCAAAACAAGTATTTCATCCTAAGGTATGTTTGTATGAGAACAGTCATCACTGAGTTTAATGCTCTGTGTGATTCCATAGGTCTTCTCAAAGAAGGTTAAAGGCACCTATTGAGCTCTGGCCTGGGCCACTTAGGAGTATCAACATTGGGAATATCTGGAAGAGCTTACATTATGTGTCTGAGGCCAAATCTTTCAGCCCCCACAGAAGACTGATGTGGCTGGTTGTGCACAGTATCTCCAGGAAAATATCTGGAGAAAATTACTGCTGAGAGAGATGGAGTTAAGGTCTGCATTTCTTACTTCAGTGTTGGGATTCTACCTATTGCCAGTGGATCTGCCTGGGCCTCTTCTCTGGTTTTCTACATGAAAAATAAAATAATCCATTAGAACAGCCATATTCAATCAGAACACCCTAAAACTAAGGGCCTAAAATTCTACAGGTTCAATAGTGACCTAATGTGTCTCATAAGAAATATCTATAAGGATGGATTTCTGACAGCAACTAGGCAGCACAAGAACTTGTCTCTTTACAGTGTCATCACTCAAATTCTAGAAAAGTTATCGTCTCATACCACTTGGCAAATTTTGTAAAAACATCTATAGAAAAAGAATAAAAAAAGACAGACACTTGGAACACCCCAAAAAAAAAGCTAGTAGATTTTTAGAGGAATTTTGAGTTGGTTTATTTTTTTGCAAATAATCTATTTTTACTCATTGCACTTTTTTTTAAGGCCAACAATATGTCTCTCTAAACAGATTTTTAAAACTCTTTAACACAGACATATTAGTTCAGTCTTACAAAATTTACTATTTTCTGTTCTCAACCAACTACAGACAGTAAAACCTCTTGCAAATGAATTGTCTACCATTATGATTTAGGCTGGTGCTATTTATTGATGCTCAGAAATAAGAGGAATAAAATTATTCAGAATCAGTCCAGATACATGAATTTTGATAATCCCAATTTAGTATTGGCATCTTAAATCCAATGGATAACAAGCTGTCATATCAAATAATCTGGTTTGATCTCTATGGATAAACAGTTTTTAAAATAGTTTGAAAGTCCATCAGAACTTGTCTTTTTACACAGCAGTGTATATGGCTTTGCATACTTATGGTAATGCAAAATAATAATAGTCTAGAAACAACAATAAAAATGTATTGTGACATTAGAGGCAGTCACTGTAAATGTTCGCAAAACAGCACCATATGTATTTTATAAAGGGGAGGTAATTATGTATACTTTTTGGGCTTTAGTATTATTTACTACAAAAAAAGGCTTTCATTCTTAATTTCATTAAGAAATTTTTTTGAGGTGTTTGTTTACACCAGAGATGGGAAAGCTGAGATACATAGCACAGCACCAATAAAACCTCTTGAGTCAGATTCTTCTCTTCTATGCTACTGTGGCTCATTAACATTCCATTCAGAAAAAAAAATACATATATATATAGTGTGTGTCTAAACTCAGGCTTGCAAGTGCTTTCATTGATTTCAGTAAGGATGTTGCAGGGTTTATAATAAGGCTGAGGTCCTTTCTCAGATTCCAGCACTATTAGTTTCCCTGTATTGCAGGTAGGCTGTACCACAGCACCCAAAACAGCTTCCAGCAGCAGAAGTGCTGTAATCACTGTAATCACAGCTCTCTAAGACCATGGGCACGGCAAGGTGATGGTAAGTGATGGTAACATCTTTTGTTCACTCAGCTAGGATAGCTGGAAAAGTAATAAAGCTTTTCAACACACAAGCTGAAGAGAAGCCTTTACATACAAGCCTTCACTATAGTATGGCTTGCCAGGATTATGGAATTCCTGCCTGCCTTGAATGGATATACATTGAGAAACACTGATAGGATGCAAATTACTGTAGCCCAGCTGCAAATGCTTGCTCAGATTTACACATGGACTCTTGTTGCAGACTCCATTCATCTTTTCTTTGCCTATCCATAAAATTTTGAAATTTATATTATAAATTTGTCTTATACTTCTGGGAAGTTTTGTGCTACTATAAATGCAATTTAGCTTTCAATGCTAAGATGCTTTATACCTGACATAATTTGTAATATCTGTTATAAAGCTATGAGTCAAAACAGATTTTATTATCTTTCCCATTTATATTTTGCTGCAGAGAATGTGGATTTTACCATTTCTAGCTTTTGCAATGTCTTTTTGCCATCACATATAAAGCAGGCAGCTGCATAAGACAGTAACATATCCTTCAGTGATAAATATTATCAAATAATTGGACAAGAGAATATCCCTGACAACCAACAAACAGCAATAAGTAGGAGGATAAGTTTTGGAAAAATTACACTCATGCCCCAAGAATAGGGAATGTGCCTTTTTATACATGATCTGCCTATATGTCTGGGAGACAATCCATGTATCGGACCTCGGAGAAAACAAAAGAAGCAGTAACATTAAAATTGTGCATTGCTAGGACTTTATGAGAAATGCAGGCAACTTTATGAAGAACTGTTGAAGGTAGAGGACTGAAAATTAGGCCTGCTAGGTGCTTGACCTGGCTCTTCTGTTGATGCACTTTATAATCTCAGTCATTTCACAACTTAAAGCTGTCATGTACCAATCTGTAAGTGACTGCTGTGAAACCTGCATAACGCACAGGGCCCTGTAAGCTCCATAAATATCATTTGCAAAGTAGATTGCCATCTTAGGATAGCACTTGATAGATGAATATCACTTGAGTCAGAAAGGCAGGAGAAGAGAGACCAGAGTGCTGAGTTAGGTGCCCAAACACCTTTAACGACCTATTCTCTGTCCTGTAGGCCCGTTTAAACCTGGGGACTTGCTTATATGTGCGCCCAGGCTGGGATGAGGATGTATTTGCTAAGTTTGGCAATGTCACTTCAATCATGCTACACTGTATAGAAGGAAAGATTAAGGAACCTCTACTTCAGAAATGGCAATTTCTAACACTGCTCTGTTTTTTCATCATATGTCCCCTTTGATAATACTTCTATGCTGCTTCTAAACAGAAATATTTCCTAAATGACTGGTTCCATCCGCTACAATTTTCTTCCTCTTTCAAGGCAGGAGATCTAACTGATCTTTTGCAGTCCCTTTGCCCTTTTTTTCTCTGATGTCTTCAGAGAATTGTCAGTTCAGCGTTGTATACTAATATCAGCTGAACTCATTCGTGAACTGAATCAACCATCTTTGACTCAAAACAGAGTCAAATCATTGCTCTCTTAAATCTTCTTAGAAAACTAAGTGCAGGGCAAATTTTTTCGTGTAACATACTGTAGAAGCTACTTTGGGAGAAATATATAATGTTAAAGTGGGTCTTACTACAATAGTAACTCCCAGCTGTGCTGGTGGAAAAATCTTGGGAGGATGCTACACATTAAACTTTGTGGACATCCTGGTGGATCATGTTGCTTCTCTGTGACTTTTATTAGTGCAAAACACAAAAGCTCATAATTTTGAAGAAACTGTCATGGTGCAAGAATTTCTCCCTTTGGTGTTTATTAGTGGTTTTTGTTCTGAACATGAAAGCGTGCTTATTCATTTAATACTTGTTTCTCCAGTGAAAACTGCTTCTCTTTGTGCTAACTTCAGAAATGAGTAGGAAAGGTGTCCCTTTGGCCATTATACTTCCCCATATATCACTTCCCATTTTACACAACTAGCACTATTTCCTCTGCACCCTGCCTGATCCTTCCCCTAGAAAGAAAGGAAATACAGTCATGGAATAATTTGACCACAATAACATAACCTTATTCCCATCATTCTTCAGAACTGTTGAATATTTTCACTATTCATGAAATATGCAGCACTTGCTGTTTTCTTTTTAATTTTTAAAATCATTATATTTTGTGGCAATTAATTCTACAGCTAAATTTCTTATCTACTCTTTCCAATACCATCTTTACTCTTCTTACCTCTGATGATACACTTGCGCTGGTGTCTCTGAAAGTCCTATGAATTTGGAATCAAACTCTCTGAAAAAGCTCCCCAGAACATGAGATTAGGCATCTACAGACTGGGGACAAAATAAATTATACACAAGAGCATTATATTCTTCTCCTATACATAATAATGCTAGCAACATTAGGGAATACCAGCATAGAGGTACTAGCTTATTAATGTCATCTTAAATCCAAAATAGAGTTTCAAGAGAAAGTACGACCTGGTATCATATTCCATTCCTCTTTTATGCTGTACAGACTTTCTCTGATGTAATGCTGCCAATCTGCCCTTTCCATTTTCCCTTACAGCCAGACTAATTTTTATGTATACCATGCCCTTTGGATCTAAATCTGCTTAGTAATACTAAGAGGCTAAGTTTCTACGTGCCTTTGAGACACTAGAGAAGGGAAAGCCAGATAGATTGTTCAGGGTTCCATTTACCTTGTATCTATTTTAAAAGAACATTAAATCAAGGATTTAAAACATCCTTGTTAATTACCACTTTTTATAGTTAAAGGACTATAGGACAAGATGGCAAAATAGCCTACTGAGTCATTGGAGGAACTGTGCAAAGATTTGGCCTTCCATAATGCTGTGTCTTGAATTGTAAGTTAGAAAATTCTGCACTCATGTTCAGCACTGCAGGCTTTGCATTCAGGGCTAGCACCTGTGTTCACCAGTTAATTGTCTCCTGCCTTCTAAGAGTTTCAGGAATGCTCACGAGTTACAGTTTATATAATGTTTTTAAAATGCAAAGTGCTACATGACCAGAAAGCATAACTATTCCCATAAAATAGAAAGTGAGACAGGGGTAGTACTGTTCTGGCATATGGAAACAGACAGTTTAATTCCCTACTTTACCTGATACTCCTGTGTGATCTGGGGAGATTGCCTAGTTTCAGCAACAGTATCTGTGTCATATAACACAGAAGGGTGCCTCAGAAGTGTACTCAGAGCCTGTGTGTTCCAGCTATCCTTAAGCAACATGTTGGAAGATTAAAATTAATAATACTTCTAAGAGATATTGTGGAGATGAATCACAGAATAACAGAATCATAGAATGGTTAAGGTTGGAAGGGACCTCCAGAGATCATCCAACCCCCTGCTCCAGCAGGGACACCTAGAGCACGTGGCACAGGGTGGCATCCAGGCAGGTTTGGAAGATCTCCAGAGAAGGAGACTCCACAACCTCTCTGGGCAGCCTGTTCCAGGGCTCTGGCACCCTCACAGGAAAGAAGTTCTTCCTCATATGGAGATGGAAATTCCTGTGTTTCAACTTACACCCATTACCCCTCATCCTGTCACCAGCCATCCTCGAGAAAAGCCTGGCCCCATCCTCCCTGCAATCACTGCTCAGGTACTTGAACATGTGAATCAAATCTCCTCTCAGCCTTCTTTTCTCCAAATAGGCCCAGCTTGCTTAGTGTTTCCTCATACAATAGATGGTGCCTTAATCATCTTCATGGCTCTATGCTGGACCCTCTCTAGAAGCTCAATGTCCTTCTTGTCCTGGGGAGCCCGGAACTGCACCCAGTACTCCAAGTGCTGCCTCACCACAGCTTGGTAGAGGGGCAGAATCCCCTCGCTCGACCTCCTGGCAACGCTCCTCCTAATGCAGGGTAGGATCCCATTGGCCTTCTTGGCCACGAGGGCACATTGCTGCCTCATGGTTAACTTGTTGTCAACAGGACTGCCAAATCCCTCTCTGTGGAGCTGAACATATTTTGAAAATTATGAGTGCTCAGCTACTATTTTAAATGGGACTATAAATGCATATTAGTGATTGCAATTACATCAGTTTCACATAAAATACACAGAGAAAATAAATAGGATTTAATTGAAAATAATAAAAAATGGCCTGTTACAATGTATTTATCTGTAAATATAGCTATTAGCATAATAAGCCAAGAGGAAATATAATGGTACCTTTAAAATGCATTCAGATGGTGTTATCTCTAAAATACTCAAACATTAATCCTTATACTTGATAGAGGCAGATCTCCAGCTTCTGCAGTATGTTCTCCTGTACTTACAGATCTCAAAACATAGTCACCAAAATCATGAACATAATTTTAAATCTTTTTCCATTCCCCTAGACAGCTGGGATACAGATGGATTCATCCGTGATGGCCTCTCCCTACACCAATTAATATATTAAGTCTCAGCTTCATAAAAAATCAATCACTGGTCATTTCATGGAGTGAAGATAGAAGAGGATTTCTACAAGGTCTTCATTAAGCTGGTGATGGGCATCTGGCTGATCAGATAATAAATCCAGAAAAAAACAACATTTATAAAGCCCTGTTCTATAGCAAATGCTTAATCTATCAATGTTAACTTTACACAGGGGCCTAGTACAACTCACTTCAGTCCCACTGGCTACACATTTTGAGTTAAGGGAATGGTAACACATTGTGCTGAATAGGGATGCCCTAATAATCAAAGGACTGATGACCTGATCCACAGACCACTGAAATAAGCAGAAAAAAAAATTCATTTGGTTTTGTTGGGATTTGAATTAAATGCTAACAAAAATGTGTATTAAGGAAATTGGTTATATCTGATTTTGTCTTGGTCAGTAATTGCAGTTGAATTTTATACTTCTTTCTCTGTAGATCATCGTTGATATTTTATAGCGAGATACCAAAGAAAATTACTTTTCTTCTATACTTTCTAGAGAAGAACTCATTTTGCAGCAGATGACACAAGAACAGAGAGATGGATCATGCAAAGGCAATCAAACATAACCACAAGACAAGAATTTGCAGTTGTCTGGGGAAATCTTTTGTGCTTTAATCTAAGAGAAGCGATATACATTGCAAACCTTATAATGAATATGAAAACATAATTATTTCCAGTATAAAACTAAGTTGATTTTCAATTACATTAAAGCTCATTATATATGATCTATTTTACAACATGTTTTACAGAAATCCAAAAGATTCATGAGAAAGTTCTATAGGAACATGATGATGGTGTGGTGTTTTGATTCCAAATTACATTCTTTAATTAATCAGATACAGAGTGGAAAAATACAAAGTAAAATACTAAGGAGAGCAATGAAGGCACTAGAAGGAGATTCAGTGAAGTATTAAATGTGAGTAAAAAGTATAAAACCTTTAAATGTCATCTTATTAAGTAAGCGAATGCAGTGCAACAACTGTCTTAACCAAAAAGAGTTAGAGAAAATATCAGAAAGGCCAAGCATTGAGATCTCAATATTTGGAAAGTTTGTCCTCTCTGTACCTTTTACTCTACAAATGTGTGGGATGAAGGTGCAACATTCAAAAGCTAAGAATACTACCTCTCAGCACAAAAAGAACAAAAGGATAAAGAGAATTCAAGAGAGGACAGCATTTGGATGAAGGCCAGTCATATAAAGATATCAGTGCAGAATAGTAGTAGAGACTGGCAGACATCCCAAATCACTTAGGAAGATTACTACAGCATAGGCCAATATAATTGCACTCAGAAAGCCTAAAATGTGGACAAGAAAGTATGGGAACAACCCAAGAAAATATAAGAAAGTATGAATTCAGGGATCAGGGAGGAAAATTAAGGCAATATGAATTATAAAACAAAAGAAGGTATAAATGCACTGTGATATTATAAATTCTGTTTGACATCTCTTTATGATCCAGGACAAGTTATCTGATTGATCATGACAGACAGTACCTAGGAGAATAACTCAACAGGTGTGGTGCACATAGCGACACCTGTACCTCATCCATGTAGACTGTCCCTTGGGGGTTAGTACTCGCAAAAACATACCAGTTGTTATAATTCCCCAAGAGTTTATTCTATTCAAACTGTGACATATTCTTACCAAGCTAAGCACATCCAAGATGTGGGTTTTCATTTGTTTTTAATGAATAATGTTTAATGGAGACTAAGCAAAAACTACAAATAAACTCTTCCTCATGAATCAGTTCTGCTTGTAAATAAACCCAAGGACACTTCCATCACTCCCTCGGGGAGTTTAAAATGATCATGTGGGCATCTTATAGCTCAGGGTAAGAATAAAGTAGCCCATTAATTCTGCACTTGATAGTTCAACATATGTTAATAATCAGTTCTACTTACTTGGGCTATACCTGATGGCTTGCAATTACATGGAGACCATATCTTTACAGGAAGTAAAAATACAAAAATCATCTACTATTTATCTATTGTGAATAACTAACATTCCTGATTCAGTGTTTTAAAACATTTCTTGTCCTTAAGCACAAACTGAATTCCAACTTAAAGAAGCACATTTTCCTTGGGCTTTCTTTTTCCTTCATGCTTCTCAAATATCTAACATCTGAATAACATTTCTAATTTTTAATCCAAATTTCTACATACACGGACAAACAAACAAATGGACAAAATTGTCACCTACATTTAATTTCCTTTTTCTGAAGTGTCTTCTGCAACAGAATATAGTAGCGTATAGTATTATTCTCTCTGTAGAAAGTTATTATCCTTATTTTGTATATAAAAATGCTAGGAAAATATGATACAAGAACAGTCAGATAATAAATCATAGATGGCTACCTGCCTCGTAGTCACAAAATTAGGTTACCAGATAGAACTGATTTCACTGACTAAATCTGTTGATGATACATAAAATGGGATATCTTTCTTTCTCAATTATATTAGCAGGCAGAATGTATGCATACAGCAGTGTTCAATATTTTAGTCTGCCAAATGGTAAGAAACAAATACCATGTGGATAGATAAAATAGTGTCAGTTTTAAAAATTCAGTCAAGATGAATATATAATTTCTGGTATATAATCTTATACAAACACTGCTTTTTTTCCAGCTGCTTAAATAAACTCCTCCCCTGTTAAAACTGAGAAATTATTTCTCAAATGCTCTTGTAAAGTCTTCAATAAAACTTTTAATTTCTTTTTTCTATCCAAGAAAGAAACCTGATTATTTTATCCTCTAAAAACTTCTATTTTCAGATTTCACAGAAACACGGAATGGCTGAGGTTAGAAGGAATCTTTGGAGATCATCTAGTCCAAACCCCTGCACAAGAAGGGTCATCTAGAGCACGTGGCGCAGGATCTTGACCAGGCAGATTTTGCAGATCTACAGAGAAGGAGATTCCACAGCCTCTCTGGGCAGCCTGTTCTAGTGCTCTGCTACGCTCACAGTCAAGAACTTCTTTCTCAGATTCAGGCACAACTTCCTGTACTTCAATTTTTGGCCATTGCCTCTTGTCTGGCCACCACTGAAAAGAATCTGGCCCCATTCTCTTGAAACCCTCCCTTAAGTTATTTGTGCACATTGACAAGATCCTCTTTCAGCCTTCTCTTTTTTGGGCTAAACAAGCTCAGTTCTCTCAGCCTCTCCTAATAGGAGAGCTGCTCCAGTCCCCTGATAATTTCTGTAGCTCTGTGCTGGAATATCTCCAGTAGCTACATGTCCCTCTTGTACTAGCCCAGAACTGCACACATTATTCCAGGTGCGGCTTCACCAGGACTGAAGAGAGGTGCAGGATCACCTCCCTTGACCTGCTGGCAGCTCTCTTCTTAATGCACCCAGGATACCATTGCCCTTCTTGGCCTCATTTGGATGAGCCAACTGATTTTGTTTCAGATTATTTGCTTTGAAATTCCATTAAGAATGACTGAAGACAAGTTTAATGTATTTCATAGTCCTGAAGTTTTAAACAAGGATATTTCTTTCTTCAGTAAGTATTTTTAGGTTTATTACATTTTTGCTCAATGCCTTAGGTTGCGCACTATCATTGCAGATGTGGTCAGTCTAACCTAATTTTTTATAGAGCTCACTCTGTGGAAGGTCTTGAAATGTTGATTTCTGCCATTCAGACTTGCACTGGGTGAGGGTAGGGGACAGACTGCTAAATACAATACTTTTCCACCTTGTTGAATTTCATGAGGTTTTTCACCACCCAGTTGTCCAGTCTGTCCAGGTCCCTCTGGATGGCAGCGCAGCCCTCTGGGGTATCAGCTACTCCTCCCAGTTTCGTGTCATCAGCAACCTTTCTGAGGGAGCACTCTGTGCCTTCATCCAGGTCATTGATGAATAAATTGAACAGGACTGGACCAAGGACTGACCCCTGGGGGTGAGGGTACTACAGGCCTCCAACTAGACTCTGC
This sequence comes from Tinamus guttatus, assembly GCF_059628265.1. Taxonomy (NCBI): domain Eukaryota; kingdom Metazoa; phylum Chordata; class Aves; order Tinamiformes; family Tinamidae; genus Tinamus; species Tinamus guttatus. The sequence goes on from NW_028288684.1 coordinate 12,775,308, forward strand.
ACCACTGATCACCACCCTCTGGGCCCTGCCATCCAGCCAATTCCTAATCCACCTCACTGTCCACTCATCTATCCCACACTGCCGGAGCTTGCCCAGGAGGATGTTGTGAGGGATGGTGTTGAAATGATGACTGGTCCATCTCTGTAAACAGCTTGGAAAATAAGCTGTCCTTACAGCTTTTCTAGAGGAATAATGAACAGAGCTGAAGGGTGAACGGGCAGGCAGAGGGTGACGTACAAGCCCTGTTGCTTCCTGCAGAACACGGAAAGGCTGGAAATTTCACAGGCAGAGCTAGTAAAATCACCTATTATTAATTTGCCCTCCTTCTCTATTATAAGGCTGTCTTTTCAAAATTTTACTATTTGAATTGAAATGTAACATTCCAAGCGTCTGTCTCAGACTGATGTCTTTTCGTTCCCAGAGAATAACTATTATCCTGCCATTAAGATTGCCATGCCAACCTTTCAAAAGCCACTCTGTACAACCTTAATTTGGTCCCTTGTACCTATATACTAGGAAGCCATTTAACAAATAATATGATTGGTGGCCTTTTTTTTTCTCATATGGGCCCTGGCTCATTCAATAGAAAAGAAGTCATTGCATATGGTGGGATTCATTTTCCTGTCTTCAGAGATCTGCAGCCTTGATATCTGCACCTGAACTAGTCATGTTGGGCTTTTCATGTCAGCAAAGAGGGAAACAGGTACTTCTAGGGTGCAACATGTTCTTAGACATCTAAAACAGATGAATTACATTCAGTTCCCATCTCTGCTAGTGGCATATGTTAGATGCAAGGTCTTATTTGGCAGAATAAACCCATGTGCTTAACTAAGATGCTACAGTGTGTGGTGAACTACCATATCATCTCCTTTCACGGAGGGGACTGGGGTTTAGAAAGATTAAAGTAAACATTTTCCACTGGTTTTAGATTCTAAGATTTATAATATTTGGCATTAATAGCACTGTACATATCCAAGAAATAGCTTCTGTTAATTTCAAATTTAGCTTTGTGTGCTCTGCACTTTTTCAAGTCAGACCCTGCTGTTTCCAGATGGGCACCTAGAAAATGAGGAACATCATGCTAGAAACCAGCTATGGTCTGGTTTACATCATCTGTATGGCAAACATAGGCATAGAAACCCTTTCCTCAGTGGAGGACTCAACTTCTCTAAGGATTCAGTCTTCCCTTCTTGCCGCCTCTGGACTCACTCAATAACTTTCTACTTCTGCAACTTTCAACTTCTGCACTAAATGAAGCAAAGGTTTTGCAGACCATCTCTTTTTTACTGTAAAATCATGATTCATCTCCCTCATTTTGTGTACTGAATCCTCTAAGTAGCTTGTACATCTAACAATTAAAACATCCTGCCTATGCAAAAGGAGGCAGGATTTTGAAATACAAACTATTTTACATATAGTAAAATAGTTATATATATTTATATAATTTCTTTTTATTTATATGATTTCTTTTTACTTCTGATTGCTGTGATTTCGTAGGCTGAAACTCAGCTTCCATGACTTATGTTTCCTGGATTTAGGCATCATAGTCCACACTAATTGCCCATGTTTGTCAGGAAAGAGAAGAGTCACTCTAGTGGGGAAGTGGAGGAGTTCATCATATAGAATCATAGAATCTTTAAGGTTGGAAGTGACTTCTAGAGGTCATATTGTCCAACCCCCTCTGCACACGCAGGGTCATCTAGAACACGTGGCACAGGACTGCGTCATCCTGAGAGACTAAAGCGCAAGACCTGTTGGATGATTCACCAACACGTGGCACCTGTTTTTCTCACAGACTAGAGAGGGAGAGATGGTGTCTACATCTCAGTCATCTATGTTTTAAATGTCTATGTCTAGAGTGGATTATTCCCACCGTTATTAATACAGTATGCAAAGAGGTTGAAATGTCCACAATGACTATAGGTGTGCACAAATCTTCCCCTCATTAGTGTTTTTTCTAGCATGTTTGTATTTCATTCCTCTGGAAACTCTCTAGAAAGAGGACTCTGGAGAGGCCTCGGTATTTATCTAATTTGAAGAGTGCTTCTGAATGAAAATGGAGCTAGATAAATGACCAAATATATTTTACTGCACGTGATGTTTCCTGGAAATACATTGAATTTGTATGCTTTGTTGGGTTCACTCCCAGGAGGCTGATCTAGTCTAATGATAGTGCAAGGTCATTAGCACAGTATCAGCATAAATCCTGCTTAACCAATGCCAGGTGGCCAATCAGTTTATATTAATGTATAGTGTGCATAAAACGGTGAACTTAACTCTTTTGTTCAGCAATGTTACCCAGAAGAATTGGGCAACCTGAGTGTTTTCCCCCTAACTTGGAACCAGAGGTAGAGCATTCTCTCTGCTGACCCTGTGAGCCTCAGGCATTGCCATCTAAAGCTGATGGAAAAGAAATTTTTCTGAGCAAGCTGATTTACAATCTTTAAAACAAACAGTTTAAGATATGCTTAGTGTGCTTTCTCCAAGATTCACAGATCAAATGTATTTCAAAATCTGATTTCTTTTATATTGTGCTTTGCTGTATATAGTTTTTATTTTCAATATGATTTAAAATTACTTGTGTTGTACATTGCTTATTGCAAGCCTGAAATTTCTCTATCTGTAAAACAAAAATTATTGAGTGGAAAGAAGAACAGAAAACACCGAGGCAGAGATTTTTGAAGAATCAGATTTAGTAGGTATTTCTACTGCACATGGACACCCAGATCTCAAAGAGGAATGAAATCATTTGCCAAAGAAAGAGAGAAGGAAAAAAAAAAAAAAAAAAAAGAAGAAGAAACAAACAAAAAAAACAGAATGCTTAATCACTAAAGGAAGGCATTTAATCTCTGACATATCTTCTCAACTGAGAATACACTGCAAAATAGAGAGATAAACAACAACCTCGTGTCACTTTGTGGAGCCAAGACACAAGTTATTGCTCTGAGGTTCCAGGATTGAGGTACCTTTCAGTCCTTATGGCATTTCTTCATACAATATGATGACTGGTGAAGAAGGAAAATGCTCAATTTGCATTCGCTTCTCTCCTTCCTCTTGCAGAGAAGATGACATAGAATAGTCTAAAGGTGAATGTCTAGGCAGGATAACAGAGGAAACTATGTTAGACTGGTCTCAGTCTCACTAAAACAGGACGTCTTACTTATTAAGCAGTATCTACAATATTACGAGACAGAAAACATGAATTATCATGAAAAAAAATCAAACGGAAACCTCTGAAAACTACAAGTTTCACACTATCAGTAATCAAACATTCTTGAAAAAGTGTGACCTCATTTTGACAAATGCAAATTAATTGATCAAACAAATAAAAAAAAAGAAATGATAAAAGAAGTGATTAGATGGAAAAGCCTGTGATTTGAAGATAGGTATTTTGTTAAGTCCAAATCATCAGTAAAAGGCACTTTAAAATGATTAGCAATGATTAGTTTCACAAAACTGAAAACAAATAAAAGAAGCCACATTGTTAGAAAAAAAGGCTTAACCACAAGTATGAACTATTATTAGGAAATATTTAAGAACATTTTACTAGATACTCCACAATACCACATCACAGTTCCACAGTTAAGGAAGAAGGCCATACTGCATATAAAATGAATCTGCCTTAAAAGAGAAATGAGAACAATTGAAAATTATGAAAGGGAACAAGAACACTCAAGGAGCAATGAATCGTCAGAAGAGCTAAGGACATAATAAAGACTTTTTCAAGTATTTGGGGAACAAAAGTGATCCTAACAGGGATAGCTGATGATTATTGACACGGCAGAGAAAACAGATCTATTGAATAGCCGAGGGAAAAAAAAAAAAAACCAAACAGCTGATACCATTATATTGCATAAAGCATTCATAAAATACTTTTCAGTTTAACAGTGAGTAATAGATTAATAGTAATTAAGCAAAGATATAAGTTTTTAAAGTAGTAGTTTCAGATTACTTATATCCAAATTTTTAAAAGAATGAGCTGAGGATCCTGATAAACCATTCCTTTTATATACTGTACAAGATCCAGAAGGAAAAAGCAAATCTTTAAAAATAGTCATTAATCACTTAAATTACTTAACAGTGCTGGTATTGGACTTTCTGTATCAAGACACTACAAAATTGATTTTCCTCCTATTTTAAATCAAGTTTTCATTTTTTTTTCTTAAAAGATACCAAGCTCTAGAGAAATTGAAGCAGGTCAGACAGCAAAATTCTTTGGCTTATTTATGCAAGAAGTCAGACTATATCATCTCAAAAATGTCTCTTCTATCTTTAAAATGTATGAACCTGGGAACTGGAACTCAAAAAAAATATATCCATCTTTTTGAAGATTTTATTTTCTTATTAAGAAAAAATTATGAGAAAGTCAGGCCATGGTTTAGAATCTAATTTAGATCTAAATGTTGACTCTGATGATATCAATGGAAAAAATCTTATTCAACCTGGGAGAGCAGCATTCCTTCCTTCATTGTGGTTTATAGTGCAGTTTTAGAAGCATGTCTGCGAATGCTACATGTGCGCTACACCTACCATGGCCCTGTCACTACTCCACAGGGAGAGCCTCAGTGATATGTCAGCTTCTCAAAAGGTAGTAAATGAGCTTGCTTAGCTCTGGACATCCTTTTCCACTCCCTTTGTGTGTGTAAGTGGTGCAATATTTGTCTCTAACACTTGCAATGGAGAACTAGACAGAACTAGACATTTAAGAGATGGGAAGGGAAGCAGATGTACAGAAAAAGGGAGACAGACACAGTATCCCATGACAGTGCGGACACAAGAAGGAAAACTCGACTACTGATAACTCAAAGCTGCCTGCAGCTGTTCCCAAGAATGCACCGGACTAAGGCTGGCTGGCGGAGGGAGGACAAACATCAGCACCATTTGCAGGTCTGTCACCCAGATCTAATGTCCAAGTGTCTTAATACTAGTTCCCATGAACCAATGCCAACTTTGTAGCGTGCAGCTGGTGATAGCAGGCAGCTCTGCCTGAGCTTTTGTTGGATAGTTTAGACCCCTCAAGTGTTCGGCTTCGCCAGTGGTTTCTTTGTGTGTTGTTGAACTGTTGGCTATAGCTCAAATAGCAAATTTGGGCTGTGGATCCTGGCAGTTCTTCTCCTCTAACTTGGTGTCCATGGCACATTGTGATTCCTTTAGCAACTAATGACTCCTCTCCTTGCTCCTTCCAGTCATATAATGACTCTGGTCTGCCTTACCCTTGCTTTCTTTCGGTCTGGCAACACAGTTACATTCATTTACTCCTGAAAAACATTTTAGCAATTTTGAGACATTTCTCTGTATAGCTCTATGCATGCTGCTTTTTCTCAAATCACTGACAAATAATATTATAACAAGAGGATCATTGACATCACTTGCCTGCCCTCCTATATAATACATGTCGCAGTGCTGGCCTGAACTCCTGGAGGGCAATTTTTTAATTGACGATAGCCAGTGGAACTGCAGAACCACCTAGAAATTTTCTATCATCTGTGGTTTGTAGTATGACATGTATAAGCATCCTTTTTCCTGTCACATTTATAGACTTTTTAGAAGTGATCAATAGACCCCAAGAGCTCCTAAGATACAGCTTCAAATTGCTTGACTGAATCTAGGAAAACATCAGATTTTTACTTTCAAATTTTCAGTGATGAAGGATCTGTGACTTCAATAGTTCCATGGCCTTCATCACTTGAGATACCTTTTATTTCTAATCTTGATTTGTCTGAATCCAATTTTTGCCTTGATATATTGCTGTCTGCTAGACTGAATAGACTTCCAGAATCAATATTCTACCTCCCATGGAAGTAACTGCAGGCTGTGACCACTCTGATTTTCTCTTTGATAAGCTAAAGGGATCATGCTCTCTTTAAACTTTTCACTGAGTGCTGTGTTTCTCAACTTCCATACAATCCTGTGGCTTTCCTCTCAGTGCTCTTCTGCTTATCATGATCCTTCCTCTACACTGCATTCACAGGAACCTGATGCAACAGTCAAACAGATATAGAAGAAATATCCCTATTGCAATTGATATTCTCCCCTTAGGATAAATACTCACAGATCGCAGTGTTATTCCACAAGGATCATGCGTGTTCCTGCTCATTCACCATATTTCCAGTGTTCTAAGGGATGGACGCACAGCAATTTTGTACCCAATGAACAAATTATATGATGAGCATTTCCTAACCAGCATATAATGACCAAGAGAGCTGGAGCCCATTTACTTCCTTGGTAATCCATCTCTGTAAACTTTCCTGCACCAGTGCTTTCTGGAATTAACTAACCAGGATTAATCCAGTAACCACAACAGTATATGTCCCTTATGCTCTCTCTAACAGTCAATGGAAAGAAACTGGAACTCCCAGGGAAAGATCCATCCCAAGATAGTACAGTTATTAAAACTGAAGAGATGAACTGTCCTCTGATTGTATCTAGTTCTCCCCATGAACAATGATGTGGCTAGGTCACACAGGACACTTTCAGAGGCTAAAAGATGTTGAGAAGATGCCACCAGCACTGTGTAGCCCTGTCACTGGCTATTTTAAAATATAAGCTATGACAGTGCTCAACTTTATATTCTACCTGAGAGCTCCATATAACATTATCAGTATAAATCAGCCTGTTACCTCTCCCCAAGCTTTTTGTCACCTGAAAACACCATGAGTAATGACTGCATTTTACCGAAGTTATTATTCAAAATAACTAAAAAAAAAAAAAAAGAGCCTAAGTGGGACCCTCTTAAAAATAATCCATTTACTACGGTTTCCCTTGTTATTGAGCATTTTAAAACCTATCATTTAATGAGTTTTGAAAACATTTAGTACACCTGGCATTAATTTCATATAAATTATATTATATGGTACCAAGTCAAACGCCTTATGAGAGCTATAATTTGATGCTATTCTGTTTGTCAACCAGATTTCCAAGTTGGTATGATAAGACTTCCCACGTTGATTAGCATTAATTACATTTTTTTCCTTTTATTTTTTATTAATTAAGTCTCATATGAACTGTTACATTATTTCGTCAAGGTCTTATTCATGCTGACAGATCTGTAATTACCTGGGTCATCAGATCCAGTGATCCAGTGTCTGCTAATAAAGCTGGTAAAATTGAGCATAATTCACCTTTGGATACAGGGGTCTATGTATGATATCTTATTATGAGGGTGTATATATATAGGTATATGCATAAACCTGCCTGGATGCGACCCTGTGCCATGTGCTCTAGGTGTCCCTGGTTGAGCAGGGGTGTTGGACTATATGATTTCTAGAGGTGCCTTCCATCTGTGACCATTCTGTGATTCTGTGATATATATAAGACCTAAGACCTCTCTCTACAGATAGATAGATATAGAGAGAGGACTTAGTGCCTTTGACAGAAGCTGCAGCAACTGAAATGCAGCCATTCTTACAATGGCCTGCCAACAATTTCTTCCTTATCTTTTCTGTTCTATCACCAAATCTCTATGTCACATGGAAAAACCAAAAATTTCATTGCGGTTTTGTGGAAAAGATCAGAGTATTGACAACCTCAATTTATATGAAAAGGAGACAGAGCTTGCTCTCTGAGGTACCTGCACTCAGAAGTTATGTAGGTAGCTCTGTCCTTCTGCGCTAGTTCTTTGTGTTGTTATTAGAAAGAAGTTCTATGTAAACTATGTAAGTTCTATGTAAAGGATGAACACAAAACATCTTTGGAGCTCCCCTTGTCCTCATTGACAGTACATCCTCTATTGAACTTGCTTCTTGTACCAAGATGACTGAACTAGACACCATCCCCTGTCTGCCCATTTCCTCCCAGTAACGGCACCTAAAACACAGGCCCATCTGTTCACAAGTGAAGTATCCTTGGCACCTTTCCAGTGTCTTCTGAATGGGAGCTGGGTTAGGTTCGCTGTCAGTTTTGGGGAACATGAAAGGGATAAAGAATCATGAATTATGCGTAACAGAATTGCACCCCACTTCTCCCTGAAGACACACAAGATGTTGCAGTTCCATTGCCATTCTAATGTACTCTTGGAGAAGATGTTTTGTGCTGACAGACATCCTCAGAGTGTAGCAGGAACCATGAGATACTGATACTCATGGTACTGCACAATATGGACATGGTGTTTCTGCAGCAAAATGGGCTTTCACATCACTAAAAGGCCCACCAGCATGTTGTAATTTGTGAGTCTCTGACTAAGACTTTGCAAAATGCCTTGAGAAATAAACTCAGCACATAAGGATTTATTAGAGAAATGTTATAGCCTGTTTTCTCTCATTTTTTTTTCCTATGACTTCACTTGATTATTTTCACTGTAGCTAATGGAGAGGAAAAGAGTATTGAAACAGCAATCTGATCACAATCCTCTTGCATACCTTGGGTTCAGACCTAAACTCTTCAGGGCAGTAATACAATCTTTTAGTGGGACAGAGGATTTACTGTGGTCTAAAGTAGCAGGAACTGACTTCTATTAAAAAAAAAAAAAAAAAGTTTGGCATGACAGAAGAGCATATATATTTATATATGTGTGTGTAAATATATATTATATATATGTATATATATATTTTCCCCGGGGACAAGAGTGTTTCTTCCAGCTTCCTCAGACGCTCTTACTCCCAGGACGTGTTTTGGCTCCTTTGCTCATTTCAAGTCTCCTCACGGTCCCTCGCGCCGCTGCGGGGGTTTGACTCGAGCGCGGCCGCCCCAGGCCGGGCTCAGGGGACGGTGCCGGGGCGGGGGCGACACCCGGCAGTGCCGCCCCCGCGGGCCGCCCCTTCCCGCGGGCCGCCTCTCCCCCCGCGCCCGCGGCCGCCCCGCCGCGCCCGCGGGGCGCCCCCGCTGCCCCACACGCCGGCGGCGGCTCGTGGCGAGCGGAGCGGGGCGCGGAGCTCCGCGGCTGGGGCAGCCCCCGCGGAGGGGGCGGAGGTGGCGGCCCGCGGCGCTTCTCACCTTGCAAAGTTTGGCCGCGCCGCGCAGCAGAAAGTTCAGCATGCAGGAAGTTTGGGGGAAGCGCGCCGAGTAGCTCGGCAGCTTTCGCTGCAGTTTCGGGTGCTCTCTCTCTCTCTCTCTTTTTTTTTTTTTTTCCCCTTCTTTTTTATTTTCATGCACACAACTCCCCCGAGCAAGCAAGCAAGCAGCTCGCGCCGGCGAACACCAGCGAGCACCGGCAGCGAGGAGGGCGAGGGAGGCAGCTCCGGCGGAGCACGCCGCGTTTCTTCCGCGCCGCCCGGTCCCGTCCGCAGCGGGTCCCAATGCAACTGCTCATCCTCCTGCTGCTCTACGCCGTCGTGTGCGCCAACGTCTGCAGCCGACAGGGCACCACGGCCCCTGCCCAGGGCGGGTCTATAAAAGCCCTGCGCTCCTCCAACCTCCGGCGCGATGGTGAGTGTCGCTCTGCCTCTGTCCTTTGCGCTCAGGGGCTGCTTTTGCGGAGAGACTTCCCCCCGACGGGGCGCGCCCGGGATCGGCGGGCTCGGCCCGGGGGGCAGCGGAGCGGGTGGCCGGGAGGGGCCGAGGGGCAGCGCTGTGGAGGCCGAGGGGGGAGCAGAGGTCCCCAGTAACGTGGAGGAGGCTCCCTGGGAACGGGTGGTGCCGGCGGGGAGCGGGGCCGCAGCTGCCGGGGAGGCCCCGCGGACGGGACGGGGCGGCAGCTGCGCGGGGCCGGCGGGCGTTGGGTTTCGGGACGCCCCTGAGGCGTCTCCGCTGCCCCCCGCGGCCCCGTCGCCTCCCGTCCTGGCGCCCACGCGAGGCGCCTCGAGCTGTGGTGCCCGCGGGGAGCCCCGGGGAGGGTGGCTGGGACACCAGGCACCCGGTGGAAATGGTGGCTTCATCCGCAGCGCCTCAGCCCGAGTGGCCTCGGGGTTGTTCGGGTCACACATGCCACACGAGTGCCCCAAGCGCGGGATTCGTGTGGCCACCGCACGCTGTGTCCCAGGGGTGGGTCACTGTGGGAGATGCCTAAAAATGCCACCACCGGGGTGATTTGCATGTGAATCCGCTTATCTGTGGGTAAAGATGAAGCTGAGGTTCCTGGTGGGTGAAGGGCAATGGCCCTTGGCTCTGGGTAGAGCTTCACGTGAGGGGCCACTGTGGCACCTGGCGCCTTGACCCCCTGCGGAGGAAGCGCGAGATGTTCTCCCTGAGCTGAGCTTGGCCTTAACATCTTCCAGTTGCCACCAGAAACTTGCCCTTAAAGTCCCCTATTTGTCAGAACTTTATTTTATTTATTTATTTAATTAATTAATAAAACTGCTTAAAAAAACAATCACTTGAGACATTTCCAAGATCACACTCTACATTTGCCAGTGTTTATTTTTTCAGCATGTATACAATGTGTGTATTGGTTATATACTTAATTTAGGAAGATATTTCCATTTTGGAGCAATATTAAACTCTTTTTTTGGTAATAATTTCCTTATTCACTTGAAGGAATAGAGAAGGTGAAGAGATTCTTTCTTTGAGCTGAGATCATCTGAAAATGACACACAACTGCAGTTATTTAAGTCTCTGAATTCAAAATGAATCTAATACAAAATGTATGTGTTTTCAGTAAGTTCATGCATCCATTATTCAGCAAGTTCATTGCATCCTTTAAAACAGTTGCAAATTTTATCAGGCTTCATGAGCAACAAGTCGTGCCAGTGACCTGCAATTTTAAATTTCTCAAGAACTGGGATTATCTCTGAACTAAGCTAAGAACTTCCTTCAAAGTTAAGCTCCAAATATTTTTAATAGAAAACTACAATGATTTTTACATATTTATTTTATTTACTTGAAAGTTTTGAATTCTGATCTCCTTTTCAGCGTCAATGAAGAAATCAGTAACCCAATAGCTTATTACCTGGGTGTTGGATGAGCGTTTTCCTGCACAGAAGAACACTTTCCATAGTGACATTGCTTCTTGTCTTGGAGTGCCCAGTGATTATTTAACTTTACAATTAAACTTTGTAAGTTTAAAACTAGCTTTCACGACTGCTGGTGACTAAAGTTTCTGGGTACCAGCTGGTCTGGTACTGTGGTATTAACAGCAGATGTACTTGCGATTGCTTGTTTGCTGGTGAGCAATTGACTTTTGCTCATCCCACAGCCTGCATATACAGAGGAGTTCACCCACACACGAGTCAGGCACCCTTGCATTCCTCCTACAGATATGATCTGTGCGGTGGGTAGGTAACCCGTACATTTCTAAGGAAGCAACATGCAGAGCAAACAAGCGAGCGCAGCCTTGTGCTCTCCTTGCACTGGAGAACCCAGGGGGTGCTGTTTCTCTGCAAAGGATAGTGCGTTATGGTAGTGCCAGCTGGGCAGCTGGTCGCAGCATCTGAAGCAGGACGGTTGCTGATAGGCGTGATTTGACTCAAATGAGCAGAACTGTTGCTTGAATTTGTTGACTGAGAGCCTGTATTTGTGCAACCAAAGGTTATGAGCTGTATTCCAAATGTTGCATGCATGTGACTAGCTCACAAGCAAAGTGTTTATAGACTCAATTTGGCTATAGGCCACTAAAAGTATTTCTGTCTTTTATAATTTTCAGTGCTGTTCGTGCCTTGTTTTAGTCTGAGATGCTGATATGGAATAGCATTAAAGACATGTGGATTGCATTGCTGAGAGAGACAAACAGTATTTTTTGCTTTGTAAATATTTGCAGAAATGGCAATTTGAAATAGGATCTAAGAACACACAATACTCTGGGGGTCATACGTTCCAACAGTGTTTCTCAAAATGCACAGCAGGGATAAAACCTAATTTAATATTATGTCCTGGGTTGATGCTCATGATTATTGTGTTATGGAATCACGAGAGATACTGAAGAGGAAGTCAGGCCTCCTCACCTCTTTAAAAAAGAAAAAAACATGGTGTCTTGGCAAATCCAAGGCCACCTGCCCATTTTATTAAAAAAGAAAATAATCCTTTGGATTCCTGTTCTATGTTATTTCCAAGGAGGACTGATACTAAACACACAGAGTTTTAATATGGAGACTTGGGGATGCATCTTGCCAAAACAACCCTTTATACAGTGCAAGATTCACAGTTTCCTTAGCCTAAAAGATGTGGGCCTCTTTGTAATTGCACTTTGCTAAGGCCAAGATTCCTCTGGAAAGAAATCTATAGATGAAGGGCAACAGATAGAAAAAAGTGCTGTGTAATGATCACCAAACCTAACCAGGTGGTGCTTCCTGCTGAAGATATAAAGAATATAAATAACCTGCTTACAAGACACATCCTGCTGTCCTAACTGAAGGACAGGCGCTGATGACTCAGCTGTCCAGTTCAGCAGTAATCAATTTTTAAAACTGTCTTGTTGCCAGCCATTTTTATAGCGCCAATAATGGTATTTATTTAAAGTGCGTTTCTGTCATTATCTGTTAAGTCTTTTGAAGTTCATCAGAACATCATGCAGAGGGATTTCCAGATGATTCCAGCATTCTCTCTGCCACAGTTTCCCAATCTGCAGTTTTGGTAATATTGCCTAAAAGACACCTGATTCCTTCTTTTTACCATATTTTGATTGTCTATGTGTAGTTGTAGATGTCTGTGGAGATTAAAAGTACTAAATAATAATACTTACTGAAACACCAATTGTTCCTCTTCATCTGTTACTGAAAAAATATTTGTACGAATGCTTAGCCTGGATAAGTATGCCTAGTTACTGTGACTATTTTAGACTCTAAAATCCAAAAGTTAAAGAAAAGGCAGAATGGAAGAGATAGAATAGTGTCAAATCATATCAGTATGTAAACAATGGATAGTTATGTATATTCATTTTACTCTGAAGTGGGTTTGAAACCATAACATCAGACTCTTCAAGATAAGATTATGGTCCCTTGTGGTTTTAATTTGAATCATAATAATAATAATAATAAAAAAAAACAATTACCAAACTTCAGTTCGCTTGTGCACCACCAATATAAAAAAAGAAAACTAGTACTTTATCGTTGTGGGGAAACGGCAATAGCTTTCGGCTCTATGATGGCCAGTGCAAAGGCAAGTGTGCCATTAACTCTGCCCTTCCATTTCCTGCATTATCCAGTGCTGAAACACAGGGAAGAGCATTTGATAATGTGGGTAGTGATCTCTTACCCAAGAGGTGTTAACTGTGCTCTTGGGAGGAGACAAGAATGGATCTTTCTCATACTGCTTTGAAATGGCTCTTGTACCAATAGAGGTGTATGAACCCCAGTTTCAGAATGTATTTATTGAATTCTTCCATAATTGGGTTGTAGATATATTTTAAAGGACTCTGGTAATATGAAAAGCTGGAAAATAGTTAAAAGTTATTTGCTCTCATAATTCTGTTTTTTTTTTCTGACTTTTTCTGACTTTTATAGAAAATATATATTCTGGTCTGCATCAAATTAAAAAAAAATCCTAGTAGTTTGCCTGTACTGTGCTTTTGTTGTTTATCTTTGGTGATGTCTCTTATCTGTGTAACTAACTGTTTAGACTGAAATAACACTAGCTGTTACCTGAGCATTGAAACTCTTTCTCAGCAGCAGTCAGAATGGTCACGTTCTTCAAAGGAGCTTCAAAACATGCTCAAGCAGGTAGATACGTATCACCTAGTAGAAGCCCCTTCACTTGTAAACTCCCTGGCTAGTGTCCCAACACTTTTAGTTTCTTTTTGTTGAAATATATTTGTGCAAGTCTTAATTAGGAAAATTAAATATTAAAAAGCTTATGGACAAACCTGGTAATTCTATTGCTTTGATTCTTAGAAACTGAGTAATACTGAAAATGCTAAAATAATGCATTTTCTTTACACTGTGATCCCACAGAGAGGTTGTGTTTTATAGAACACATCAGAATAGGAATAAATGCAAAAATTACAGGGAATTATTAGTGCCCTAATTATGCGTAGTTTCATGTGCTTAGCTTGAACATCCAAGTAATTCTATTAAAGTCAAGTATTACAGTCCTGCAGGAATGTATAATAATGAAGCTCTTGAGAGTATATATCAAAGTCTAACTGTCTGGTTAAGGTTATAGTGACACAAGAATACAGGTATTTGCAGAACTTGTCTACTGTTCTATTCAAACAAATATATAGACAATGTGGAATACAATCATATATAATATATGATGTATATTTTATATGTTCTTTATTAGAGCATATATGCACATATACATAAATCAAAGGACACAAGGACAGGGAAGTGCAAACAGGCACACCATATGTAATTTACTTGCTTACATAATTAACATTAAAGTCATGAAGAAATTGTACTCAGTGATTTTTTTTTGAATACTAAAGAAAAAAGGTGTAATATCACTTTTCAAGGTCCTAGTTGAACAGCAAATTATAAGACAAATATTTGGTCTTAACTATTCCAGTCTTGCTGCCTCCTGTCTTGTGCATTGTAACTTGCGGAATCTGATTTGAAAACAAGAATTATTTTTAAATATGTTGTTTGCCAACAGTCCAGGTTGCAAGTAAAAATTCTAAAGGTTATTTAAATACTGTTGCATTTTTATAAAGTAGAAAGGATTTTATAGTGAAAGACATTATCCAAGATAGGAATCCTTTCAACAAGATAATTGACAGATTCACTACATTACATTGCTGAACTAAATGTAAATATTATGTAAAAGAAAGAACTCTGCAAATGTGTGTTATTTATAGAACAAGAAACCCCTTTGGAGAAGAGTAAATTAGAAGGATAGGGAATGGCCTTCATTTTGTTATATATGTATATATACACACACAAAAGGTATGGCAGAAGTCTGTAGTTGTTATGCTCCAGACTTTTCATATGGATAGCTGTGTTTATATTAAAATGCATCTGCAGCAAATTATAGACTGACCCTTTTTAAGTAGCAAATAAAGTAGCTTGCAGGGCTGGCTCTAAACACAAGAAAAGGTGGCAGTTGCCTGAGACATGGGAGTCCTGAAGGCCTCAAGATGGCCAGGTCCTTGTTGCTTCTGCAGTTACAACACCTCCTGCTGCTCACAGAGATATGGGAGGATATGGGGAATATGGCAACATATGGCTTATTTTCTATCCTCCAGTCCATTTTTTCCAGACTTTCCTGCTTGTCCCACCCACAGTAGTAGCAGGAACATCAGGCCCAATTCTCCCACATGTCCCTTGCCAGCAGTGCCCCCTTGCACTGTCCCTCGTTCCTTGTGTGGTAATGTTTGGCTTTGCCTACCCAGCTGAGAAACCCTGGTTAGGGGCTGTCTGCCCCTACCTGCTGGGATTCCTGAGGTCTTGTGGAGATCTGGCACCAGGAAGTCCTAGGCTAACTAGAAATGGGCTTAAAAATAGTATGAGGGCTCTGCGCTGGCATTCCGTGCAATAGAAATTTACTCAGTAATGCAGGAAAAGATACTTGTACTCTCTTTAGCTGGTTGATTGGAGCTTTGTCCAAGAATTGCCTCCAAAAAGAACTGCTGATCATGTTATAATTGTTATAATAGTTGATTACATTATAGCACATTTTGGACAAAGAAAGCTACATTGCCACTTTTGGTGAAGATCTCAAGCTAAAAGATTGGAATGGGCTAGGTTACTTGGCAGTTTGTTTCAAATCAATCTCCTGTTTACAAAGCTAAGGAAGCATCCTGTTTACAGTGTCAAACTGCCTAGATTTTCTTTTGGGAGTATGGGTTTGGCTCTAACATTTTTGGTAGGGAATAAATGCTACATAATTTTGAGCTTCCTATTGTACTTGAGTAATCTTCAGTTTCATGCTTCCTTTTTGATCTCTGTCCCATGCTGTGAAGGCCAACATCCCATATTTGTGCTTTGGCCGTCAAAGCTCTGAGTACTTGGAGATGGTGCAGGACAACACACTTTTACCTTCTGTACAAACTTCCTGCCAATGTATTTTAGCCCTGCTGTGCATTGGGACTTGATGTTAAACTCAGCAAAAATATTTATTAAACATTAGGTCCATGAAAAACTTGAAAAATAGCAGGCTAGACCTTCATTGCAATGGCAAAACTTTCATCAGCTCTCACTGCAGCATGGCCTGGCTTACTGTTTACATTAACTAATTAATTAACAAATTAATTAACTAATATATTAATTTATATTAGCTAATATAAATTAAAAGATTAGGAGTTTAGATATGAGTTTGTTATAGGTGTATAGGTGTTATAGATGTTACTTGTAGGTGAATTTTAGAATATTCACAGTTAGTGTTCATGTACTGCAAAAATATAATGATCCTTTGCACTGTTGGTGGAGGGGAAACCAATACAGCAGAGCACAACAGGGCCTTACCGGTTCAGCGAGTCCACTTGTTTATTCTCCTATACTGATAAACTTGTGTGTCACCCGCAGGATATCCTACAGGAGACTTCATCTGCAACACATTTCTAAACAAAACCCTAAGGAAACCTGCCCATTTTTTCCAGTGCCTTTCATTGTTTCTGTTTTTTTTTTTTTTTTTTTTTTTTTTTTTTTCGTTTAAAGAGGCATGAAGTGCAATGTGCCTGGGGTTTTGCTATTGTTTTTTTTCTTGGGTCAGATGCAGAAGATTTTGTTCATAGTTGGGCCTATTTGTAATCTGATGTGACTTTAAATAAAGAGTGGATTGTGGCTAAGGCATTAGGTTAGGGATTAGTTAGGGAAAATGCCTATAAGTAAATACAGTGAATGTTGACTACCCAAAACATGGTGGTATTTGGAAACCATTTTTGTACCCTCATGCCCTTGATTTTACAACTGGAAATTTGCTTGAAAGATAAGCCTTTTGCTTCAGCAAAGCTGTGGCAGCAGTGTTGCATGAAGGCAGTGAGTAGGTGGTAATAAAGCCTTAGGATTCAAAGCCATTCATTGTGGAAAGGGACCAACACAGCTCCTTAATCACAGTGTCTCAGCAGGGCTAAACACTGATAGGAATGATTTCACTAACACATCAAGATGTCAGTTAAAGAGTTTAAAACCTCATCACAGAAGCTTATGGAGAATTTGCTGCTTTCAGATGAGTAAAAAGGACCCAAGCTGCTGTGTTCTTGCTATTTCTTTTCCTGAATCAGGTTGTAGGCCTGTTCCCTTGCTGCAGCAAATCACATTCACATTGCTGTGTGAGATTGCTCATGAGGAGCATTTCAACCTCACCTCCTGGGAAATATAGGAAATTCTCCCATCATATGGCACCTGCCAGTGTGTATGTGATCTGGTTGTGCAGGCATGAGAGTGCCAGCCTTTGCAGACATGAGAACCAGCACGTATTCACCTGGCAGTGCACTCGGATATCACGAGTGGTGCCTTCGGGGAGCGGGTGTGAGCAGGGCAGCCTGATGGCAGTCTCACCTTTGCAGCACTCTGCAGTGATTTCGAGGTGCCTTGTGCCTGTCCTTGCACCCTCATGGGAGACTCTTACATTATAGTCCTGCCCTCTGCACGCAGGTGAGCTGCCTGGCTGCAGACTTACGAGGATAGTTCATTCAGCCACACACCTGTGTATGGAAACAAGAGCAGCACTAAGAAGGAAGCTTACTCGCCCCGCAGAGAAACCTTATGCCGTGTTCTGGTGTAGCTTTATGTGATCCAGAACCTGCACCATTCCCAAGCAGAGAGGAGCTAAAGGGGACCAGCACAGGTATCAACTGGCTCTCTCCCCAGACCTCTGCCACTCACAGCACGTGCAAATGTCTTGGCTCTTACGTGCTTTTGTGAAGAGAACTTTGCAGCAGAATTAAAATGGAAAAAGAAACGGAAAAAGAAATGGAAAAGAAAATGGAAAAAAAAGAAACCCCAGAACAAAGGATGGAGATTGCTCTCCTGTTTTTGTTTCTTTGGAAATGCCTTGTATTTGGTTGCAGCTAATGCATAAAGAAATACAGAAAGGCAATGAAAAAGAAATAATAATGATATGTTAGCTCAGCTTATTTTTATTTGGTGTTTACTCTACTGGCCTTTTAATCAATAGGTTCAGAATGTCTTTTTTAAAGCTTGCAGTTCCGGCTTTTATTTTTCCACAAGGATCTTGGCTCAAAATTTTCTTCCCTGGCCTTGCTGTGTCAGTGCTCTTTTCTGATGCTGCTCTTTTTGTGCCATTGTCAACTTCTGCAGGACCTGAAATCAGGTCTCGTCAGATAAACTGTTTTTCCATTTACCTTAGGCAAGCCATTAGTCAGAATATTGACTGTGCAAAGAAGTGTCACCTATTTTTCTTTTCAGAAGAGAGATGGAAGATATTTCCATGTGAGCTTTTGCAGTGAAGCAATTGCAAATTTAAGTACATATTGTTGTAGTTTGGACAGCATATTTCTAGCACTTTATTTTCAAAAGACTTTCATAGATGGTTGACTGTACCAGAAGAGAAATACTTAGAGCTGCCTCGTTCCTTTCTAGAAACAGTAGCCAACCTGTGGTAACGAGATAGTGCTTCTGTTTCTCTACTGTTCACATGGGTAGGAGATTCCATTTCCTCTGTTTACTTGTTAGAAGTCAATACCATTTGTCTTTCATTTTATTTTTATTGTAGCTAAAGCAAAAAGCCTGTAGTCAAGGGATAAACAATAACAACAAAAAAAACCTCCATTGTATTATCACTGCTTTATTGGTTTGATGGTCTCATCAGTTTTGAATCTTTTTAAATTGTCAGATAAAATAGATGTGATGCCAGGTTCTGAGCATTTGAATCCCGGAAGTTCTTTAAATAGATTATGACAGACATTTTTACCTTATAAAGCAGGGCTTTTTATAAGGTGTAAATGGGCCTGTTCAAAGAACTGTTAAGAAGAAATCCAAGAAGGTACCCTTCGGGATGTTACTTTTATAGGAAAGGCCACATTTGATATAGACTTTTCCTATCTGCAATGGCTGACGAATAATTTCACATGGATTTTTTTTTTTTTGGCTGTAAACATGCAGGAATCTGTCAAAAAGCTGGCAGTTTTCGACTTTTCAGTGCTTCCATCTGAGGCCTAGAGAAACAGAATTGGGAATAGACTTTCAGTACTGGAAGCTGAGACTTTGTACCTTTCTAACTGCTGCATTTAGTTTATTGAAAATATAGTTCTGCCCTCAAATCTTTAGCTAGATATTTTCCCTTATAGGCCAATTCTAACTGAAAGCAACTGGGGAAAAAAAAAAAAAAAAAGAAAGGAAAAAAAAAAAGGAAGAAAAAAAGGAGATTTTAGCAAGAGATTTTTTTTTTCATGTCATTTGCTGCCAAGAAGAAAAGCATTGCCGGAATGACAAAGCTGTGGTATCAACTTGAAACATGTTTTAAAAGTAGAATTAAAAGTCACATTCAGTATGAAATCAAACTGGCTACAGGCATGCTATGTGTACAAAATAAACTGAAAGAACTAAAAATGTTACTTTTGTTTTTATTAGATTCATTGCTGGATCTTGTGACAAATGTAGACATGGCATTATTCAGAGATAGTGTCGTTTAATATTTTCAGTGTTGTGTTACAGGAAAACTATCGTCTTTTTGTCATATAATACAAACCCTGACATCTGGGTTTATAAGATATAATAAACCCCTAAATATTGTTCTAAGGTACTGCTAAGTAGTAAATGCAAGCAAGTTTCTTAGCTCTGGAATTGTGGGTTAGATGAGTGGATGGTGAGGTGGATTGGGAACTGGCTGAATGGCAGAGCTCAGAGGGTGGTGATCAGCGGTGCAGAGTCTAGTTGGAGGCCTGTAGCTAGTGGTGTCCCCCAGGGGTCAGTCCTTGGTCCAGTCCTGTTTAATTTATTCATCACTTATCTGGATGAAGGCACAGAGTGCTCCCTCAGCAAGTTTGCTGATGTTACAAAACTGGAAGGAGTATCCGATGCCCAGAGGGCTGCGCTGCCATCCAGAGGAACCTGGACAGACGGGACAACTGGGCGATGAAAAACCTCATGCAATTCAACAAGGCCAAGTGCAAGGTCCTGCACGTGGGGAGGAATAACCCCAGACACCAGTACAGGCTGGGGACTGACCTTCTGGAGAGCAGCTATGCAGGGAAGGACCTGGGTGTCATGGTGGACGACAAGTTGACCATGAGGCAGCAGTGTGCCCTCGTGGCCAAGAGGCCAATGGGATCCTGGGCTGCATTAAGAAGAGCGTCTCCAGCAGGTCGAGGGAGGTGATCCTGCCCCTCTACTCAGCCCTGCTGAGGCCACATCTGGAGTATTGTGTCCAGTTCTGGGCTTCACAGTACAAGAGGGATGTGAGGCTCCTGGAGAGAGTCCAGTGCAGGGCTACAAGGATGATCAGGGGCCTGGAACATCTGCCCTAGGAGGAGAGGCTGAGGGAGCTGGGCCTGTTCAGCCTGGAGAAGAGAAGGCTGAGAGGGGAGCTGATCGGTACCTTAAGGGAGGCAGTGAGGAGGATGGTGCTGGCTTCTTTTTAGTGGTGGCCACTGACAGAACTAGAGGAAACGGCCACAAACTGAAGGACCAAAAGTTCCACAGGAGGTTCAGGAATTTTTTTTTTTAACAGTGAGGATGACAGGGCCCTGGAGCAGGTTACCAAGAGTTGTGCAGTGTCTTTCTCTGGAGATCTTCAAAACCCACTTGGACGCAGTCCTCTGCCACATGCTCTAGGTGACCCTGCGTGTGCAGGGGGGTTGGACTAGATGACCTCTAGAGGTCCCTTCCAACCTTAAGTATTCTGTGATTCACTTGGATATTTTTATGGCTCTTTCATGTGATTCTGCATCTTGGGTTAGAGAAGTAGAGGCCGTGTCTAGTCTCCTCGCTCCCACTGTGTAGCATGAAAGTGCCAGTCCATAGGGAACAGTATCTGTCCATAGGGGACAGTATCTTTTGTGTACTTTTGTGTCAACCTGAGTGCCATTTTCAGTTCCCGTAGAAGACTGACATTCCTGACAGACTGACAGATCCTGTCTTCAGTTTTCTTCCAAAACTTGGAATGCTGCCATGTTAACCGTTCTGTGATTGTGCTCATCTTGTACAAAAGTAATTTATTGTAATTGTGACCTTATTAAAGTAGTGTGATATCAGCTGCTTTTCACCTCTTATTAATGACTTAGTAAATAAATTGCTAATCTACTTTACAGCTTCTGTGTTGCAAAAATTCAGGTATTGAGATGGCTTAATTATCACCTAATTCCCGCTCTACACTCAGTAGTTTCTCTACTCTGACAATTTTTAGACATCTTTCTTGAGAATAAACTATTTGTAATGAAACTGTTAATGCCACTGTAGTGAGGTCTATTTTCAATATTAACCGATTTCTAGACCAACATGCCAGGGATTTATATTTGATTTTTGCTAGAAATGAAAAGGGATAGAATTGGTTAAACCACGTATAAAATACTGCCTTTTCTTTTTTCCGCTCTGGTGGCAGAGAAGTATTAGAAGAAATATGAGAAGTAGTGTCTTTTTGTGTTCTCTTTTCTAAATCCTGGAGCCGGGGACCATCCTGTGTGCAGAAAAACATATGGCTGAGGAATCGTTAGAGAAAACAGTTCTTGGCATCGTGTTTCATAAATCCATCAGGATCACTCAATCAGCACTGGGGGAGCAGCTGATACCATCTCATTTTAAGCACCTAAATTATGAGTTCTTCTTTTATGAGTTGTTTTACCCTCTGGTGCTGACTGTCTTTTCCGGTGATTATTTTGGCAATCTCTAAGATTTAAAGAGTTCATCTCATCCAGCCTCTGTTGTCTTCCTGTGAGATAAGGATCCTGGACCATGGTGGTGGCCTTGCAGTGATGCTGCCACTGGTAACGGGAGTTTCGTGGAAGTCTTAGGGCTTCTCTGGAAACATGTTTGGTTTCCAGGACTCCCAAGTAGATCTAGTTGTAGACCTTGTCATATTCTGTCACCTATTCTGTCTGTGTTTTGTCTACAGAATGGTAATAAAATGCTATGCAGTACTACTTGGTTCAAGCATTACACACTTTCACAGATTTCTTTCTACAGAAAAATATTCTGTGTCTTCACAGGCCATTCTAAAGAAAGTGTGTTGTATGCTGTAATGCTGTGATGTTTGTGCTTCTTTCCTCATCTCTTCCTACCAGAATAATTTTAGAATAATCACTTCCTTTCCTCAGTTTTGCAAATAATCTCTGCTATGGAGCAAACAGTGATTTCAGTTATGTAAAAGAAAGCTATTATATCATTCTATCTAGATATTTTTCTTAAATGGGGCAAACTATTATTTATTTAATTATTTTTATATATTTATTTTACACATATATTTAATTGCACTATCGATCCCTAATATGTACGAGATCTAGGCTGATGCTCATTTCTGAGTATTTGGAACCTAAATTCAAATTTATATGTCCAAAGTATACGTATAGAGGCCCTATTCCCCTCTATGTAAGCACTATACAAAACATTTGATATCTCTAACAGACATCACAGAATCACAGAATGGTTAAGGTTGGAAGGGACCTCTAGAGATCATCTAGTCCAACCCCCCTGCTCCAGCAGGGACACCCAGAGCACAGGGCACAGGGTGGCATCCAGGAGGGTTTGGAAGATCTCCAGAGAAGGAGACTCCACAGCCTCTCTGGGCAGCCTGTTCCAGGGCTCTGTCACCCTCACAGAAAAGAAGTTCTTCCTCACATGGAGATGGAACTTCCTGTGTTTCAACTTGTACCCATTTTGCATCAGAAAAGCTGGTCATTATTTTTTACCTCTACACTTGTGGAGTTGTCTGGACATAAAGCTTTATACTACAGTAACAAATATGTTGTTCTCAACTATAAGCGTGCTTTATACTTTTAATTCTGTGGTGTTTTGAAGTATTGATGTCACGTGATACTTTTATACGTCTGTTTACATCTGTTACATGAGTTATATACTGTTTACATCTGTTACATTAACATCTGAGTGCTGGTCAGGCTGCTGTGCTCTAGAGACTACTTCTGCCCAGGTCCTTTATAAAATCTGCAGATTTTTCACTGTCATCATTTTTGAGGGAGCTGTTTCTCAAGTGCAGAGCTTGACTGTGGAATAAATAAAAAAAAAGGATTAATCAAAAATGCATGCTTTCTAGTTTGAGAAAGAAACACATTTAAAATCATGACAGCTTATTTGAATATGTGAGCAAACTATAGTACATTGAAAGCCATAATAGATAACACTGGATAACTGCAAAATGCTGTTTGATTGAGCTCCATAATTCTGCTGCTTTAAATATCACTGCTTTCTTAATTATGTGGAGCTAAAATACATGTTTTTCTCCTGAGGTCAGCTCAAGTTTTATAACCATATCACAATAGGATATACTTCATTAAATATCTCTATTTTCAGTGTTTGCAGTGAATTGAATGCTAGTTTTAGCTTTTTTTTTTTTTTTTTTTTTTTTTTTTTTTTTTCCGAATCCTAAGTCTTAAATTGCGGCTGTAGAGAAAGGAGAAAGTTCTCTTTCACTATTTTTGTTTTGCATTTACCTGGCAGGTGCGTAGTTCTTTTCATTTGGATTAGAATTGAGAAATCAATTTGGACATTGGGAAAAAAAAACACAATCAAGAAAAAAAAGAAAGCAGCAAAACAGCTATAGAAAACCATGTTGTCTCTTTCAGTCCATAAATAAAATACAAGCAAGGACAAGAATTACTGATAGTAAGAAATTGAAATGTATGAAAGAAATTTAAATGCATGAAATCAGCCTTTCAGAGAAGAGTGGCCAAAAGAGATGGGAACATATCTGCATCGATGCTCTCAAAAGTGTTTTAATTTTCATGTTATTTTACTTTTGGGACTATGAATCATTTTGGAAATATGGTCCCTGTCATGTGAATAGGAGCAATGGGAGTTCATTAATAGGTAGCATTTTCTTTGTTTAATAAAAGAGGCTTACATGCAAAATACCTCAGAATACTTCTTGTTTTTCAATGCAATTAAGGTAATTTTATTTAATTGGAATCTACTTAAAATGCAGGTATTTGTACATTTTAATTGAATACTGATTTCTATCCAAATACAGCCTGATGCAAATCACAGTCAAAATGATAATCTTTGTTATTATGAATATGTTTTCTGACATTTTAAAAAGCATAAAATTTAGAATGTGCAATAAATATATGATGAGAGAAAGTAGCTTAAAATATTGCTAGACATAGTTTATCTTCCCGTGATCAGGAAGAATTACTAGATCTAGTGCTGAAGATATATTTAATTGCAGACAAATAAGTTCTTAAAGAGTCTATCTATAAATATCCATTTCAAACAAACAAACAAACCTGAAAATTAAAAGTGGAAAATCAGATTAAAACTAAAGGTCTAAAGCCAGGTTTCTCAACTGTAGCTTTAAATCCCAGCTGAAGTCTGTTATGGACCCATCCATATTTCCAGCTCCACAGCAGGTCAGAAAACCTAAATAAAGTTACTTTATCTCGGGTTTTGGCCAGAGGATTTCAAAAAAAAAATGTGTGTGTGTTTCCCTTGTGCCCAAAATATTTCATTCACTTTGGCTTAGATTCATTCCACTGTAACGTAAGTGCTTAGATGAGGCGGAAATGTAACCTATGGAGAGGAGGAGAAGGTGTTTTTTAAAGTGGTCATCTGTTCTTAGCTTCTTTTATATCTGAAGAGAAACAAGCACCAGAAGAGCATCCACAGAAACCCATCTGTATTTGACACCCATCCCTGGTGGGACGGAGGTGCTCTCTGCACGGGCTTCCTTTTGGCATGGAGCACAGAGGAAGCCCGGGGTGACCCTAGCATTGCACGCCCAGAGAAGTACCTGCAAATGTGGCACTCTGCAAGAAATGGGAGATTGGCATTCTCTAAATGTACTGTCTTTAGGATAAGTACATTCAAGATTATTTTACGGTGATGAGCAATCGAACTGCACTGTTTATTTTTGCCTAGCTGATGATATCACTATGTCACTCTGGCAGTGTGGGCTTTAAGAAAAACATTCAATACCACCACTTTCGTGATAAAACGTGGAGGGTTGACACTGCTCTTGGAATGAGATCAGGTTTAGGATTACATTTTGTTTCCCTTTTTCTCGTGATCACAGGCAGCTATTAAATGCCCTTAGACCAGCATATATTTGCGCAATACCTTGTGTAAGCAATTTTTGTATGCACAGAGGTCAACCGTGATTACTGTGCATCGCCACTGCCTGCTGCTCCGGCCCTTGTAATGGCACTGGGCTCTGACTCATGGAGAATGAATTTCGTGCCCGAGGTTTCTGGCAGGAGCTGAAATGCCTGCTCGTACGGAAGCGGTTCTCGGCGAGGCCTGGTCAAGGTGCACGGCCACAAGAGCTGAGCCAGAGGTTGCCCCACAGCCCAGTGCACCGTGGCAGGGGTGGATGTTGCCTCCCGATCTGCCAAGAAGAACATTAATCGTGTTCTTGTAGCAGCAACCTGAGGAAGATAACTCTGTGATGGCTTGCGTGCATGAACACAAAAGTGCAAATATGGATTTTCTGCACTTTTTTGACCCTTTCACTTTAGTTTCTGAGTCCTCACAGTTTCTTCTTGCTGAAGCTTCATTTTCCCCTTTCTGTCTTCCCTCATCCTGATCAAACATACTCAAGTTTAATTCTGACTCAGAGACCAGCATCGGCAGATTTTTTCCCTGGACCTGCAACAACCTTGGTGTGACAGCTGGGCATTTATTCACCCAACAAGTTACTAAAGATGAGCACAGAAGAAGGTAGACATGGTCAGACCCCAAATCATGTCCTCCTCCGCCCCTCCCTTTTTTTAAAATGCTTATAGATCTTTTTAAAAATATCAGCTCTCGACCTTATGCAGAAAGAAGGTACTTGTTCAGCACCCAAATAAATCCCTAACCTTCCCTGTGAGAAGTAGTGTTCTTGTCCTGGCCTTCCTATTTCATAATTTCCACAGTGATGTGGAAGACACGTGAAGCGTGTTTTAAGACACCGTTTTCCCTAGTTGATAGATGAAGGTAGAAGTAAAGAAATAAAACACCCCACAGGTACATTTAGAATTTGTATTAAAACAATTTTTCTTGTTTAAAATAAAGCTATATAAATACATATACAAAATGTCTGAATCATATGCTAAGGCCTAAAATTTATTTAATATATTAAATTCAAATAAAATGTAATTCTTTGAGCAATAGAAGTAATGCAACCTGATCTCTTAGGCTTTGTACCTCATTGATAGGCTGTGCTGTGAAATGTGAGCTGCATTTGAAACTTTTCCCAATGTTAAGGCATATAGTAACGTACTCCCTCTGGATTGCCTAGTGATCCGTAAGGATGAAGCTCGTGCTGCTTCCTTTTTTCCAGAGAAACAATAATATGGTCTCTCTTCTTTACATTTTACTGCCTTTCTTACCCGAACTAACAGAGATGTAATACCTTTGAGGCTTTTATCCTCAATTTAGCAAAAAGATTGAATAGTTATCAGGGGAGCTCACAAGTGGGAAGGAAAGCATAGAGCACATTCGCAGTGGTGATGTTATTGACTGTTTAAGTATCAAAAAATAGGCTTTGCCTAATGAACAACCAAGTTGTTCATTTATGAAAGCACTACAACATTAAGAAGTCAGGCCTCAGCATTGCCTGAACTACTATCCCACTGGAGTATGTGATAAAGCTAGCAGTAATTTCAAGGGGAAAAGATTATTGAGAGCTTTCAGAAATTCCCATCCAATAATATTTTTATATCTTGAAGAGTTATAGGTGTTTCTGATAGTGGAATTTAGCCCCATAAAGAAAGAAAGAAAGATGATTCATATGAGAAAAGACAATCTCTTGTAAGTGATAATGGTCAAGAGAAATTAATGAAAGCAAGAGTCTGGAGGGATTGAATGTTACAAAGAAGGTAGATAAGGTGTGTATATCTAAACTTTGCAAGTAAAGGTACTTAATGTGCAAGTCCCATGTGAAAGAGGAACAGACACGTGTCACATATCATAGATTATAGACTGAATGGGAGAAGCAGAGATAAATCACATTTTGGATATTAGACTGAGAGATATATCATCGTGCAAACACAAGTTGCCTATGAGGTTTGCTTGCCATCTTTCAGTGCCTGTGAATACAAAACAGTTGCAACTAGAAATTTCATGTTTCTGGACATCCGGATACTGCTTCTGGTTGACATGTACTGCATTTACAAGGCAGATAAATCTCCTTAGCTCAGGAAACGCCATTATATATCCTCTTTTAAGAAAAGATACACCCCCGAATATTGTTTAGCCCTTTACATTATTGCCTTACATCTGCTCTTGTTAAAAAGTATTTACAAACTAGGACTTTCCTTTCCCACAAAAAACTGATAGCTTAAATAGTATAATTATCACTTGTACTTTCAAAGTTGAACTTGAAAAACTGCTGAAACCCAAACTTGTTGAAATACAGACATGTCCAATGGGAACTTTAAGACTTGCTTAGAACCCTGAGACTTATTTTACTAGAATAACTGTATTAGTATATTGAATATATTTAGACAGATTGCACACAAAAGAGATGGAAGAGCAGAAATCAGAAGGCATATAAATAATACTACAAAAAAACCCCCAAAAAACAAAAAAAACAAACATGGTGGATTCTTTCCTTGATCATCTTTGGGAATAAATGATAGACCCCAAGTAAACTGAATAGCAGTATTTAAATAGTGGTCTTGCAAGGATTTATATACAGAATATATGCACTTGTGAAATTTTAAGTGATAGCCTGATTCAAAATACTTCTACATAGTATCTGATTGCATCTAATGAGCAAGAAATGCTTTAATAGGTTTTAGGCAATACTAAGACACTGCTGGCCATACGCCCTTAGCATGACATTGTTAACATTGTTTTGGTGTGCAGGATTTGCTGTGAATTAAGTTGATTAGAAACTATCATTCAATTTACTCTGTGTGTTTTAACACTATGAATCCAAATAGAATATAAAGAAAAAATCTAGAATCAAGAAGAATTTTCATTTTGATATCTAGTATTACAAAATCACTTACACATATGGTGGTTTTACGTTCTGCTCTGAAGTATGAGTGCTCAAGCTCTGAAGAACTTGGCACTCATACTATCACAGGACAGAATATCCAACTTAATGACTGAATGGCCTGTGCCCACAGTTCCTAGCAAGACATGCAAACCAGCAATAACAAGAAATCCTTCTTAGTTCTTATTAGTGAGCTTAAATTAAACAAAAAAGCAAATACAGATGTGTAGAATATGTTGGATATAATGCTTTGGACAAACAGTGTCTGTTTATCCCCTGCTCTGATTATCTGTTGTCCAACTGAAAAAAAACAAAAACTTACTTTGATGTGATCTGTGCCAAAGGATCTTAGCAACCATTCTCTTCTGGTATGAATAGCAGTCCACTGACAGGGAAGACTAATTTAAAATAAAGAAACTAAAGTTAATTACGGTATTTGGCATGTTGAATTTAGTTTACATCTTCGAAGTATTTAGCAGGTATTAAAAAGCTGGGATTCTCATTTCTCTCCTGCATTTTTTCCGTCATTTCCATGGATGCCTTCACTAGGTTCGTAATGTTTTGATGACTTTTGTGTCATCTTTAGTAGCTTGATCTCGAGAAACACTGGGAATTGTGGCTCACATGTAGCAAAGCCTGTAAACACGTGTTTAACTCTGTGAGTAGCTTATAGCAGTCACAGTCCTTAAGATTTTGCAAGCCTGTAGCCTTATCACTTTAAATGGTGTCCCATTTTCAAGGTTTTTTTTGTTGTTGTTGTTTGTTTTTTTTTACCTGTGTAGTTGATATCTTCTCAGCTTCATTGTGTTTTATCACTTCATCCTTCAATTACATCGTTTTCCTTATTCATCCTCCTAACCATTTTTGTCCTTCATTTCACTCTGTAGCCTTTCTTTTTCTGCAACTTTCAGGGTGTCAGCAGTACCTTCCATCACTCACAGCTTGTCTTTCACTTCTCACGTGTTTTTTTCTATGCTATATTCTTCCATATCAACTTTTTTTTTTTTTTTCCTCTGGGGCTTGAATCTTTGTGCATGAACAGAGCTATAGCAGTCTTCCTGCAAGGCAGTATTTCACCCCCTTGACACTTCCTGTGAAATCCTTTGCTAACATTCAGTAGGTTTGTTCAATGTCAAATGAGTGCAGATAACTCACTCCAGCCCTTTCTTGTCTCGTATTGTTGAAGCAGTTGGAAGGGCTGCTTGAGTCCCCAGATGCAAACAAAGTGAGCTCCACCTTAAAATTAGTATATTCTATATTACTGCTGCTACTGCTTAGGAGTTGTACCAAAACTGCTTAGTAACCTTATTCTGATTCTGACTGTGATTTGGGTATATTGAGTTGAAGTCTGTTTGTTCTCAGGTGAACTCTGTCCTCTAACTTAAATAGTTCTTTCTCTTGGAATTGACTTCTTGTGCATTTATAGAAAATGATTATGCTACATATTGATAAGCTGGCCCTTGGCTAAGAGGAGGATGTTCTTAGTCATTTTCTTTGTTTCCCATTCCCATTTGGAATGCAAAACTAGCACCCTTGTATCCAATTTTAGCACCTGAACACTAATACTGCTGTACCAGCAATGACAGTGTATGAGTGGTTGAAAACTAATAGCAGAGAGGACAGATAAATTAGGATCTGGGTTGCTGAGTTATTAAAATGCTTTCCGGAGTGACAACAAGGTGATTTGTGAGCAGTGAATCAATGAAGCCTGGTTTCTTAAGAAATGTTTTATCTTTAACATGAGAGCCAGTATGGATTCCCTGATGTCTGATAAGGCTACTCCTGTTCCGCAGTTTTTTTTCTGAGTGGGATCATTAACAGAGTCTCTTTCCCTAGCTGACTTGCTTGTATACAAAATTGTACTTAAAATAATACAATAATAAATAAATCTTTTTTATAAATCTTTAATCCTCCTTCCTTTTCTAGATTGATTCAAATTATCTAGAATAACACTCCAGTAGTGAGGATTGACAAGAAGATATGTAGATATAGATGGTGTGATCACATACACACAAAAAAACCTTGAAAATTCAATTTCTCTGTAAATGTGCTGACTTGATATAGGATCCCCTTGAATACTGAATATTACTGTGCATGCATATTATAGTTTTTATATGAAATTATAGCTCACTAGGTGCAGGTCTTTCATGATTAAAAATGCTAGGATAGTTTGAGTAAAAATAAGGCGGTATGTGCAAACACTCTAGAAGCCTTTGAACACTGTAAAGTCTCATGCCTTTATAAAGAAGATCTCTCTGTTCCCAGTGATGCTTTGCAGAAAGTGGAGATAATGTTGATACTCTTGAAATATCAGTCTTACACACCCTCATGAGCTGCTTAACTACCAGAACTGAAAAGGAATTGATTTGATTTGTTGTTGTCTTGAAGAGGAATAAAGTGAGCTAGAACATTGTCCATTGACTCCTGTGGTTTCCTGGGAATTCAATAGTTAGCAGGATTTTCTATCATAGCATGTCCCACCTTCTAAGATTCATTTTTGAAAGTTTTCTTATCAAGAATCTTTCTTTCTGGCCCTGAATCAAGACAGCACTTTCATCCCTTTGGCTTCAACAGCATTCAGCTCATGATTATATACTGCCCCATAAAAAAGCTCCTTAATTTTTTAGGTTTTTTTTTTTTTTTTTGAAAGTACTGACACAATATGACAAAAGATCATAAATGAGAATATTATATGAACTCCTTGCCTTACCTGTTTTCATTACCTAGAAGTAGAATCGAACTGCATTCAGTTCAGCACAATACAGGCATTTCTCCTCTTTGTGTCTATTTAAGTACATTGAATGTACGAGTCTGATCCCCAAAGTAATGGAAACCAGTTGCCTAATGGTGAAAATCTGTTTCCAAGATAAACTGTCACGTCTTCATATTTAGCAGATCATACAATGTGCTGCTACCTGCCAGCAAGCAGAGCTAAGAAGGCTCTAGGTGAAAGTTTCACGTTGTTGCAGGGTGAAATGTGAGTGATGTTTGAGTCTGTTTGTTCAGAGTAACCTCATATGTTTGGTATTATTAAACCTGGCTTATTTTTAAGGAGAAATGCACTGTCATCTAAGAATGAATAAGGCTTTTTTTGTATCATAAAGTGTACAATAGAAGAAGCATCAACAATTAGATTTAGTCTGGCATTCTTCATTAAGCGGACCATAGTATTTTATCAAATGATTATTTCACTGCATAGACGTATTTTTGTTTTAAGCAAATTGTTGTTTTAATATTTAATATTTTTTATGTAAAAGCTTTAAGTGATGGAGAATCTATTGCTAAGTTATTCCAGTGATTCCGAGTTAAATTTGGTCTAATTTTTACTCTGAATTAGTCTAAACTTTTCTTTGAACGGTTGGAGCATGTTGTGCCTCACATATAAATATTTGCTATAATCACATCAAGGACAAAAAATGTGTCCTGGCTAAGAATTTTTTCAATATCTGAATTTGCTCTAATGTGAAACACTACTTGCAACTTTCTAAGACAATGATGAGACACGTTTTTTTTATATCAGTTGTATACATTTTTTTTAATGATATGACTGACTATAGGTTAGATTTTTCAAGATAACTTTGCGCTTAATTAGAAAACTTAAACATGATATAACATGAAATCAAATGCTGCTTGTGAGGCATATTCTAGGATGGTTTCCAGAGTCAAAGAAGCCTGTGATCTACCTGTGTGAAGCACAGTCACAGCACAGCAGCTTTGCCAGGAGTACTTACTTTGCCCTGCGTCTTGGACCCTCCAGTGGAGATTGTTGTTGCACAGAAAATAGCTGCCTGCCCATATCTCTGGATCTGTTCCCTTTCATTTGGGAGCACAATGGAATTAGCTATTTTGCAATTTGCGGAAGACTACCTATTTCTTCTGTCTTCAGCCTGGTTAGGTCTGTGGTGTCCCGTCTGTCTTATGCTTCTCTCACATAAAACTTCTGAATAGCGGAGTCAGTCCCGAGGAACCTGCATTGCTCTAGGACAGAGGAATATCTATAGTTGTTTAAACCCCAGGCTGTCGAGGACTATTTTACATGTTGAGCTTGTTTGGTGGTGGTGTTTTTTTCCCTCCTCCCATGAGCAGAGCTCCGTGTGTTTAGTTTGAGCAATGTCTGCATAGAACTTCCTTCTCTCCAGCCTGGCCCTCCCGAAATCATGTTAGGCCACTCTATGACCCCAAGGCTCTTGCTTAACAGGAGCTTTTCATTGTGTTAGAATATAGTTTGTCAATCTGGAAGAAAAAAACATAATGAACTTGACTGGAAATTATATTTCATATTGAGTTTTTCAAAGATTAAAAATATGCTAGAAGGTCTGAAGCTCCTGCAGATTCTGAAAAGAGTGAGTTTCCAATAGGGAGTCTTGCAAAAAGAGGAGGAGAGATTGTGGAATTGGTGAGTCTGTGCCAGGAGAACATTTCAGTGTTTCCTAACATGCCAGTGACACAATGAAACTTTGGCAGAGGTCTGTGTGTATGTGCAATGTGAAGTGTTGTGCTGGAAAATGCTAGCATGTGTTGCCAATTAGTGACTACAAGAGAAACGCTGATGAAACAGTTTGCCAGAAAGGATGAAAAATAGAAAGTGATATCATCTTGTTTACATGGAATGCAGACTTGCAGAGCAGGCACATGCTCACATGTTCGCTGGAGCTGCTTCACAGCTAGTTTTTTACCCTCATTAAAATAAATGCCCCACGGAAACAGAACAGACTCAGTGACACCTTGGGATCATCTTATTCATATTAATCATTAACGATGTCTATTAGAACTGACCGTCTGTGTTCCCTTCATAGCCAATGAACCTGCACAAACGAGAATGCATTAGCTCACCTAAGACTGATTTCAAACAAGGTGATATTGAATCATAATTCTGAATTATAAAAATGCTCTCCTCTTTTTCCAACTAACCCTCTGACTGCTGTTCTATTTTCTTTATGCGAGACTGGTTTTGTTCCTCAGAAATCTGTATCCTTCATCATTACAGAACATAGAGGTTCTTTCTTAATTTCTGTTCAATCAACAATTTTTAATTTGCTAGCTTGATCATAAAAATCTACCCTTATTTGCCATAACTGGGATAATTTTGTTAAGAAAAGAGTGCATGACAGTAAAATGAGAAATAAAAAAACATGTCCAGCTACTGTGCTAGGTGTTGCCTAGACTCCTCACATCCACATCTACTGCAGAAGGGATGCTGTCTTATGGGAGAACAGCAGACTGGATGCTTGGGCCTATCCTAAAAATCAGATTCTTTTCACTAGAACACAGAGTAAGATGTGGTTAGTGGATTTCCTCCATCAACAGCCTGTCTTCTGCCTTCTTTTCCATGCCTTTTTTGTCCTAGTCCATGGGGGAAATATGTTAGCTGACATTATTTTTCTGCTTTTTTTTTCCACCTCTTTGCAAATCAGCATGGTAGACCATGCAACATCCCAAAGAGCTTGTAGTATATGGTAAATGTTGCACAAGTGGGAGCAAAAATAGCCAAGACGGAGAACAGCATGGAAAAGCTGAAAGCTGCTCTGAGATGCCAGTTTCTGTGTTTGTGTCTTGTTGCCAGACAGAAATTAGCATATTTGGTCTATGACAGAAAAGTCTGTGAAAGAACAGAGTAGAGGGTGCAAGAGGAATAAAAAAGGAATGGGAATCTAAAATATTTACTTAGGACTTGCCTCTCCCAAAGCAAGCTCAGCAGCCTGTATTAAACTTGCCTATTGTAATGACACAGGTAAGAAAAAATCACGCAGTAAAAGCGTTAATGAGTGATGGAAACCGCAAATGGGAAGGAAGGGAGTAGAGGAGATATGAGCTTGAGTGACCTCACTGCTTTTTCTCTAGCTGTTCAAAGGTTCTGGCTCATGGTTGCACAATCTGCAACTTTCCACAAATAGGGAATGTATTTTGGGTGCCAGTAGATAAGGTACAAGAGAGGGATATTGTTCAGTAAGATTTGACCAGCTGAATTTGGTGCTTACAGGAGGTGAGAACAAAAGTGCATCCGTCCTGAAGAACTACTATCATGTCTGTTTTCCCTGAAATATCATAAAATTAAGATTCTGTCTATGCCATATGTATTACAGAAATGATTTTAGAAATATTTTCTGAGAGTTGAAAAAATTTCAGTATTATTTCTATGTCTTCTTATAAAAACAATAGCATTAAGTTGAATGACTAGAGTAAAGGAAAAAAAAACAACATTACTTCTCAATAATCAATTTTTGTCATTTCATTAATCAGATCACATGCATCAGTTGAGAAATGTTATGTGGCCAGTTGTATTTGTTCTAATGTTGTCATGTAGATACTAAAAATAAGTGTGAAGCAATGGACTTATTTGCCGATATAATCTTCAAATGCCAGCATCACAGCTTCTTCTTTTATATATATTACATATTTATAGGAAAGCTTATCTTAGAAATTTTTATAGAAGTCTTAAAAAAAAATGAACCATTTTTCCATTTTCAGTGTTTTTGTGCAATATAAATAGGTTGGACTCATTTATGAGTCATACTAAATGCATTCAAGGCTCTTTTTCATTGATAAGACATAAAGAAAAAGCACTATTAATAGCTAGGAAAATAAACAGAAGTGCTTTTTGAGAACTTAGGCTGAAAAGGAATTAAAACTCTCAGCTCTAGAGGTTCAGCAACTGGAGCCTTTTCCCACTTATTAGCATTATCATCATGTCTTTCTTTATTTAAACTCATATTTAGATGCTCATTTTATACTTCCTCCATTTAGTTTTCTTTGCCCTTGTCCTCATTGTCCTCATCTATTCCTCTGCCCACTCCTATGATTTTCCTTTCATTTCCTCACAAGAGCTACACTTAAATCACTGGATGAAGCAAAGTTAGGTAAAAGTCATTCTTAATATACTTTTGTTTTTTCTCAAGGAGAATGAACTGACCTTCCATTCAGGGTTGCCCCTCTTAGTTGTTGATCTACCATTTTGTAGCCTGCATATTTTTCTTTTCAAGCCATAATGATACCAGCAAGCTCTGCAAGTGGCAGCATTCAGTAAAACGTCCAAGAGGCCGTGAAGTGATCTGCTGTTGAGGGAGGCACGTGTGGTGCCCCCGTGGCTCCCCTCAAGCTGCAAAAATGCAGTCTCAGGAGCACAGCGAG
The DNA here is from genome assembly GCF_059628265.1 of Tinamus guttatus. Lineage (NCBI taxonomy): Eukaryota > Metazoa > Chordata > Aves > Tinamiformes > Tinamidae > Tinamus > Tinamus guttatus. Next base: position 12,810,231 of record NW_028288684.1, read on the forward strand.
AGCTCCTTTACCTACAAGTGCACAGAAGATGCAAGTTAGATCCGGCTCTGGCAGTTTCAGATATCAGCACCAGCAGGGCTGGGTGTCCGTCCTTCATCCATCCTAGATAGTCGATTTACTTCTACATCGAGTTTCCTCCAGTCTGATACTTGAACAGTAAGAAATTCATTGAATGTGGGTTTGGTTTAAAATATTCAAGTTCACTAAATGCCTGCTGCCGCAACACTTGCCCTGTGAGTACCAGACATGCCTTCTGACATCCTTCAGAGATTACAGCTGTTCAAATCTATTTTTTTCTTTGGTATAAAGGAGGGGAGAGTTTCTGTGCCTGGGGATGAATGTGAATATTTCTGTCTTATTCTTATTGATTTCCTGTTATAACTTGTAGCATAATAGTGATAATAGCCTGAGCAGACTGTTTTTTCTCAGCAATAAACCATGTGATAAACTACTGCTCTTTCTGTCTCTTAATTTGCCCTGCTGGCAGCCACATTAAAGCTTTTTGCATAGTGCAGTGATAACTTTATTCAATTAAAGCTGCAGACAAACTGCATGAAGGATGGAGGTACAAGTGTAGTTCACATCTTATGCACAGAAAATCTAGTGTTTAGAACTGGATATTGATTCTTAGATGCACAACATCCCTTTGGGTCTATATAAAGTAGTGTTTGGTCACTGCAGTTTCTGCAGTTTAGGCACAGTTGAATCTGGCGGGTATTTTGTCACTCTCAAGATACTGGGTTTTATAGGAATAACATAATGCTATTGAAATAATACTTAATCAGTGTTCTTGCATGGCATTGCTGGAGACATGATCTTACGTATAAGAAGTAAAAGCTGGAGACTTACATTTTGTATCATGACATGCTTCAGAAGAGAAATTGTTTACTGAAACACTCACCTAGGAAATATCTACATATTTTAGGGGAGAAAATACTCTGTAGTTGCTTGTTTATTTTCATTGACTGTAAAGAAATACTGTTCACTGAATTTGGACAAGTAACTTTAGTTGATTCATTCTGTTTAGCAAACCCACTTCTTCCTGAGGACAGGGGAAGTATTCACACACACGCAATGTAATTTTGATCTAGCTTGATCGTTGGTCTAGCATTGTCAGTAGGGGAAGCAAAGGGCTCAGGACAGGTGAAGGAGCTTGCCCAAGGAGCTGAGTAAATGCACTGGTAATTAGTTCATGCTAACTTTATGCTGCTGCACGTGCACTATTATATCTGCAGATTAGGTAGTTTAAAGTAATTCAGTGGTTGCCATTGCTGGAGACCATCCCACAGTCATATCTGCATTCCTCAGTCTCTGAGTGGGATCATTCTGGAAGATACTGCATATGTATCTCATCTTGGGGGACTGGGATATCTGGCTTGCATTCATGTAAACTTAATATGTCTTCGAAACTAGTAGCATGTAAAAGCTCAGTAGAACTGGCTATATCATCTATTATTCCATCTTAACCTCAAGACTATACAATTTTAATAGATTATTTTAATACAGGGATTCATTTTTGAACATGTCAGTTTGCTCTGCTGGAAGCTGTACCAGCTACATCTGTGTACAAGTTCCTACAGAAACTGGGCTCTGAAGAAGTGTTTTTCTTTTGCATTTGTTAAAGCAGACCAAGTGATGATACTTAGTACATGCCATGTTTAAAACACATTTAACATTAGTTAATTAGTTGCCTAAAACTGCTTGTAAGTTGATTACTTCAAAAAGGGAACTGAGATCAAATAACCTGTCAGGATCATAAAGAGAATCAGTGAATATTACAAAGTAGTTCCTGTCTTTCATGCTGCAGTCAGTTGCATGCACAGAGGTTATTTTAAATTGTGCAATGATTGCAGTAACACAAGGGTCAGACCAAGGAATATGAAAATCAGAGCAAATCTAGTGATGTTTTCTCTGCTATGCTTTTCCAGCTTTCAGTAATTAATACTACCGAGACTTGCTGGACTGTAGATTTCATTCTAACCCTCATATTTAATAGCTTGTGATGAATCCATCCTCTATAAATGTCTAATCCTTTTTTTGAACTTATTTATACTGTTAGCTTCTTCCATGTCCTGCAACAGTAAGCCCCACAAGGTAATGCTATATGGAAACTAGCTCATTTTGCTTGCTTTAAACCTGCTGCTTGTATTGTGCACAATATTCACTTTCCACACTGAAATGTGACCTCCTTCCACACTTTTTCCCTGGGCAGAGAATGGCAGAGGGTGTAAAATAGCAGAGAATGAGGCTCTGAGTACTTGACTATGCTTGTGCACAGTAACCATCCTTCTGTCTCTCCTGAGCCAAATAATACATACTCGGAGTGACTGGCCTCTTTACTGGAGTTTTCCTGGCTACAGGCAAGTAAAGAAATATAATCTTTTGATTTTAACATCAACCCAGCCATTTCTTGGCCTGATTTCCTTTGGCAGAAAAAACTATCAGTGGCACTTCTGCTGACTTTCTGGAAAGAAACTCAATTCACTGAAGTGCCTGACCTTCCCCACAACCTCTGTGTTACAAACATTCTGTACCCTTTTCAGCCTAGGAATGAAACAGCATTTAATCCTAAAACCATGAGACAGTTACTTCAGCTAGTGTTAATTAAACCCCTAAACCTCATTCCTTCTGCTAATTAAAAAGCAAATATTAAAACTATGTATAAACAGCCGTTAATACAAAAGCAATTTTTTTAATGGTGGATAGTGATAGCATACAAGGTGAGGATTATTGTCCTTGGAGATCTGAGTGGTGTCTGTTGTTTCTTTTTAACACCAGATTATGTTGTATGTGCACTTGGCACAGTGTTTTAAGGATAGACTGTTTAATTTGGTTTTGCATTCATGAGTGAAAGAAATGGGGAGAAGGCTGAGTTCCTTGGTTAAACTCGGGTGTGCTACTGATTCCTCCTGTAAGCCTGTCTTTTCTCCATAGTGATCCCTGGTTCTGGAAGGGAAGGTGGTAAGGCCGGCAGCATGTTTCTGCTGCAGAGTGTCTTCCCAGCTCTGTGAGAATTGCCCTGGATTCCTCAAGAGCACTGACAGCAAGTTTTCAAGGTCTCTGCTTGACTGTTGTTCACTTTCTAGGCAGGTTCACGTTTGTTTGAGGATGACATTTTTCCTGATTCCTCTAATTGCTTGTTGGAGAACTTCCTCTGTGCCTTCCCACAGCAGCTGCACGCGATGTCATGTCCACGCAGCCCAGCTAATGCTTTTCAGGATAGACGACTTCCCCTTTCTCTCATCCTTCTAGGAGGGGTTGTGGCAGGTGCTTCATCTCCGCACGATGCTGGGCAGCAAGCCAGTCATTTGCGGAGAACATGTTTCACCTTCAAGAGTAATTCCTCTTGAACTCCTAACATTTCTGTAAATCCAAAATTCCTGTTCTGTAGGACTGATCTGTTAGAACCTGGCTCACTTTGTTGGATTTTCAAAATGGTTCATTAATTTTCCCCAGTGTTAGTAGTACCTCATTGCATCTCCCTGAGTGACTTTTTTTCCCACCTCAGAGACTAAATTCTGCCTTAGGATAATGATTCTTATTGAAATAATTAGCGATCTTATCCCAGGAGCGATAGATATGGGCGAATTCAGGAGGGATTGCTGTGCAAAGCTCCCACTTAAGAGAAGCAGCTTGAACATTCACAAGGGATGGCCACACACCCACCAGAAATAGAAGCTACGGCACTGGAATGTTGTTTGTGTTTGTAATATTCTTTGTGTTCAAGATACACAAGGCCACCCTAGAAGAGGCAGGCAAGATAAAAAACAGATACATCCTACTTTGCCTAGGCAAGTCAATATGTGCCTTCTATTTCCTTAGCAAGGAGCTGAGCATTGCTCGGCCCTGAGTTGAAACCTCCTGCATGTGGCCAGAAGTTCAAGATGATGCCTGCGTTCCAGAGAGCAGTGAGTGATTCCTTGTGCAGTGTTCAGCGCTGGCCCCAAGCTGAGCTGTTGGAGAGCCGCCGCGAGGGATCTGGGCTGCCTTCAAGGTGCCTGGTTCCTGTGAGTTGTGTTCTGTGCATAGTGAGCCGAGGATACTGGGTGTGATGTCCCACTTGTCTTGGTGGTAGCAGCTTAGGTGGGTACCTGAGTCCCTGGGAAGCACGGGAATGAGCAGGCACCATTCCTTTATTTTGTAGCTGGTCAGGAAAAGAGAGCCCCACTGTGTTCATGTGCTGTGGAGTAAAGCCTGTTGTTTTAATTTGTGTTGTGAAGCATTGAGGTACACATGCCTGTTTATACAGGTAAAGCCATGAACACTTTGCAAATAATACTAGTAGAAATAAAGTACGTCAGTGTTACCTGAGTACTTGTGTTCCACCGCTGATAACAGTAACTCTCAGTGATGTTTTTTTTTCCTATAGTACTGCAGGTATATGGGATTTTTCTAGGGCAGACCCATGTGATTCCAGCAGACTTCCTGCCTGTCACAAATAATAGTCCTTTTTCTCAATGACTGAACAATTTTTAACATGACCAAACATCACTTATGTATTGAAGCTTTTATGACAAGGTGTCTGTAAAGGAATTTTCTTTGAGTAGCTCTTGACATTGAATTGCTGCAGAGAGTGGGCAGTGACTTCTGCAGGTGAGTCTGCCTGTCCTTCATTTCAATCACAATGTGCAGAGAAACGATGGCGTAGTGAGTGAAATGTGAATCTGTTTGAGGATATACACCCTGGAGGCTCTTAGCTTCATCACAACATTTAAGGCTTCCCCAGTAATGGTACTTTATCTCTCTTGTGCAGCCATACAGCAGAGCTAAAAAATATGACTGCATAACTGAGTGTCGGGTTAATCTTTTTTTTTTTTTCCTGGATACAAATTATGAAACATAAATTTGTCTTCTCAGACTAATAAAGGGCCTGTGATATTTTAAATATACTGCTTGGAGAGCTTTGAGAGAAAGCAGTTATGACACTAGCCTGTTCTCTAAAAGAGGACTCCTTTACACTGACTTGCCCCTTTTTTAACATATTCTTTTTCCCTTAGTCATAGCAACCGTTTACAGATTTGAACATGCATCTAGAAGAGCAGTGAAACAGTCCTGAATGTCTCCTCCTGCCTACTTTTTCTTTTTTCTTTCCCCTCATGATTTTAGTACTAACATTTCAGTCAATTTCTCTTAACTGTATGGCATTTTCTGTAGTCAGAAGTACTGACAAAACCAAAACCTAAGTGGCTCGCTCCTACTGCGTGTCTGCAAGGAAGATAGGAAAACATTGCTCCTGTCACTTTAGAGATGAAAATCAAAGTAAAGAGGCTCCTGGCCAAAATGCAAGTATTAAAAAGACTGCTCTGCCTTTGCTGGTGTTCAGGTCAGGGAAGAAAAAGGTTTTGACGCCAGAATTACTTGGTTAGTGTGTTTAGGATTTGCCCAGCGGACTCATCTGACTTATTCCAGTAGCAAAGCTTGCGTCTCATGCATTCGCAGTGCAAGCCTGGGTCCTCCATCCCTTGCCAGGACTCCTTTGGTCAAAGCACTGGATCAGGGATCTTGGACATACTTCTCTCTGCTCAAGGACTACAAGAGAGAGGCTGCAGGGCTGCACTGCAGGTCCCTGTGTCCCTGTACAAGTCACCTTCCCCAACAGCAGTTTCACTTCATGAGCAAAATCTACTCATTCTTCAAGCTGCCAAACATCTGTTTTGTGACCCCGAAACACGAGTTTCACTCAGATTCTTGATCTATATATTTTCACAGTGCCAAAAGCGAATAATGTATTTCTTTCTCACTGGATGACAATTACATTCTTCCACTTGCTCATGTCTCAACTTGTATGTAGACAAAACATCAGACTCACTTAAAAATGTTCAAAGGCAGCATTCCAAAAATGTTGTTAGAGTCAAAACTACCTTAAATATATGGTATATATTGGCTTCAGGTAATTATTTTCCTTAAGGTTTTTATTTTATTTTAATTTAAAACAAAATGATTAATTAAACAAAAGAACATTCTCTGTAATTAATGACTTTATTTATTTATTTCTGATATCTATATCTTCAAGTTTTTAGAACTGTAGAGCTCATTTTCTCATCCTGTACTTTTATCCAGAAGATGAAATTAGCAAGCAATCTGTCTCTGAAGTTCTTTTTTTCCTCAACTCTTAGTTGGTTTCAACTTAGAATGAATTATTCAGTGAACCAAAAATATTTAAATAAACTGTCAAGAAAGATATATTATCTCTGTATTTGCAGAACAGCCTAGTGGTGTCAGAATCTGTTTTAGCATTTCTAATTCCAGGAACTTAACCACTGTTTCTCATTTAATTTATAACAAATAAACCACTTCAGTTATTTGGCTTGTTTTAAAACAGGAAAAAATCCTGAACGAGTACAAATATGTACTATTAGAATTATTCAGAATTATTATTATATTTTATTCAGTATATTCAGTATATATTAGACATAATATTTTATGTCTGATAGATATCACAATTTTAAAAATGATTTTCAATGGGTTTATTTAGAGACAGGTATATTCACATGCACTAGCATAATTTAAGTAATTAATGGTTGGGTTCTACTTGGCCTTTTTTAAATTGATCCTTAATCACCTGTAGTTGGTCAAAAGGCATCTTCGAGAGTTAATTCCATCAGATTCTCTTCCTTAAACTGAAGGCAGCTAAGTCTTGTGCAGAAGCAGAAGACCTTAAGTACCTAAGTTGCTAGTGAGCCTAAGAGTCCTTTTTTTTTTTTTTTATCCATAAACTTGCTTTTATCCATCCTCATAGGCAAGCTCAGGAAGTATGGGCTAGATGAGTGGACAGGGAGATGGACTGAGAACTTGTTGAATGGCAGAGCTCAAAGGGTTGCGATCAGTGGCATAGAGTCTAGTTGGCAGCCTGTAGCTAGCAGTGTCCCCCAGGAGTCAGTACTGCGTCCAATCTTGGTAAACTTCTTCATCAGTGACTTGCATGAAGGAACAGAGCACACCCTCAGCAAGTTTGCTGATGATGCTAAACTGGGTGGAGTGACGCACGCATCAGAGGGCTGTGCTGCTGTTCAGAGGGACCTGGACAGGCTGGAGAGTTGAGCAGAGAGGAACCTCATGATTTTCAACAAAGGCAAATGCAGAGTCCTGCACCTGGGGAGGAATAACCCCAGGCACCAGGACAGGCTGGAGATGACCTGCTGGCCCTTAAGAGAAGGACCTGGGAGTCCTGGAGGGCAATAAGGTGATCATGAACCAGCAACGTGCCCTTGTGGCCAAGGAGGCAAATGAGATCCTGGCCTGCAATAGAAGAGTTATTGCCAGCAGGTTGGGGGATGCGATCCTGGACATCTCTGGTGAGGCCTCACCTGGAATATTGCGTGGAGTTCTTGGCTCCCCAGGACAAGAGAGACATGGAGTTACTGAGCAAGTCCAGCAAAGGACCATGCAGTTAATGAAGGGACTGGAACATATCTTGTGTTAAGGAAGAGGCTGAGAGAGCTGTGACTCTTCAGCCTGGATGAGAGAAGACTGAGGGTGATCTTATCAACACATGTATAAATACCTGAAAGGAGGACGTAAAGAGGATGGGGTCAGCCTCTTCTTTGTGGTGGCCAGTGACAAGACAAAAGGCAGAAGACACAAACTGAAATAAAGAAGGTTCTGTTTGAACATGAGGAAAACTTTACTATGAGGATAACTGAGCACTGGAACAGGTTGCCTGGAGAGCATGTGGAGCCTTCTTCCTTGGAGATATTTAAAAACTGTCTGGACATAGTCTCGGACAATGTGCTCTAGGTGGCCCTGCTTGAGCAGGAGGTTGCTTATGCTAGATGATCTGCAGACGTCCCTTCTAACCTCAACCATTCTATGATTCTGTGTGATTTTATTGGAGTCTTTCCTATTCAGAGATTAGGAGATCCAGTAATTGGAAATCAGGTGTTCTTGGCTCTGTATCCCATGCAAGTCCACCTTATGATCTCTTACGTTATTTGTAATAACCATGAACAACTTCAACCTACCATTGTGAGGCTTTTATTTTAAATTGTTCTGTTTTGGGGATTCTGTACCACCTCCATTTCACTTCCTATTGCACATAAAAACTACCTCTGTTAACTGTATGTATTCTCTAAGGCAGTAAATTTTGCAGTACCCTTCCAAAGTAGTTTCTGGCCTTTCTCCTTCATTCATGGTCATGGAAGAGGGCGTTTTTCTATCTTGGATCCTATTGTCTGAGTGTGCTTTTGACTTCTCTGATTTCTTGTGCTTTTACTGATCATTCTTTCCTATTCTATAGCACTCTTTCTTTTGCAATATATAGTTGAGGATCCGAGAAGTTCATCAGAAATAGTTGTATGGTTGTATTGTCAGAGTCCATGTGAAACAGTGAGCTGGGAAAACAATAGCTGAATAAGTTTGATTGATTGAGTGAACATTTATTGAGGATCAAAGGAGCAAAGGAGGGAGCTATGAGGAGTTCCTAAAGTGCTGGATTTCCCCTGTGGCTCTCATCTTTGTCACTTTGTCTGATATAAAGGAGCAAAAGCCAGCTGCCTCCTAGCATCAGAACACAACTAGTTACAATGGCAGATTCTCACCCCTGACAGTCTGTAAATGCACTTCTATCAGCAGAGAAGCTCTATTGCAAGTGGGCAGGAAGAGAAATTCCCTGACGCAAGCAAAACATAGGCCAAGAATTCAATAGCTTCACCATTCCTCACCGCAGATCCCACCATAAAATTTGGAATACAAGTGTGCTCTCACACTGTGCAGATACAGGAATGCCAGATCTCACCAGAAAAACCACAGGTTGCCCCAAACCAATGCAGACTATTCTTATTTTAGTCTTCTTTTGGTGGCTGTTTTGCTTCTTGTGATTGTCTTGAGCTTGTAGGAAAGATGCTATGTGAAGAATGGCACATGCAAATAGAAATTTATGTCACTCAACTTTATCCATTTAATAGTAGATTCATCCCATCCTAAGATGCACAGAGGATGAACTTTCCAGAGGAGTCCGTTCTTCTCCATTGGCTAGAGAGAGTCATGGACACGGCACCTCTTGCTTTCAGTAGACCTGGACAAAAAACTTAGATAACTTAATATGCCTTTATTTCCTCCTTCTTTTTTTTTTTGGAAGGAAAGGGAGGCAAAATACCTTTTGCAGTTTTTAGCTGCTGCCTATCTTGCAACTCAAAATGTAAGGAGAAAGTAGACACCTCAGGACTTCTCCATTCTCCTGAGGGAGGACTTTAGGTTGGAGTAGTTCCATGGCACAAATTACACAGTTCAGTCTTTCTGATCAGAACACTGAAGTGGCCTAATAAGGGTTAGCTTTGCCTTCTTTCTCTGGAATTTGCATCTTAAAAATCTTGGATCTCTCTGTAGGCCCGCATTCCTCAGTGTCATTGTGCTCACTTCATTGTGGCTTTCTTTGTTGAGAAACTTTACTGATGATCTTTCTGCTTCCAAACTTATCAGCAAATAGTGGCTAAAATATCTGTGTCAAATCTGGTTAGCCAGGCAAATGCCAGAATTATTATCTTGTTTGCTCTGAAAGCCGCACTCTTCCACCTCCGTCATACCTCTAAGCGGTCATGTCTGTTGCTCGGGCCTCTGCTGGAGCTTGTGCCAGACCCCAAACCACACCAGGGCTGGCAGCTTTTCCTCTGACACATGGAGCCAATCTCTGTCTGCTGACCGAAGCCCAGTGAGGCTGAGAATAAGGAGAGTGCTGCTGAAGGGTAGGGGATAAATTGCCTTTGGCCCAAAAGAGGCTTTTCTGGATTTTTCCAAAGCCGCATCTCATTTGCTCACTCTGATCCCTGGGTGATACTGAATAGTTGCAACGAGTGAAACTGTAGAAGTGACCAGAGTTACAGGGAATCTGTCAGGTTGGGATACTTTGCCAAAATGTGTTAGGCACAGATTTTCTAAAGGCTTCTTGTCTGCTACGTGAATAGAAAAGATGAAAGAAAGGGTGACTACAAGGTCAGGCAGCAGACTGAAGGTTTGCTCCAGCTGAGAAGCAGCAATTACAGCCTGATCCAGAGAAACAGGAAGGACTGCCAGGCCCCTCGAGACCTTTGCGAACAACCATGGTTTGTTCGGGGAAGAATATATTTTATGACTCTTGTTTATTTTTCATTACATTCATGAAGTGAGAGGTTCTTCACATCTTAGTTAATAGTTGGAGTAAATAGAGTGTCATTGAGTTTCTTATTAAAATATATATATACACATATATACGAACATGTATATACGCAGATATAAAAAGTTGCCACTGATGCTAGGCATTTTCCAGTCCTCTCCTTGATAACCTGGTTATAAGGCTCTTCTAGCCTGAAAAGTCCAGAATGGTTGTGCTTATCTTATCGGCCTCTTCTTTCCCACATGGGATCAAGTAGGTAACTTTATTCACATGAACAACTCCTACTGTACGGGACTGATATTGTATAAATTATGCAGGAAACTTCAGGTTTTTATTAGTTCCCTACAGTTGCAGCAGTACGTCCCTTACTGCGTCTGTGTCCCTAGAATACAGAAGTCCTGGTATTGGTGTGGAGTGGATCTAGTGGGTCACAGTTCCTTGGTCACCCATGCAACTCATTCAGAACTGGAGATAGACTGCAGTGAGGGAAAACTGCAAAGCATTTTGCACTTTGCACAAGAAAGGGCATACACTTTTTTATTGAGAGGCCATTGTATCCTGCCTCCCTCAGAGGGCTTTCTCCTCATGATGACAGAGCTGCCACCCAGAGTTTCTAACTCAAAGCTGTGAATGTGCCAATAAAGCTTGGCCATTCCCTCTTAGGAGAGTTGGCCAGTGATTCCCACTAGGACAAAAGAGACCTAGCTTTGTCTTGTTCTTCTGCTTCAGATTTCCTCTGTAACCACTAACAGATCTCTGTCCCGATCCAAATGGATTGCATTGAGCTCTAGGCACTTCAAAATTAAGCCTCTAGCCTGGACTGTTTCAGTAAACTTCCTCTACAGTCAATCTAAATAGGTAGCCATCTCTCCAAGGTAATTCATCCCATTCTAAAAGAGATACACAAGGTAGATGGTATTAACAAGCCTCAGAATATGATATGTCTGTTTCTTTTGCCTACTAAGCTTTAATTCTTAATAACGGTGTGACTGTATGGGTGTTTTATGTTGATGATTTAGATGCTTCTTTTCACCCAAAGGCAATAAGGCAGTGTAACCTTGCGGTGCTGCTGGTTCCACAGATAAACAAGGTTCCTTGTGATTTCATCAAATGCTAAGTGAACTAAGGTTAGACACATTTCATTTTCTTTTTTTTTTAACAAGTAAGATTTTCATTGTTCAAGGAATTTAGTGTTTAATGGTTTTACTTGTAATTTAGTTTGTTAATGACGGGATAAGGAGTGATGTTAATACCATGACTGAAGTTTTATTTGCTGCAGGATGTTTTGTGCCTGATTTACATAAAGAAATCTTTGTAAATGCCTTGCTATTTTGTAATAAAAGTTAATATTACTTTAATGGTTAGCCATGTGCACAAAGAAATTACACCAACTATGCAAAATTGTTATTTTAAAGTAAAATCCCAGGTGCTTCATACCTAATTTGTGGAATTTACAGTTTTAGAAAGCAGCTTGTTTACATAATATTTCATTAAAAGGTAATATTTAACATAAAGTAGAAAGAAAAGCTAACTTGTTTTTATTGTGAAGAAATAAAAGCTATAAATTGGTCCTTTTTTTTGAAAACAAAGCTATAGTAAAAATAGGGTAGTAAAAATTGACTCTGCTATCAGAGTCTGGAATTCTATGGCCGCATGTAAAAATGTGTGTTAGAACTTAGATATCTGGCTAATATAATGGATTTTCAAAGGCATTGTGATTGTGCAAAAAAAAAAATGTTTGAAATGTTTGAAATATCTGCAATATATTGTAGTGGAACTGACTTGCTTATAACTGACGCTCTGCCAGCTTCTCTGCAAGAGAGAGGTCTGTTTTACATTCTCAGACACATGCCTGCCTTCAACCACAAGACATTTTTCTTTTTTTATCCTTGATACATAACCGTATTGAAATATGCACATGATTTTTTGAAAATGAGCTAACTTGCACCATTAGGACACTTGTTATAAAGTACCTATCCCACTCAGTATTTAGGCAGATGTCTTTAGCTCAGATGAGGTCTTATTTTTCTCTTGTAGTGGAAGTTCTGTAATAATATGGCAAAAAAATGCGAGACATACCCTGGAAATCAAAGTATGGTTCTATATTAATTGCCTAGGAGTTATTTCTCCTTCCTCACTAAAAACATCAGGAGACTTGAATTTCTCTTGTGGGTTCTTCTTTCTCATATTAAACTGATAAACAAGAGGGAATCTGACCTATATTAGTTTTGCAATGTGAGTCCTGCATAGATGGCAAATAAAGCCTCGAGGATGTTCAAAGGCACTATATATTGGATATGTAAAAGAAGAGAGGAAGAAAAGAATCTGATGGTGCTAACTTGGGAAAGAATGCTTGAAAGCCCTGTTGTTCTTGCAACTTTGACTGAGATCGTTAGTGATCATATAATCTTTCTGTACATCAGTTCTCCTCTGTACAATGCAAGTAATAGCAGGCATTGATTTTGAGAATTGCTGGAGGATTTTCTTCTCTCCTTAGTACAAAACAATGCCATATGATGCAGTAGCATCCCTTTTTCTAGCATAGACCTGCATCTTCTCTTGCAATAATACTTTCTTGCCCTACAGCATTTTTGTGTTAACAGTCTTAATGTACTATGGTAATGGTGAACACAAAAACACCATGAATGTGTCCTCTTATAAACTCTTTTGATCTATTGGGACTGAAATTTAACCCTGAATATTCCTTTGTTGTTGTTGTCGTTGTTTTGGTGAACTATGTCCCTGCACAGGCAGCACTGCAAAAGGCATTAAATATATAATTTGTTGTTTGACTTTGTGCTGGATGGGGATATTGAGGACATATTGGATTCTGTCCTGAGAAGCTGAATCCATCTGCGTTGTGCAGGTAGTAGCTTGGAGGCAATAATATCCTTGGTAATTATTTTCTTCTTTTGCTTATTCCTAATTTACTAAAACAAATTTTGAATAGACAGACTTTTTTTTTTTCTGAAAGATTTGTGCTCACCCCCTTCCCTCCTTCCTACCCCGTTCCCTCCCAAAAAGTCCTTCCCGTGAAGCTCACTAGTGTTTTTTCTCTCCTAGAGCCTCTTCTGGAGCCAAATGACATTTTTCATCATTGATGGGAATATGAAACACTGCTGAGGCAAATGCTCTAGCCCTTACTCAGTCATTTAGAAAACCTCATCAAGAATAAGCTTGTTAGGATTGCATTAAAGGCAAATGCCATCTAGTTTGGTTTGTAGGGAGCCTCAGATGAAGCAAATAATTTCCGGCTGTTTCTCCTTTTCCTCTGCCCAGATATCTGCTAACGCCACTGAAATTTGGTTCCTTACCAGGCCTCAGTACGTTGTTTGATATCAGATCATCTAAAGAGAAGGCTAAGATTTATTTTCCTGTAGTATTATACAGTGACCTAAGACTACAATCCTATCCAGCAATTATGCTCTTGACATCAAACACTATATTTCTTTTAAAAATATAATTGCTGGATTTAAAAATAAGATTTCTTTTAAAACTATATGTGCATTTTGGGTTGAGATAATCTCAGTGCCAGACCTATGGTGTGTTATTGCTGTTTAATCGCTCAGACTGGTTTTATGCTGTCAGAGAGTAACTTGACTGGTACTTGCATTTGCAAAGCTTTGGTGTGAATTAAGCAAATTATAGTAGGAGATCATGAAATGCAGAAATGCTGAGTTAGGCTTCTGTTTGAAGCTTGAGAGAAGATGTTCAAGCAAGCAAAAACATTCCAATATTTGTAGTTTGTCATGTCATTGATCTTTTAGTTTAGTTGGCAATTGCTTTTAATGCACTGCAGATTCCCTCATTTTGGTTTTCAGTCTCCTATAATGTTCAATATTATAGTGTTCATCACCAGAATTTCACTTGTAGTCTTGTGGGGAATCACAGTGGAGCATTATATTGAACTAGTATATCACTTCCTCATTGATATTGTTAAAAGATGAAATTGTTATATGAAAGAAGATAATTCAGTTTTCTCCAAATGCAATCACAAAACACTTCGCAATTTTTAAAAATTTATTGAGACCAATAGATATCATTGTTTTATTTCAGAAGAAGAAACTCTCACAATACTAAAAGGTCCAATACCAATTTAAAATCTCTTTTTCAATAAGGTCATTCATCATTTAATGCTGGTAACAGCATATGGTTTTAATTCTAAAAGAGTAATTGTTAACATTCTGCAGTACTACTCAGAGCAGTCTGAAAGAATAAAATAAAAGGATCAGTCCCCAATCACAGGTCCAGTCTTTGCTTCCTGCATTGTAGAATAATATTTCTGCTCTTGTGTTTCTGATACAATAGAGAGAAGGTTAATAGGGTGCAAAAATCCACTATATATAAAAGAGTAAAAGCTGTTTTGTTGGAGTATGTGAAACAAGCTGACATGAAAATGTACACAGGTTTTATTAGGCTTCCTCAACTTCAAATATATCTACAAGCAGACTTTCTAGTTTTACTGTGGCGAGTGAATGCTCCTGATCTGATTTGTGTACTACACAACATGTCTGGAGGAGTTATAAGCTCTTGAAATGTGAATGGTTTTGTCTCTGTTACGCCTGTATGTGTTGAGGGGTGGATGTAATGAAATTGCAGGTTGACCTTTTTATACAGCAGCATTAGCAACTGCTGCTATAATAATCATCCTCCTTTCAGTTGCTGAGACACTGTAAATTACAGCTATGCACATTACTCCTAATTTTATGCATGAGCTTACTTAGCAGCCATCCATCACTGAAGTGCGTGTTGTCTCTTTCTTGTGGCTTTTAAACAGTCAGAAGCATCCTCACTGCATTTGTTGGCATGCAGTGTTGAGCCCACGCTGATCAGGTTAAACCATCATCCTATGTACAATCTTGCATCAGCCAAACGAAGCTGCTGTGCTCTCCAGCAGAGATAGAGATGAGAGTTGATGGTGAACACTGCTTCTTTTTCCATTGCCTTTCTATGAACACTTTGTCTAAATAAAGTGGTATTAAAACAGCGCAATGATTCCAAGAAAGATCAGACTGCCACTGGGCAGGCAGAAGGACACACGAAGCTGAAGAAGGCAAAAGGGTTTGCTTGGAGTTGTGCTGTGACTTGTCACTAAGTTATAAAGAAAACTGAAGATCGAATCATTAGCATGATGGAGTTGGAGAACAGAAAGCCATGAATGCATTCTGAGAACAGCCTAAGACAAGGTCAAAGAGACAGTCATGAGGAGGACTTCCACTAGAAGTTAGTGGTAGTATATATATATATATATGTATGTAAAGTAATTAATATTTTGTAATATTGAAGGTATTGCTTCGTTGAAGTGGTGCTTCGTTATGCCCAAGGCATAGTCACACTGGTATTACCATGTTTACTGGCTGCTTCATTGTAGAGGCCTGGACCTGAATTATTACCTGAATAATTACCTGAGTTATTGGCACTGAATTAGCTTTGTGGTCTTGGAACTGATCCCAATGAATTTAGGACACAGTGTGCTAGGAGGATGTCACAGAGAAAACTTGCACTGTGACCATCGCACTTTGTGGGTTTAAATACAAACAAATGCAGTTAAGGAATTTTTGAAGAAGTGTTGTTTTAAATTCTCCACTTGGTTCCTCATGTCCAGCTTTCTCTATATCCACCATAGGACTCCTGAATTCAAGACTGCAACATCTGTGTTTATTTCCCTGGCACATAGTGGCCGTGTTTGTAACAAGGGGAGAGGCAGAAAGGAATGTGCAGAGGGATGCAGAGCAGTCAGGAGACCTGTGTGAAGTCTGTCTCACGGGGTTAGTGGTAAGACTTGATTTGATTACAGTGAAGCCAGGATTGAGACTTTGGATTTCATTTCCATCTTGGTCATTAATTTGCTGTCAGTTCCCTACATGTAAAATTAATATCGTGACACTTTCCCATCATTGTACAGTACTGCAAGGGTCACTGGAGGGAGAGTCCATACTTAATATGGGTATTTAAATGTTTTAGTAAGTATTGTTTTATTGCAGGCTTATCATGGGATAAAAAGTGTGGGGAGGTTTCCCAGCTGTTTTCAGACACCTTCTGAGGGGACTTTCCCCTTTCCGACAACTGAGGCCACTTCGGCCTTTCTGTCATTCTGTTTGCCCTGTGAAAGAAGACTGATAGCCACAAAGTGCTAGACATCTTCAGTGTGTGGCATTAGTTCTCCGTCTGTCTAGCATCTTGCAGCTGTTAGAGATGTATAATTTTTCTGTGGGGTAGAAAATATTCCCGGCAGCTGGGATCTCAGGGGATTAGTGGTGTTAATGTGGGGCCACTGGCTAGAGAGGATATTTACATCTCAAGCAGAGTTTTCAATTTATTATCAGAAACATACAGTTTTGGAAGTGAGTTTTCTGCTACAGCTTGTCTTCAGCTATATTTTTTTAAGTCCTTGTCCCTCAGAGTTTTTCAGGCAGGTTTTTATCATCATGGAAATGTATCTCCAGTTGAGAAGAGCAGATGGGCAACTCACTTCAAACCCAGCAGGGAATTAGGTCTGTGAGCCTGTCGTATGAGCAAGCTGGATTTAGGATCTGGAATTTGCCTGTCTCTGAAATGATATCGTATATTCAGCCAGAGTATTATGCTTTGTAGAAGCTGTAAGTCTCGCATAGTGCATGTGCAGTGTTACTATACAGTGAATACATAGGTTCTGTTCCTCTAATATATTTTTCCTCTGACTGTGAGTTTTCCAGTACATTTCTCTTGGGTCAGTCAAGTTACAAACTGCTTTTCAATATAAGTTCTGAAATTATGTCTCTTCTGTATGATGTGCATGTCATAATTTTGCATAAATAACAGTTTTAAAAATCCACAATTTAAAATAAAAGTACCGATAACCAATAAAGTATTCTTGCAAGGACAGGAGACTGCCAGTAAAATTTACTAAAAAATTATTGGCAGACATCAAGTTAATATTCTTCTTCCTATTTACAGGGTTTAGTTCAGATGCTGGTGGTGCTTAAACAATGTGCTCAGAGAAGGCAGCATGTAGCAAAGGAACATGCTGCCTTGGAAATAACGCACGAAGAGGCTTGTCAAATGTGTAGCTCCATCTATGCCATCTCCCTTAATGCAGGATTGCCCTGAGGTGGTGGATTCGCACGTCAGAGCGTATGTGCATCACACCTGGGCAGGGGGGCTGCATGCTGAAACCCAGAAGGAGCAGGTGGTGGGTTGTGGAACGTAGGACTATGACATTAGGAACAAGGCATTTAGCCACTGGTGCTACTCAGGAAGAGCTCATGGAAATGCACTTGCATTGAGTTGGGTTGGCAGCTGGGTTCATTCTGCGGCATCCTATCCCTCCACCTTAAAGACCATCTGCTCTTTTAACAGGGCTGTAGTATCTTCACCCTCCCTCCTCCAGCAGTTGCTTTCCCCACCACTGTGCCTCATGGCAAGGGCAATCTACTCCCACTTATCCCTACTTAAGTAGGTATCTCATTTCTCTGGCAAGAGCAGATTATCCTCCTCTCTCCCAGAAATAGCAGCCTCCACCCAATTGCTCCCTTGGAGATAGCCCACATGGTCCATAGCTCTGTGAGCCAGCACTGGAGGAGGCATCTGCCTGCTCAGGCGGCTCTTCTTGTGCTCCCCAGGGAAGAGGCAGCAGGCTGAGTGGAAGTGCTGGATGTTCCCCGCAGGCTGCCAGTTAGGCCATGCTGTTTGAGCACATTCCAGTTGTGAATAGTGTAAAATGATCTACCAGGAATACAGATGTGGTTTGCTCGCTGATGCTTTGCTTTCCAACATTCTTGATGCATGCTGTATGCATATCACTCTTTGATTCTTTTCATTTAATTAAATGTTGTTTCATAAGGATTAACTGCTTTTTTTTTTTTTTCTGTGTAGAGGCTTGGGTGAATTTGCATGGGTAGTGCGTGCTTATGAAGGCTTCTGCTGCTCTACTGACTGCTGCTCTACTGACTGCTGACTGCTGAGGAGTCATGTGTTTTCATACTTTGTGAAGAAAAGGCATCAGGATATTAGAAAGTGCAGAATCACAGAGTAGCTGGGGTTGCAGTGGGCTTCTGGAGATCATATAATCCAATCCCCAGCTCAAAGCACTATCAACTAGAGCAGTTTGCCCAAGACTATGCTCAGGTTTTGAATATATTCAAGGATGGAGACTCCGTAACCTCTCTGGGTAACTGATTTTAGTGTTTGAAAACTTTTCTTCCATTTAACTAAAATTGGTATTTTTAAGAATGCTATTTCTGGATGATCATTTGGAGACCATGGGACTTGAATATGCAAGCATAGTGCTTTCTGAAAAGTGTTTTTAAAGATATGCCATATTCATTACGATGCAGTGAAAGTATTTTTTTTCCCTCATGTTGGAGGGAGGTTACATTGATCCTATTGACATTTGTTTGTAGCTGTCACACCAGTCTCATTCCTTCCTATTGCTGGTACCACTGGGCCATATACCTTCCTGCTATTCGGCAAGACACGTTAAAACAGAAATGTCTCACATCCTGCATTTGGTGTTGCTTTTACCAAGTTTAGTTCCACTTTCTTTCCTAGAACTGTATTTTTTCCCAAGGACAAGTCAGTGTTTGGCTCTGGGCTTTTTTGGAAAATGCTAGTGGTGATATAATCAGTTCCTTACTGTCAGTGTGTCAATTCTCAGTTGGCTAGCGCAGTAATAGATTAAAAACTTAAGTGGGTGGAAAAACAGCTTTAATTAATTAAGATGGCTCATAATTATTTCTAATGTTACTGTTCTCCGAGGACATAGATAGTCACCCATGAATATGCTGCATTAGCTTTAGAAAGACTAATTTTTCCAAAAGGGAAAGATAATTTTATATAAGAAGTTAACCATGAAGAGCCTACTTAGTTATTTCCATGTATTTCTTTTAAGAAAAGGGAAAGTATTAGCATGTTCGTAAGTTATAGGTCACACTAAGTAACCTAATCCTGCCTTTTTCTGCATCTGCCTGAACCCATGGACCTCAGCTGGTGAGCCTTGATGAGCAGGGATGGTATTTGCCCCTGGGTATGTTCGAGTAAGTAAATTCTTTATTGATAAGAAGCTGTGCGGCCCATAGTCCTATATCTTTGTGTTATTCAGTATCATTCTCTTCCCTGAGAGCATTTTTATGACAATCAAATCTTTTGGGTATTGTCCTTTTCCATGATCAAATTCACTCTCTCTAGAGGCTACAGAAACTAGAAAATCTGATATCTCTTAGAAAATTAAGCTCCAGCATTCATCTTTAGTATCTTTTTCTACATCAGTGGCACTCCCTCTGGTGAGTATTTGCAAGGAATGCTTTTCCTGGGTATTTATAGCATTATTTCTTTTGTAAACTAAATCTTTTGTGATAGACTTTGGCTTTTGGGCTCATTTTTATTCGATATCTCTACTTGGGAAGTCAAGACCTCTGACATGCAGTAATCCACTGGAATGAAGGAAGGGGGTACAGTTTACTTTAGATTTATGCAAGTTCTAGAACATAATTTGAACTTCTTTTTTTCCTAAGATCATTATTGTTTGAGTTTTCCAGATCTTTCATAATATAATCTGGTTGTTCATGGTTTTGAAGTATTTTGATAATACAAATTATCTGACTAAGCAAACAGTCGAGGTGAAAATGAAGATTAAATACATAAAACATTTAAAATATGTCAGCAAGAATGTTTCTTTAAGCTGTGTATATAAATCATAAATCTCAAAACACTGAGAGGAGGAACTGACAGCTCATCTTTCTCTGTATATACTCCCTTGCATCAAGTTCTCTGATCCAGATCATTGGGTTGCCGAGGTAATGGTTTAAGTAAGCCAAGGTTGACCAGTAAGACCATAAAGTTTGGTTTGTAATTTTTCTTGTCCTTTTGTTGATCTTCATTCCCATATGTACTTGATGCCTACAGTGACTTTGCAACATTGGCAGTTTCTCATCACCAATTACTTGAAAATGTCCTTATCTTGAAGAGAAAGGAGGAATGTTAGGTGTAACGCACACACCATTTCTGTCCTACTGACTGTGACTACGCTCCTTCCTCACCCAGAAATGTGTACTCTTCTCCTCTCCTCTCCTCTCCTCTCCTCTCCTCTCCTCTCCTCTCCTCTCCTCTCCTCTCCTCTCCTCTCCTCTCCTCTCCTCTCTTGTCTTTTTTTTCCCCATGAGAAAACTTTGCCAAACATTGTGCAATAGTCTATTACACAGCTGCAAATTTAGCTTATTTTGGAGTCCTACGATTTGATCAAAGTAGTGGCTTTCCAAAATTCCTAGTGTCTGCTATAGCAATTATATGCACTTCTAAGCCTTGGGAACTCTCTGTAACTGATAGCCTCATCCTACTCATTTTGATATTTTTTTTTTACCCTTGGCTACAATATGAGTCAATCTGGGACATACAGATTTTTGTACATGGTCTCTAGGTAAAAACTGCTAATTAATAATCTGAATAACCCTAATAACCAAAGAGTTGAAGGAGGTGGTGGGTCTCATTTTATTCCTTCAGCTGATTCATGTTGGGATTTTCCCCTCCTTCCCCTTTCTGTGTTTCCTTATCCCCCCGTCTTCATTTCTGACCTGGTGACATTTGCAATAAATATGCAAAAACCTCTACACTGCAATCACTGCAGAGACTGCAGCTCTCCGAGAAATACCTGCGGTAGCTCTCAGCTGGTGCTGTGCTGTGCTCTGTGTCATGATAGCTGTGCTGCTATCAGTACTGAGATAGCTAATTTAAAGATAGCTCAAATATGCTCCCTTGAGCTCTGGAGACTGGGGTGTTGACTGTGAATAAGTACTCTGATTACACGGTGAATAAGAATTCCATATAATATATGGAGTATACCCAAGAAGATAATGGGAAATGGAAAAAAAAGACTGCTTTTCTTCATTTTGAAGGTCTCCAGTTTGACTGCTGGAAATAAAAAAGGTGAGGAGACTTGCGGGAAGGAGGGACAGGGCATCACCATGATAGGAATCGCCGTGTTTGCTTCTTCCGAGATGTGGTGGCATTAAGATTCTGGGCATCACAGCAGCGTATCGTGCACGGAGCCAATGCATTCTAGGAGCGAGCAGATGTAACCCAAACAGCACCTCATTTTCCAGCAGCAATTGCTGCTTCGTGGGGCCAAGCCCGCCTGAGAGCTGCTCGCGCTCGCACACTGACTCAGATCCCAGAAGAGCGTGTTGCCTCGCGGGCCTGTCAGAGCCGATCCCGTGAACTTTGCTCCACATCTGCAGTCCCACATCTGCTTTGCTAGACAGCTGTAAATAGTTTAGAACCACCCTAATTAAAAAAAAAAAAAGAACCTTTTCAAAGGGATATGTATTTTGGCATGGAATAAAATAGCCATTTCAGCAATAGTGACAGAAAAATCTGCCTTTAATTGACAAAAAAAAGCTTTCTCCAGATTCGTGCCTAGGCACAATGTGTATAAGAATGTGTATGTCCTGAAATACCCTAGTGGTTAGCATGGAGCACAGAAGTACAGCTAAATTGTTACTTTATAGCCTTCCTTGCAGCGCTTCGCTGTATATTATCCTCCAATTTCATGCATTGCTATACAGATTTTTTCTCTCCCTCTTTTTCAATAAAGACCTGAGAACTTTTAGAAATTATTTCAGTTTCTCTGCTAGTATTTTTTTTCAGAACCCTTGTCTCCCAGTATGAACAAAAGCTATGTGGAATAGAGTCCCTTTGCCACCCAAGAAATTCCAGAAGTGCATTTCTGACCTGAAGCTACTTGGAGTCTGTTGAAGTAGCTCCGGAAAGCAAAGCGTTATTTGCTGCGCTATAGCATATAAACATGGTCAGCACAACCTCTGTGTGCTCTCTTCCTACTCTGAAACTAATGAAGAAAACAGAAGCAAAACACATTTCACCATTTTTGTCAAGCACCGTGAAGTATTTTATAACTCTCCAGGGTCTCCAGTATTTTATAAGTCTCTAGCTACAGACTCAGCCTCTAATAAGAGACAGTTGAATCGCCTTTGGGCAGTGAGCATTGCAGATTTCTGTATCTATCTTCCTCCACGAGTGTTCTGTCTTCCTTAGTTTTGTGGGAGTTTGCGTCAAGCCATTCAGCAGTGAATTTACAAGCCATAAAACCACATTATTCAGTTATGAAGTAACAACCTCATCACCATGACTTCAGCAAGTGCTCGTAAAATGCAGAATCAGATTTATAAGCAGAAGTATTGCCTGTTATGTCTAACGTGGTTCACAGTGATAGACTTTCACGATTCCATCGACAGCTAAAGTAAAATTCTTTGAAATCTAGGATTTGTGTTCTTCAGAGGAGGCATATTTTAAGTAGCCTTTCTTTATAAAGGACTATTTAGAAAAAATAAAAACATAAAAAAACAAGGAAGCATGTCAAGTGGAGTCCTTAGCTTGGAGAGAAAATTCCCCCTTGGGCATGATTTTACACTGTAAATGAACTTTCAGGTTCTTTTTCTGTTTTTCCTGAAGGCAGCTGTGATACAGAAGCTGCTGTTCTTTCATGCCACAGAGCATATCATCCTGGAAGAGCACGAGCACGGGCACAGTCACAGAACAGCATACATGTAAACAAGCAGTGAAGGGCAAGGGGATGGGGTGCTGTTGCTGGAGAAGATGCCTCATGTTGCTGCCCCCTCTGCCTGTTGCCCGTGCTGGGACAGTCCTTGGGCTAACCACAAGGCAGCGGTTTGGCTGGACGATAACAAAGTTGCTGAGGACACTGGTAACGTGTGGAGGCTCATCGCTTAGGAATGGGGTTAGAAATGTGGTGGGTTTGCGCTGCTCTACCAACAGTTTAGATTTAGGCCATCTAACCCCATTGGAAAATTCCCAAGACTAATGTTTCCTCAATTAAGTGCCTTTGCTGGCCTCAAAAGCTGACAGGGAATTCCAGGCCCAGGATGCCAGGCTGTCCATGCTGGGCAGTAATCTATTGGAGTCCACTGCTGGACTCGTGTGGTCCAGCTAAAGGACTCCTACCATGTTGCTCAGCCTTGCTGGTAATTGTCCTTTTTACCGTGTCAAAGATGGAGGCCACATCCTTCTTCTTCGATTATGTGGAAGCCTAGTAGATCTTCATGGCCTTTCAAAACTAATTGCTAGTGCCTTGGAAAGTTCATTAATTCGCCCCACACTTGAGGCTGCGCTTCATAGTGTGTATTAGTGACCTGCAGAATTTTGAAGATGTTTTTCCTTGCAGGAGTATGAAAAAGCGTGAAAACCCCTGAGAGTCTTTATATCACACATGTACAACTGAAGAGTAATCAAAATAGCTGCTGCGCATTGCAGTACCCTCCAGTACTGCAGATAGTTTTAAAAGACACTTAAAGATCCATATATGCATCCAAAAAACAGGATCCCGAAAATCTTGCCAGGCCCAGAGCTGCATGTGTGGGCACTTTGATTCTTTTAAAAATCGGTACTGATTCAGTATTCATGAAAATATTGTCATTGATTTAATACACTGGCATTTTTTTTAATCTTAATTCACATTACTACATCTGATTGCATAATCACAAAATACTCACAAAATACTGTGGTGATCTGTTGACCAGAGTCAGCAATAATTAAACAGAGCCTATATCTGCTTCTGTTTACTGTGATTTACCATCTGGTTCTTTTCTATTACATGCAATTATTTATCTCAAATTTAAGGAAATAAATATAGCCTGTTCCATTTTTGTAGGAATGTTATTCAAAGTCAGATTTCAGAGCATTATGTAAATCATAATACCGAGTATAAAATTATATTAATGAGGTTACAAATGAGAATATTTTTAGGAGAAATGTTCAATACATAATGAACCTACTGAAGATGGTACTTCCTGGCATTATCAGTATTTGGCTGGGGGTCGCAATGACATGGGCTGCAAAGGCTGCATGGGGGACACGCGTTACGTTTTGCCAAATGCATGTTGTGCACAGGCAAGCTCATACTGCTAACACATCCATGTACTTTTAAGAATTTTGTTCTAAGATTTCATAAAGCTTTGCAGGGTGGGAGTGAGGCTGAGGTATGTTTCAAAATGAAGCCAAATGTTAAACATAAAAGGGAGAGTTGAAATGACTGTTAAGAAAGCAGCTTCAGAAGTATGAGCTGTGAAACACGAACTGGGCAGTGCTGTAAACTTCCCGGGAATGGTGTGACCATTTCCCGTGTTCCTTTGGGAAGTGTTTTGGATATTTGCTTTGTACGCTGAAAAGCAATGGCAAGCTGTGCACCTCTCTCTTTAGTTTTTATCTTAGAACATTTGTATTTAATAAAGGATAGCAAATACATTTTGTTGTTTTATACGAGAATTGCTCTAGCACTCTGTGTGGGCACTGTGATACATTGTGAGTATTAATCATTGATTAGGATTAATTAGGATAACACCATTTCATAGCTATCACATAATCAAGAGGAGGCTAAACTAAACCGATGAAGGTGCCACTGCTGCATGATGAGTCTGTGACAGATAGGACCTGCATTTGCTGCGCTGGAAGCTAAGGGTAACTTGCATTTTGTAGAGTGGTAAACACTGTGTGGGCACAGGCCCTGCTTAGGCCAAGTACAGTGGAGCGATTAAATACTGAAATTAATGAAACTCCCTGGCGGACTTTCCTATCTGCTGCAGCAGACTTGTGGCCTTGGGTGTGCCTTTTCCTTTGGGATTATTGTAACTTGACTGAGTCACGTTGCAAGAGTCAGTGGGATTCCGGGAATCTACGGGAACGCCAGTTGGCCTCCTTACCTCTCTCCAAGAAAATCAGCAAGTTCATTGGGACTGAGCGCTCAAATCCCTGTTTTCCTGTTTCCCTCATCCGAAATCCAAGGTAGATGCTTAGCACGCGTTTGAAGGATACACTATATCTGTGCATGCCTTGATTCCTTGTTGGTCAATTAATAAAGTTAGGCAATATTACCATTTTTTAAGTAAAGCATAAAAATATTCTCTTGTGTAGTCATCTGACAGAGGGTCACTATGCTTTAGATGATGATTATTAAATTCAATGGATTTGGTTCTGTCATTATTTTTAAAATGTTTATAGCATTCATTTTTTTTCTGTTAGCCCCCAAAGCCCTTATCAAATCTAAAATAAATTGTAAGCTTTCTATTGATTTTATCATGGCCTTAATAAGACAATTCCTACTTACTTCTTTCTATAAAATTGCTCAGAAGTCAGTTTTATGCTGGCACATCAGAAAATGAGACCAGTTGTACTTCAGAACAACACTTCAAAGATTTTATTGATTTTTTGTTTTTTTCAGAGGAATGTTTCATCAAGAGCTTTCATGAAGTTCTTTCTTCAACACTTCTAGTGATACATAGTGCTCTAAAAAAAGCAAAATATTGTCTACTTAAATGATTGACCTTTTAGGGTGAAGGCCTCAGTGTCTGAAGAGTTTCAAATGCATAGAATTGAGATTTCTAAAGTCTATTTAGTAATACAGGTTTTTTTTTTTTCTGCTTACTGCATTCAGAACTGTATTATGCAAGAAGCAAAATATGAAATAGTCTTTAGTTAAAAATATCTTTGAAGTTATCTGTAATCAGCTCTTTCTGGTGTGTATGAATGCACATTTTTTGGTGTGTTGAGAAGTCTGAAGGGCATAGTGTTCTAAGCATATGATGCTTGTGTTATTTTTTACAAGCAAAACTGGCATTTTATTTGGTGAGGTTTTTTTTAGGAATAATTAATATAGCATGTACTTTTTACACAAGATTGCACTTAGGAATGTATGGAAATGTTCCTAAAGTGTATCTCTTTAGGGGAGGGAGAATAGATAAGGTAGAGCAAAGAAGGGTGAGGGGAAAAAAAAACAGTGTAGTATGAGATATGGCCTTTATTTTGGATCCTACAGAATCTGATTATATTAGTGGAGATGAGCTATGGCACAGCTAGGCACTTTCCCAAAGGAGTGTTGATAACTTTGCATAACACAGGACAGCAGAGACAATGCATGGTACAGGTAGTTGAAGAAAACTATTTCAGAGGCTTTTATAGTGTTCATGGTGTTTAAAGATTGTTCATGGTTATTCATCCTATCTATCTGTCTCTAAAGCCAGGCTCCATTCATTACCATGGCCTGGGTCTTATCCTTTTAATTTGTCATTCACTCGTTTCGTTTGCCCGGAGATCAGAGCTACCCTGCAGCACCCGGCATCCTCGTGCGGGGATAAACCTGGGACAGGCCCCAGGAGGAAAGAATGGCTCGACTCAGCTGGACTCCAGCTCCCACTAGGCACCCTCCCGAACAGCATCTATTACGAAGAGCTTGTTCATTTCCCTCGACTTTTTTTTTCTTTTTTTTTTTTAAGATTTATGACTGTGCTACACTGTGACAGCTTGGGATGAGTTTTTCCAAGATGAGTATCTGCCTTAGGCCATAGTTTAATTGTTTTGTTTGGGAAAATGGTGACCAGAAAATTTCAGGCATTTCTGGGAATGAAACAAGGGAATAAAGTATTTTTGTTTTGTTTTGTTTTGTTTTCAGGGGCTTTTTTTTTTTTTTTTTTTTTTGATCATAGTAAATGTGAATGTGAATAGCTGTGAATAGCTTTAACCCCTCTCTGTTTTCACTGAGACTTGAAATTTGTTAAGAGGATAGATGGTGATGGGGATAAAAGGTTTAATTTCGATTAATTTCAATGCCCCCCTCCTACACTCATCAGAGTTGAAAGTCATGCCCTTGTCCGTGGTCAGCGGACACTCTCTCTCTGGAGCTCCCATGATCCAGCCACAAGGAGCATCTCCCAGTCGAGCCTAAAAGTCTTACCTGTAGTTGCATCAAGGCTTTCATGGGCCAGACCTAGCGATTGAAAATAGGGCATTTTGTACATTTGTTGGATTCCTTTTATAAAAATTTTTTGTACTTGTATTCCCCACAAGCAGCATAGAGTCAGAGGGTTGCTGAGCTGCAGAGAGGAGCTGGGCCTGTTCAGCCTGGAGAAGAGAAGGCTGAGAGGGGATCTAATCAGCGTCTATAAGTACCTCAAGGGAGGCAGTGAGGAGGATGGTGCTGGCCTCTTTTCAGTGGTGGCCACTGACAGATCTAGAGGAAACGGATGGAAACTGAAGCATCAAAAGTTCCGCAGGAACTTAAGGAAAAAATTCTTAGCAGTGAGAGTGACAGAGCCCTGGAAAAGGCTGCCCAAAGAGGTTGTGGAGTCTCCTTCTCTGGAGATCTTCAAAACCCGCTTGGACACAGTCCTGTGTCACGTGCTCTAGGTGACCCTGCGTGTGCAGGGGGGTTGGACTAGATGACCTCTAGAGGTCCCTTCCGACCTTAAGCATTCTATGATTCTATGATTCTATGTCTACCAGTAGGTATCTGGAGGAAGCGACTAAGAGCCCTGTGCTCTGCATCCTCCATCTCCAAACAGGGGTGAATGATACACACAGCATGACAACATTGCTCCACGTGTGTATTGTCTGGAGGGATGCGAAGGCTTGAGTAGGCTTTTCCATGCTTGCGTAGGAGGGTTGGACTGGATGATCTCTAGAGGTCCCTTCCAACCTCAACCCTCCTGTGATTCTGACTATGTGGGCTTGAGTATGTATGTGCCCTACGTGGTTGGTTACTGCAGCGTTTAGGCTCCCAGGTTCACTCCTCAGAGACTCCTGACTCCCTCTGCTGACTGTCTTGAGACACGAGGCTTCCTAAATCATAGTGTTGAGGCAGAAATCTGATATTTAGACCTCAGAATACCCAAATTGAAGGCATTAACTTGTAAATCAAACTCCTGCCATGAAACACAGCAAACGGTGGTTGCTAACAGCAGGTTCCTCTTCTTGTGTGTGCCCAGTCTGATACTGGTTCTGATCTGCGGAAGAGCCTGGTGTCCCAGTGCCTTCATTTGCAGCTGTTAGCTGTGCTTGGAGAAAAGAAAATATTGTGAAAAGCTGGGGACTCTGAAAAACAAGGTCACAGGAGTCAGACTGGGCACACAGAATGAGGGGACATGTTTGCCCATGGTTTCTGTGGGCCCTTCAGACACTGCAGCAGGAAGAACGACTGAAGAGCCCTCAAGGGCAAAAAGGCTTCTTTTTTCAAAACAGATTTGAGCAGCATGAGGCAAAGGAGGCACGTGGTCACACAGGGAATGCAGAGGAAGAACAAAATGTTGAATAGCTGCCTAGCACACGAACCCTGCCCATTCCACGCACTGCAATACAGCATGTGGCTAGAGAGTTTTTTATGGCATTACAACATCCAGGCACAAAAGGGGATGGGAGTGACACTCAACTGGCAACTCCATTCTGATCTTTTCTATTCCCAACTTAACAACTTGTTGTTGCTGGCAATAACCATGAACGTGTGCATATGCGCATGTAGGTAGGGACACATGCATATGTAGTTATCTCTGTGTGCTTCTGTGCGTCAGCTGAGGATGGAGCTGTGATCCGTGTGCCTATGCAGTTGAGGTTGTCCCAGTGTTGATGGGAAGGAGCCT
Organism: Tinamus guttatus; assembly: GCF_059628265.1. Lineage (NCBI taxonomy): Eukaryota > Metazoa > Chordata > Aves > Tinamiformes > Tinamidae > Tinamus > Tinamus guttatus. The sequence continues at coordinate 12,838,728 of NW_028288684.1, forward strand.
GTTCTGCACCCTGCCTTACACTCCGTATTGTCCTCCCACCTGTGCCTGATTCGAAAGGGATGAGCGCGTTACACTCATCCAAGTGTAGCAGTCACTTCCCAAAATGTATCTCACCATGTCCTACATGACCCAGAGCATGGCTGAATGTCTGAGAGCTATGTAGCTGTGATATGCGACTCCAGAGAGACTTTAGTTGAACTAGATATTTTGTCTCATGAAATTGAAATATATGCAAATGACATTTTTTCTTATATAAAGGCTGATCACATGGTGTGGGGACTGGCATTTGCACTTATCCTTATTAAAAATGGGATACAGGGCTAAGGTTTGCTGTGGTTCCACAGCAGCACCAAATGGTGTCATAGAAAAAAAGTGTTCAGGCGTTACTCATTTTTGCTCCTGTCAACTTTGTTATACCTCTTAAGCTCTACTAGATTGTGCAAGTTTTCTCTTTCTTTCTTCCTTCCTTCCTTTCTTTCTTCCTTCTTTTCTTTCTTTCTTTCTTTTTGGAGGGAGGCACAACAAGCAAGAAGGAAATACTTTCAAAATCCAAGCTTGTGCTAATGACTTAGAACAAGCAGTCAAACCTTTCGCACTGCAAAATCTAGTGGCATTGTCAGGATTGTCAAATGTTGCACCATTATAACAGCTGATGCCAAGTCTATTGGAAACACACAAGATCTGTGCCTTTGATTTTGAGTTAGCCTAGGGGGAAGAAAATGAAAAAATGTGGTCTTGTCCAGAAGAAAAGGAAGAATTATGAATCCTCTTTTACTCTTTTCTCTCCACAGCTAGGAAGGACCAAAGTATTCCCAAAACGGTTTATTCTGTCTTTCTGACTAAAACGTAATACAACCTAATGCAAACCATTCACTTCCAATCATGTACAAGAAGCCATCTTTATTCCAGAATGGACAGTTTATTGACTGCTCTGCAGGCAGGCCAGATAGGAAGCTAATCTCCTTCTCTTAAATCAGAGCAGCTCTCACTGTAGAGGTGATGTTCAATTACCCAGGAGTAGCTGCTTAAAACTGCAGCAGTCCTGGAGATTGTACAAATGGAAAAGAAAAGCTGGAATCCAAGACAAGCAATGGCCAGCTAAAACAACTTACTTAGACAATATTTGTCAAAATTATAAAGTTTTCATAGGTATCACAAGCAGGGCAATGTAAGGAAGCATAAAGGAGTTCCTCTGATGTTGAAGGGAAGGTGTCTTTTTTGAACATTAGTTAGTAAACTATCTGTGGTGGTCTTTGATAGTAAATCGTAGGTCATAGCTAACCACTGTGGTGGTGAACATTTTGATAGCACATAAGAAGTTATGATGGAGCTATAATAAGCTATACAGGTCTTTGGAAATTAGGACAAGTACCTGATATTTGATGTAATAGAGCAGAGAGGGTCAGTAAATGAATTATAGACAGGGATGATATGGTAGAATCATCAGTCTTTGAAATGATTTCTGCAGCAGGTTTGTGAATGGGTGTGAATGGTTCTTAAGGCTACATGCTGTGGTAGAGATGCAGCTTAGGCTGCATTTTGGCTGTGGAGAGAGTTGAGAAAATGTATATCCTAATACCCAGAAAGAATCAATATAACTTATGCATAGCATAACAAATATAGAATTGAGAATAAGAGCAGATCTGAGGATGCTGCCAACACTACAGACTAGAAATACAATAGCAAGGTGACAGTAAGTGAAAAAGATTTTTTTTTCTCCAAATCAGTAAGTTTTTTTGTTATAGATATCTGCCTTTAATCGATACAGTGAAGATCAGCATTTTTCAGCTATTAATTGAAATGAATTATCACGAATTTGAAATACTCAGGAATACTGTGATTTCTCACTGCTTGACAGTGGCAAATACGCAATTCCTGATGGCTTTCCATATGTTACATGGAAAAGTATGTAAAGTTGCATTGAGTATTGTGACAAGGTGATATTTTATAATTTCTTTTTTCCTTTTCCTACTTAGTGTTGCTTTTTTTTTTCAGTCAGATATGTGACACTTGTATATGCTCAGTGAATGCTGCACAGGCAAACAACTTGACACACTGTTAACAACCATGTTTCCTCAGTAAGGTCATATAGCCAAACTGACCCAACAGCCACTTAATAATGAAAGCCTGTGTTGTTGTGTTCACACACAATTGCATGTTTATGTCCAGCATATGCTTAGAGCTAATAAAATCCTCATCCTTATAGCAAAATGAACTCCCATCGGAAACGAAGTTTTAATCTCTGAGAATATACACAGGCAGTGTTTTGTTTTTCATCACTATAAAGGCATTGAGTGTTGCGAGTCTTGCCTTTGCCAGGGATTTCGGTGTTAAGTGCAACGGAGGCTGAGTTTGTGTTAGTGCACGGGTGTTTGGGTGTTTTGGCTGAGTACCTCGCACTGCTGAAGGTCATGTTCCTTCTTTGTGTGTATGACAGTGCCCATAGACAGAGATTTGCATGCCTGGTTATCAGAACTGCTAGAGCAGCAAGAGGGTATGAAATATCCTTTTGCTTAGTCTCTTGCGCTGACTACTGGTGGAGCAATCACGCTCGTAAGCGTGTCTCGCTCCTGGAAGTGAGGGGTGCTGAGGGAGCCAAGTTGAGCTGGGATAGTTTCCTTCTCTGTCTCCCTTCCTCAAGCAAGCTTCGTTCTGATCCTTGAACAGCCCTACTGCGTCTTTGGTCATGGTTTATGGGGACTCTTAATTTAGCCCAAAATAAAGGAAAGCAGGAAAACGTGAAATTTCTGATTCTTACCCCTGACAAACATGAGTGTGCCCTTTTAAAATAAATGTTTGTCATCTGTTTTGAGGCACCTCTGAAGGCCTTGCATTAGTGATAAAAGTTTTAAACTCATTTTTATTAGAACGAAGCAAGGGTTCTATAAAGGTCATATTAATCCCTGAAATCAGAAAACTGAATGACCTTCTTTAGGGTATTTCTTGCCATAAAAATATATTTTTTCTCTGTGTTGTAGCACAGTATGGCTGTTTTAAGCATGCTGATTATCACTAACTATCATGTCAGCAGGGCTGCAGGGCTAGAGGCATTGCATCCCTAGGTATTGCCCAGTTCCACTACAAAGTCTCTTCTGGTTCTTGTGTGCGTGTCTGTGTGTGTGAGACATCTATCCAACAAGGCAGCTTTGTCAAATCAGTGTCCTCACCTGGGCTCTGGACCTCAGGACCCAGACCAAATCAGATGGGTTTGGTGAGCTGAGTCACCCTTGGTCCATCTCAGGGGGTGTGTAAGATAATCACAGTACTTTGATCTTTGGCAGTCAAATGCACACAGTTTTATCCTTGCTAGGTCAGATTAGTTCTGAAAAGGAGGGAGTGAATTTTGCATATATTATTTATGTGTGTTAGAAAATAGGGAGCATGCAGTGAAACTTATTCTTCCAGACATTTGGTTTCATATTTAACATTAAGGGCATAAGCAGTTATTACAAGTGCTGTCGAAAGACTTCACATCCCTTCTGAAAATGGCAAGAAGTCTCCTCACCTCAGTCTCTGTCAGAGAATATATGAATAACTATGTATAGCAGACTCTCAAGGTCAAAAATACTGGTTATTAAAAACAAACTTGTGAAAACAGCCATTTAAAATAATAATAAAAAAATTATTCCCTGCTGTATTCCTGACTACATGTGATTTGAATGTCTTCAGAGTGTCAATGAGTAACCGCTTTGGTGCCATAGCCATTTTTTGTGGCTTACATTATAAAGCAAAGATCCTGCTGCAAATGGAAAGTCTTGGAAAGATTCTGGCATTTTTCTTTTATGGGATAAGAGAGGATTGTCTCTCTTGTAATTTAAGTGCACATATCTGGTTTCTAAATTGAAAATTTTTGCTTCATTTTACCTTCAACAGATATTTAAGATGCATTTTTTTTGAAAAAAAAAAACTTGTCCCTTTTACAGAGATAGCTTTATTGCATATTTGCTGCTAGTGCTGTTGTTTTAAGACATTTTCTAGATAACATTTGAGAATGCTGCCATCAAACTGATAATTAGATTATTAGTTCTAACCCTCCTTTCTTACTTATTATTGCAATTTTCTTGCTACATTAAGTTGACCTTACTTTTTCTCCAAATGTAGGTTCTATGTGACAAGTCCATTAAAATTACTCATGACAAAAGGATTAGATTATATAATGCTATCAGCTCTTTCTCCTGTACACATGGATCTTTTCCATCAACCGAACGAGCACTGATAAACAAGTGTTCTCTCTAGTGCTTAGAATTCAGAGGAGAATAAATTGTTGTAGTTGCTCATCCGTTTTCTGCTTTCTGTATATGTGTGTGCTTTCCAAGCAGGCTGCGGGAGGTGTTGCTGGGATCCATAATGAACAGTGGCAGGTAGTCATTGCAGTCTGTCTGCCAAGCGCACACAGACGCTGTCACCCGGAATAAAATTGAAGGAGAGAAGCTGACCACTTAGCTATAGAGTAATTTCTGGGAAAAGATGGGGTTCCTAGAAATAATGCATCCATGAACTCCTTCCACCTCTTTGCTTTGCCATTCATTTTTTTGCTTCTGTGAAAGATGCCTGGTTTAAATGCCATGTACAGTCCCTGGTACCTGTTTACATCTTATACACCCAACAAGAGCTGCTACAAAACACCTCCCCTGCACCTGCCGGTCTTCCTCAGACTGCAGTTTTAACACCACAACTGGAGAATTAAATTCAAGCCTGAATTGAGTGGAGAAAGAATACCACCACCTTTGTCGGGGGAACAATATTTTTACTAATATTGTTCATTATCACTAGGGGCATCAGTAAGAAATCTCATTCCTGAACATATACTCCATATTGCTGCTGTGCACATTGCTTAAGCCAGGAGAAATATCTGTGTTGTTTTAAGTTATGACGGTTTCCCTACAAAAAGCCAAATAGTCATATCTCTTTCCCATATATCACCATTAGTTATCACAAAGATTAGTATAGATATTTAGATATATACACACAAATATATGTGTATTTACTTATATATATAAATAATATATAATATTAATGTATATAAATCAATTTGTTGTAATATATAATAATTACACACACATATATATTTCATCAGTTTTGTCCTGTTCACATTTCAGGTAAAAAAGGGAAATTTTAGCATTATGCAGTTTCCACAGGTTTCCCTGATTAGTACGACATTCAGTCTGAATAAGACACCAGGATGGAGCTGAGCTTGGTGATTCATCACTATAAGCAGCTCTTGCACTGGTTAAAAGCCCTGTGTTTTTTTTTTTTTTTTTTAAAAAGATTATTCTCCTGGTTTTGCCTTGCTGCCGTCCTACAATATGGTCTTGAATAAATTATTTAAATCCTGCAGTATTCTGATTCAGTTTACTGGAGCAGTCTACATGCCACTACCAAGTACTCTGAGGGATGATGTTTGCAAGGCAGAGGTGACAGAACAGCTCAGGATAAGTCAGCTGACGAGCTGAGTAAGCAAGAGGCAGACTGCAGGAAATGGAACTTAATTTGTTCTGCTCTTCACAGGACAGTTGTTTCAAACCTAATACACTTTATTTTGGGGGCTATGGCTTGTATCCTGCTGCAAGTTGTAATGGATGTTCATGATGCTCCCTTCTGACTTTAGCAATCTGTGAACTGTCTGACGCAAATCTGGCTATTGGTTCTTCAGATTCATATCAAGATCTATTCCTTTCCCCCTTTTTTTTTTGAGGGGGGTGGGTGGGAGGGGAAGGGGTGGGATTATGAATATTACCTGTTGATGGTGCATTCAGCCTGTGATTTGGGTTTGGTTTGGTTTAGTTAGTCATTTTTTCTCCTGTATTGTACAAATGCTATGAGGTTAGCTGTGAGGAGACCTGCCACATTCTAGAAACCTGTGTTGCTGCTGGAGCTCATGCTGCGATAAAGAATTGGGTCTTGGCCACCTCTAGCAGAAGTGTGTCCTTTGTTGCTAGGGGCTGAAGCAGGAAAATTTGGTTCCAATAGCAGTTTTCAGGAGGAAATGGGTGAGTGGAGAAGCAGGACACAGCATTTATTGTTCTTGGTCCTCCGTCCTCTCATGGAGGATGCAAGAACACAGGCAGTTAAATGATGCTGGTTATCTCAAAACTGCCTGTGAAAATCTCCAGTGAGGCTTTGCTTAGAGGAGAGCCTAGGCTTCATTTCTTCTTTTCAATAATTTCTATCCTCTCTTCAGCCACATTCTTTCTGTGTCAGGATCCTTCTGCCTCCCCCAGGTGCGTTTCAGGGTAATACTGTAGTATGCATTAGCACATCCAAGGACAACTAAGAGACATGAACAGTAAGTCCTATTTTCTCTCCCTCCCTCATCCAGTTGTTTTTGCACAGTGGTATTCAGCAGCTATTGCCTCAGTCATGCTAGTAAATGACTTATTACTGTCCTTAGTTTTGCTTGCTACTAGATTCTCTGCAGTGAGAGTTTCTCTTTAGGAAATTTTTTATCTTAGTAGTCCAGAAAGCTGCGTGATTGCTACAGAAATGAATTTCAAATGCAACTGTTACGTTTTGTGTAGAGGAATTAAATGGTACCTAGGCTTTGTATGCAATTTGGTGTGCAAGGGTGCTGCAGCAAACCCTGTGGGACAGAGTGCATTTGTTTTCAGATGCTGCTGTCTTAGTCCCTAGTCAATTTGTGGTCTGTTTCTCCATCAGAATTGCAATAGAGTTCGTTATCAGAGTACACAGGCGCTGCTGGCTGCAGCAGAGCAGAGCACAGGAAGCCTGAGGGAGTGCTGAATGCAAACCTCCTGTTTGAAAATGCAGCCTCACAGGGATGCTACACAGGTAGGGGTGGAAAAGGTCATGAAAAATGTTGCACTAGAGCAGGAATGCTGTGGACCAAATGAAAATATATGGATTTGAATTCAGACACTGGATGTAAAAGCCCTAAGGCAACAATATGCATCAACAGCAAGTATTTTCATATTTTGTTGCATGTAGCTAAATGTACAATGTTTTTCCCTTAGCAGTAGTGTGTATTACAAAAAAGATCCCATGCTAAAGAGTAGCAATTTTTTGCACGGATTTTGCCATAAATGGAGTCCCTTTTTTCAGCCTTTTTCTTTCAAAGGAATCAAAGTCAATCAAAAGTAAGTTGCACCAGTACTGATACCACTGGTATTTTTTAATAGCAAGTATTTTTTAAAGGTATTTTAAAACGTTTTAAGCATATACTGCTGCCTCTGAATGGACACAGATTCTTGAACAATAGTAAGATAATACAGAAAAATCTTAAATCTCTCAGGGTATTGAAAATCCTGTCTTTCTTCTGACTTTAAAGCTGAAAATTTTGCTGGGATATGTTCAACTCCTTTGATGTTTAAATATTAGATGTTATAGCTGTTTCAGACAACATTAAACAGAAGCGATACTTCAGTTCGTATTTTGGTTGCTGTCAAAATTCATTCAGTACGTGTGGATCCCCTGAGGAGAATTGTGCACCTCTGCTTGGTTCTAATGCTAAAACTTTGAGTTCTGAGTTTGAAATATATGTCCTTTTTGCATGTCAATCTATACATGATCCACAGTTAAAGCTTTTGGTTTTGTATTTAATATCCTTCCACATATATATGTATATTTTTTAATGTTACACAAAACCTAGGCGAGCCTTTCCATTGACTTCAGAAGGTTTTGGATTAGGCACGTAGGAGTCTGAAAAACCCAGTTACATTGCCAAGCAGTTGTTTTCCTTCATTTGTTTGGCCAAATATTGATTTTGTTCTCCTGTGCATTCTGAATGCAATTAGGAATTAGTGTTCGCTTTTATTAGAAGACAGTTTTAAGACGGAGAAGAGTGTCATATCTTTCCAAAGCATCTTTACGGAGCAGCAGCATCACAGCTGCCAGAGGAGCTTTGCAATCTGTATTTGTTAATTAGTGCTGAAAAGGACTCATACTAAAAAATGTACAGTTCTATTTACGACTTTCATTAAAAAATGCATGTTGGAAGAAAGCGTGTTGCTTAAATCAGGAGTGTTTTAACCCTTTCTCTGTTTCTCTCAAAGTGCTGGGGTTCACTTCTGCGGAGAACTTTTGATTTCAGGAGTCTTTGGCATTTATCCCATTCTTTATGTGCTGATAGATCTCATGGTGATGAGAGAGGCCACTAAAAATCCACCTCTAAAATTCACTGATTTGACTTCACAACAAAAGAGAGAGACCTGATGAAAACACTTTGTGCCCAAAGGCATTTTGATTTTTTCAGTCATTTCAGAGAGTCTAATTAAAAAAGAAAATCTTACCATTCCTTATAAATCTTCTCTCATATTCTCAGACCATTATAGTTACAGCATTTTGACCATGGGCAAACACTAGATGTCTAATTAATAGTGAGTATGCTGTGATTGCTGTTTTTGTACCTGCTCATAAACATACCATAGTTTCAGTGATCTATTTTTCAATTTCTTTCTGGGCTTTTCCTATCCTGCCTCTTGTCATCATGGCAGCTTTTTGCAGAAGGGCATTTTAGTAGTATCAGGGGCCCGCCACAAGAAAGGCTGTGTTTCCTGAGCCCTCTAAGGCACTTCTAAGATGCATTTTAAGGCAACAATCAGGTGATAAATGGACATTTCTGCACTGGTGTCATCCCCAGGCCTTATGGTTAGCTGTTTTACCAAAAAGCTGTGGGCATGTACATCCCCGATGTTAAACCGTGCGGCAGACACCAGCACGGGTTTCTTTTCTGGGCTTTGTGTATCTATGGTTGACATTGGTGCAAAATCTTGTCTGGATCTTCTTATGTTCCAAGGGCAGGAACTGGGAAGCGTGTTGCTCTCGCCGTGACCACACCTACACAAACAATCTGGTGGTTTTCTTTGTGTGCTTGTGGAAAGAGGGGAAGGAAGAGAAGGAAAAATCGCACAGCAGATGATGCGATTGAGCAACATGCTAACTATTATAGCAAAATCCCATCTGTTTCTGTGGTTTATGTCTTTCTCAACCATAAAAATGAGATGGGGGAGAAGGGAAGCCCAGAAACAAAATCCAGCATGAATGAATAAGTGGAGCCCAATCCTGTTACTGCGGAAACTAATGCAACTTCAAAGAGAATAAGATAATGTCCTAAGAGAGAGAGGCTGTGTGAACATCCACAAATACCATCCTCCGCTAAGTATATTTGGCAAGAGCAGAGGGGCTTTTCTCATCTTTTATTTTTTTCTTTCTTTCTGAGTGTGCTTAAGCCCCTGGGTATCTTCTGTAATAATCAATTTCCTTTTTAATGACAAGGAGGATCTAGAGTAAAGGATTTTATAATAAGAAAGCCTTTCATAATAACTAATTGCAACGTGATTGTGGTTGGAGTTTTGCCGGTTCTTGCCTGCTTGGTTTCTTCTGTTCATGCTGGCAATGCCAGTTAAGGGGATAATAAAAACATCTTGAGATCCAGACTTATTCTGATAATTGCATTAATTCCTATGAACATATGAAGCCACTTAAGAAAAAAAAATAAAGAAGTGTGCAGACCAGAGTGTGATTCAATAATATGTTCTGTTGCCTCATATTTTTGTAGTTTCTATGACAGACATAGTTGAAATGGCATTCATTATGGTATAAGTAATGTTTATAGTTAGTTTAATTAATATTTACTCCTCCGGAAGTATGAAAATATTCTGTCAATCAGTCTAAGCTGATAAATCTGTACAAAGCCATTCTAATTTAATTACAGACATGCACATTAAAAAAAAAAAAACTTGTCATCGTCATAGATGCGCTGATGTCTTAGCAGTTTTCAAAAGGTGGCTGTGAATGTGTAGTTCCTCTGTTCACAGAAATTCAAACCTCAGTCATTTTCCCTTTGGCCACTATATCCAGTGCCTGACCAAAAATTGTTAAGGCCTGCCAGATAATACCTATTAGCTCTTACAGACTTGGGATCAGGTGTAGTTCGGGCTCAGTCAGTCTGTGATAGCTCCTGGATGTGGGTTGTGAGCTTGGAGGGGTAAGGAGTAAACTCTTGCAAAAAAGTAAGGTGCTTTCAGGCTTCCAGGCACCTAAGATTTTTTTGGATTTAGCCTACAGTTTGGGGTATAAAGAAGATGAGTAACGATAAATGCATTGATTCTCCTGCTAAAATGATCCAGTGTCCAATTTCTCTGAATTGTAAGAATTTGTCTTAATCCTAAAATAATTTAGGTTCTCATTGGTGATATCTATTCAGTATTTTGCCTCTTAGGACAGAAATCTGTTTCCCATTATATTTATCAGCACCTGCCATAACAGAGTCTCGGTTTTAGTGTGCTGAAAGTTACTGTGATATTAAAACTACCGGTGCTACTATGACTATGCGAATAATTTATAGGTCTAACATGTCTCATTTTTTCTATAAGCCAAGAAATCTCCCTTCTTTTGTCTGCCACTATTGCATTTGGAAAGTAATAATACCTTTAATGTTATGCTTTCACTAATCTTAGATATATATGGTAATGATGTCAGATGTTTTGACAGTCTTTGCCTCTTACTCCTGCAGTTCCTGAGAGAAAATACAGTCTGCAGGCTTTGTTGTAATCAACCATGCATTATGTTCTGATACAAAATAATTCCTTGTAAACTTTTTTCCTCTCTAACAGTCAAACTTTTGAGTTTTTATCTTTTGGGAGAGAAAAAAATTAATCCCTGCAGCCATGCTGTACATTCTCACTGTTTGGCTTATTAAGAAAAAAAAAATCCATTTCTTTTAATTTCTCCTTTCTTTGTTTATTTTATTTTGAACCTGCATTTGACTTGACTTTTTGTCTTTCTTTACTATATCTCTGTGTCTTTTTACAATGGCTGTTCTCGGGGTGCTTTTTTGGAACCAGTTTATCTAAACTCTTTTTTTTTTTTTTTTTGGACTGACTCCTTCTGCCCTTGGATTTCTTGACAAATTGTTGTAGTACATGAAGACTGATAATTTTGCACTGTGACATAAAGAGCAACCTCTTTTTGGAGAATGTGAAGAACTCAGCACATATCTAATTGATTCATAGGCTTTTAATGACTAGCTATCATTTCTTCCAAGACTTGCTTCTTAAAGGCGTTGGTTTTTATGGCCATATAGAAACATTTCAAATGATTCACAGAGGAAGAAAAAATCTCAAGACACCTTGTTCAGTAACCTCCTACTGTCAAGATTTTAGGTGAATTTTGAATTAAGAGCCTCAAATTATTTACATGTTTCTGTCCGTAACATGGTGCTAATGGCATAGCAACAGCTTAAAAAACTTCTCAAGTGATACGGCATCTTAGTTACTGTGTAAGTGTTAGACTGTGCTTTTTTTATGTGAAACTCCTAGTTCAACATGTGTGATCCAGCTCTGCATACCATACCAGGAACTTTGTTCAGAAGGAGAAGAGTAGAATCATAGAAATGAGATTGCCCTGGTTAGGGCACTGGTAATTGCAATGTGGTAGAGGGTTGAGTGTGCTTTTTTGATTTACAGTAGTGTCAGGGAGCTCCAAGGTTTTGTTGGTGTCAGCTAGAGAATAAATCAGAGCAGCTCCACTTTAGCCAATTGGATACTGATACAGGCCAGTTGATGATCTGATGTTTTTGTAATTCACTGGAAAATCCTCAGTGCAGGTGGATGAAACTTTCAAGGGGGCCTAACTGCATCTAGGTAAATGTTTTGAAAATGGAACTTAGTAGGGTTCTTCAAAGAGCTCAGTGCTTTACTTTTTATTTTTATTTTTCAAATTACAATCCCACTAAAAATGTGAAATGCAGTGAAGGCATTCAGAAAGATAGCTGAATTCAGCAAGTACTTTCAAGGCCAGAAAATAATTCAGAAACAGCAAAACTTGCTTTGCATGGTAACTCCTAATATTTATTAAGAGATACTTTTTCTGGGTTAAGTGATCTGCAATGAAATGCTTACTTTGGGATCAAACAAATATTTGATATAAAAAAGTATCTTCCTCTCCCCAGTTCAACTTGTGAATGAAAAATCATCTGTTATTTGCTCAATTCTACTCCTAGGTAGAGAGGCACACTGTGATTTTTCCCGCTGATCTGCATGAGCTAAATTAATTCAATTCATCATGAGTTCAGTATGTCACTATGTTGGGCATTTATTGCTCCTGCACATTGTGGATCCTGCCGTAAGGCAGTTTTCTGCTCTGGGTCAGATCCTCAGCTGGTGTAAGTAGCTGGAGCTCCTTTGTAAGCAATAGAAGGAGACTGCTGATTTGCACAAGCAAATGCTCTGGCCCCAGACTGTCTTACCGCTTTATGAAAATGGATTTGTTGAGTGATCTCTTGCTGTTAATGTCTGATCTGAGTTTATTAGCATCCTAATATGTCTTAGACAAGTGTTTTTTAATGGTGTTTTCATTTTATTTCTTAGGAGAATTTTATGTTTATTCTTTCTTTATTACTTAAATGCTGTATTTAAGAAACAAATTGTCCATTGAGACGGGTTTAGTGGAACATTTGTTTCTTTCTTGACAGAGTATTTCTCTGTATCTGTTAAAAATGGGAACAAAAAAGAACAGCATTTTATTTAAAGCTTTATGTATGAAATAACCAAGTCAATGTGCTTATGGGTAGAGAGCAGTTGGCAGGTAGGGGATTGCTAGTCCCTTAGTTTGAGCAAATGAATCAGAAAGACTGATGGCCTTTACCTCACTGCTATACATCAGACAAAACGTGCTCTTGGAGCTGCCTGGTATGTGGAAAAGAGGTTGAGAGAAACGTCTCGGGACAGTCCCCCAGTGCTCTTGCAACTCCCTGTGCCCATAGCTGAGTCTGGCATCGTGCTGGCTGCACCTTCCCCCCTCAGCTGCTAGGACTGGCAGATAGGAGAGAAATGACTGAGCATTGACTGACCGGTCTTCATAAAGGTAGGTGGGCTGTGCAATGTAGGAAGTTTGTTTTCATAACAGATCAAAAGTGAAGGTTTGAGGAATAAGGAATGGTTGAAAAGGAGCACTCTGTAAATGTAAAAATTAACCACTTAAGTAAGTAATTCAACACACAGGCCAGCAACTGATAGGACAGTAACGCAGAGCTGTTTATTAAAATAAAATAAAATAAAAGACATGAACTCTATTTACATCACTTAAAACTGATTTTAGTAGCAGAATTTGCAGCTGTTACTTACCAAAGAAGTTGTCAGTTATTTTACTGCAACTTATACTAGAAGATATTCAAGGTCATAGTTATGGCACTTCCTTAATTATAACCAAAGCTAAAAAGATCCCAGAACATTTTACCCCAGGACATCTAAAAATTGTTGTCATCATGTTGTCACTCACTTAACAGTGAGACTACCCTTGGGTGTCTGCTGTGAAGTTGGACTCCTGAAGGCTAGATCAAGAGAGATTTAAACTTTTCTTCTTTGATAGACTATTCTTGTGTGGTTTCCATGAGTGAATTGAGATAAAGTTTGCAGAACAACTGAAGCAGGTTGGAAGTGGAAAAAAAAAAAACACTTTAGAATTGTTTCCAGCAAATTAAGAAAAACAGAAAAATGCAATTTTGACATGAAATCTGTCATAAATCTTCTTTTCATATCTGTTCTGCCAAGCTGAGTCTGTTACTTTTCTTTCTTGTGTCAAACACATGAACTTTAAGATTTTTTTCTCTTTTGGGCAAGGATTCAACCTGGCAAGAATAAAGTGGCTCATAACTGCTATTTTCCTAGCCTTAAATGCTCGAGAAACATTTCATATTCCTCCTTTTTTTTTTTTTTTCTTTCCCCTGGAAACCAACCAAAGCATAGTTTTAAGCAGTGCTATGGTGATTGCTGAGATTAATAAAGCAAATCTGGAATGATACTATATTGTGTTAGACATTGACTTATTCAATTTTTTTTTTGTCTTGCTGAACTATAATTCTGGATGCAATCACATTTGCACAGATAACAGGGGAAGCCAGTTCTTTGGGTAGTCCCAAAGAGCACAAAGGTAATCTTTTGTGCTTAAAACATTATCTTGAAAGAAAGTCTGCCTTGGAAATGGTGTAGTCTGTTCCTTCTCCATTCAATAGCACAAAATGAAATGATGTGAGAATATTGCATTTATTGGACTTTCTCACCCTTTCTATCGCAATCATGTAGCCCTCTTATCAGGCTCCTCTCCTGGCCAAACAGCTGCTCAATGTTGTCTTACAGAGCAGTGAACGTGTAGCTGTGCCTCTGTAGCAGGCAGGAGCTGAGCATGTGATGCTGGTCGGTCGAGATCTGTAGCATCAATCCTTGCACAGATCTAGGGTGAGACAGCAGTGAAATAGCCCCTGTTGGCTTCTGCAGCCAATGTTGAGTAATATCTTCCTACCCACAGGGCTGCTTGGAGAGCAGCTGGGGGTCTGTAATTTAGGTCAAGAGGAGTAAAGGACAGTAAAAGATTCCTGCCTTAAATTCTCTGCCCTGACATCTACTGGCATTTCTCCTTAGAGTTAGGTTTTCGGCAAGAAAGAGAAAATTGCATTTGCGTTGTTCACCGTGTTTTTCTGGGAGTTTTAATATGAGGAGATGTTAATGTCTGCTCTTAATGTCATGTAATCTCATGTGTTCTGAAATCTTTGAGGCAGAAATGTGCTGCTCATGATCCTGCTTGCAAGAGCTGGAGACAAAACTGGCTGAATTTATCATTGTAACGGCTCAATTCTTTTTCTGACAAACGTTTCACTTAATCTGCAAAGGACAACTTTGAAGCTTGAATTTACTTCCAGTGCAATTACATTGGAGAATTCTGTTTTCCATTTAAAAGTGAGAGTTCTTTGAAGAAAGTGAAGGATTATTTAATTTCTTCATGATTGGCCAACACTCTGCTCAGCTCTGTTCGGAACATAAAGATAGATATTGTCTATTCCCAGTAGAGCCTTAGCAGAGTCCTAAAAACGGTTTTCTCCACGTAGATTTCAATGTGTTTTCTTCTACTCAAGCAATTTCTTTTGTGGCTCTAACTTCTTGCCAACAAAGTTAAAAGTATGCAAAAATATTATGATAGGTTTGAGAACATGTGCAGCAGATGGTTCCAGTTCCATTCCGATCACATGTTTTTCAGTTGAAAATATACAAGGTAAAATCTATTTAATGGTTGAAAACCCAGGAGGAACACCTCAATGTGCATCTTTGTTTTATTGGGACCTATTTTACCGGAAAAGAGTTCTCCCTTCTCCCCCAGTTAATATCCATTATTATTATTGCTATCATTATTGCTATTATGTTTAGTCACCTCAACAGTTTAACCAGTTTCTGTATAGAGAATAAAACTAACCTAATCCCTTGCTCCATCACTGGTATAGTGATCATGTATCCCTGGATCTTTAATTCTTCCATTTTTTTAATTGTGTAAACTATACATTTTTCACAGGAGAGTTTTTCTTTCACTCTTTTTCTCTCTCTCTCTTTTTTTTTTCTCTTTTTTCTCTCTTTTTCTCTCTTTCACTCTTTTTCTCACTTTTTCTTTCACTCTTTTTCTTCCACTTTCCACAGCACAGGACATAGTGTTGTTCAGGATCTCCAACTGCCCCCAAATTATTAATGAAATTGTTAAGTTCACATAGGAAACAATAGCAATGAGACATCTACTGCTGAATACAGAAAACTGTAACACAATAACCCTCCGTTCTCAGCATTACCTTTACCTGCACTTGCCCTTCCATGCTTCCATTCCCTCTCCAGCATCATGCAGTACAATTAGAAAGCAGTAAGATAGCAAAGTTTTGAACTAAATGGCTTTATTCATTTAATAAATATCAGTAAATATATTCCACAGGCAGAAATACAAATCAGTCAATTCGTATCATTCTCCGTTCTTGCCCTCACTTTTAAGCTGTGACCAGCCAACTTTGTACAGATGAAACACTGTACTGATAGAGCTGAACACAGGTGTCATGGATATAGCAAGGATTCCATGGGAGAGCGGTATCTGTTATGCCAGAATGGTCTCTTGGCGCTCTCTCTTCTCAGGCTCTTCTTTTTAGGTTCAAACACCCTCACATAGCCTCATAGGAATGTTTGAAATCACTTCCTCCTGGTAACTAGCCAAGCAGATGATTTTCCAGAAAGGACTTGGGAAGCTGGGGTGTGTAAATTGAACTTCTGGAGCCAACACCATTCCCAATTTTTGTTTCAACTTTCCATAATAAATATGTGGCTGTGCCAACTAGAAAGATGGCTTCTTACATGTGTCACAGCAGGTCACCAGTGTGAGGACCAGCAGCTTCTTCACAGCTACAGTGGATCATATATATTAGTGGTGAATGAACTCTCCCACCAGGTATTTTGACCAGATACAGTTTCATTGTCTGGTGAATGTCTAAGGAAGTCCCTAGATGATCCTCTGGTGCAAGAACACAGTAATAGAAGAAGTCTGTAGCCAAGAATTTTACGAATGTGCCTGGAAACTTTGTTAAATTGCAGTATCCATCCACATGACAGCTCTGCAGCATTCTGATGCCAAACCTCTAGAGAAAATCCCAGGCACTTGCAGAAATGCTCCTCTGCACTTAAAGCACTCAGTACTTTCAGCATGTTGAATAGAAATTGCTTTCCAGACTGGGAGAATGTTGTTTCCCAAGACAAGGGCACAGAAGTTTTGTCTAAATGAGAGAAAGCACTACCCAAGTCCAGAGAGGTATCCTGCGTCTGTACCTGTTGCCCAGGCTTGTGGCTTCCATTAGAAGAATACTCAGGTGTGGGGGAAGCTACAGTGACACACAGGATCACAGAATGTTTAAGGTTGGAAGGACCTCTAGAGATACATCTAGTCCAGTCCATCCATCAGTCTAGACCAGGTGTCCTCCAGTCTAACCTCCCAGAAACTCTGGACCATAAGGCACCTTGAAGCCAGAAAGCACAAAAATGACCGACTTCCGGAGTCTGCTCCAAGAACTGCTTAAGCATTTTGTTCTATACCCATTTTACTGGAAAATGTAAAAACTGTCTTGGAAGAATGCCTCAGAGTCCATGTGTACACAGTGAGCAGAGAAATATGGGCCTGAATTCTCTGTGTCAAACAAGAGAATCTCAACACGAGCCCTCACCTCCTTGCAAGAGATTTAGCTGCTTGGTTACTAGAGAAAAAGGAAAGCATTACCAGTGGTCATTAATACAGTGAGATCTGCCTGCCTGTTTTGTTTGGGAAAGAATGGATCCAAAACCATCGGTTCTGAGAGAGCAGAGACAAGCTCAAGCCCTGAAGAAGAGGCCCGAGTTAAGACACGGTCCCATCCTTAGCATTTCCTGGTGTTTAATTATAGACAGCTTGTTGCTGAACGTGCAACTTCTGGTAATTCTCAGTCCATAGACTGGCCGATCCTCTTCTCCCCAGATGTTTTACAGGGATCCTTGCCCCTGGCTTAGTGTTCTGGATCCTATTCCAGGTACCTAACCTGTGGGCACTTGGATCCTTTTGTTTTTATGCCATTAGCTTATATGCTGTCCCTAAGTACTCTGAAGCCTCAAAGCCAATGACAAAGCCAGGACAAGGAGGCAAGGACTGCTAGAACACTATTACCGATCTTTCCGTTATAAGAAGAGACCTTTCATTCTCTTCTAGGTATTTTGGATTTGGTGCTTCAATACTGACATAAGGAGTAAAGAAATTCAAATTACAAGAGAAAATTGTCTTGATCTGTCTTTTGAAACAACCTCTCCTTTTACAGCCTAATGCTGTAACTTACAACATTACACTAAGTAATTGCTTATCTATCTGCTACAATTTATTTAAGAAGTCTTTCCCCATTTGACCTGATTTTCTCTTTTCTTTCTTTAAAGAAATACCTGATCTTATTGACTCTTAGGAGTGCTTGACTCTGAAATAATTTCTAATACAATATCTGAAAACAAATTATCTTTTAGGATTATATTTTAGCCAGGCCACACTTCTGGAGCAAAGGTGTCCTCAGATCATTAAAAAAAAAGTAAAATAATAAGAGAAAAATAACAAATCAAAATGTTCTCTTTGCACCAGAAGGACACAAAGAAACCCACAACAACCTACTTACTTAATTCCACTGTTTTAACAGGAAAATTGGAGTGCCTAAATGCCAAAGCGTGGTATTGATACTAAAGTTGAATAGCAATTGAGCCTATACTTGGTATCATAATGAGGCAAAGGGGCTTCAGCATTGCAACAAATTTAATATATGCCACTCTGTTCATGGAGGTGTCAGCACTCAGTGCAAACATCTGCTCCAGTTACCATGTTTCCATTATGTTCTCTACAACACCAGGAAAGTCATTTTCTTCTTTTTTTTTTTCTCACAGTTTCATAAGGCTTTATGAATTTTTGTTCTCATTATGGGGTTATTTGAATTGTTTTTATTCCACATCCTCTGAGCTACACATTCCTGATATACACATTTCCTTTTTTAACACTTATTTATAGAATGCCAAGAGAAAAAATATATTCAATTTGCTGTTGGTGTAACAGCAGAGATGCATTGGAACATTACAACCCTAGAAAGAATTGGCATTTAACAAAGTTTTTATTTGTTGACCTAGCTAGGATATACATGTGTTATTTTTCTGTAGACACTTTTTCTTTAATATGAGACATTCACCATATTACCTCATGTAGAGCAAAATCTCTATCAAGAGTTCATGCAAAGGCAAATAATATAATTCACACAAAAAGCAAACATGTCACAAAGTTCAGTATCACTTTAAAAATATGTAAGAAATGGTTTTCTTGGTGTTCACCTGGAGAACACTATTCAAGTCTGAGCAAGATACACACCGAGGATGACACAGGAGAGCCACAGTCTTCATCTCACTGACTTCCAAACCTGCCTGTTCTTTGTTTGGGACTCTTTCTTTTAGTACTATATTCAGAATTTTGTTAATGTGGTGACTATTCCACAGTAGAAATATTATTAAATTAGGATAAAATAATACTTGTTATAGTGAGAAGCATGTAACAGTCTGTCTCTATGAATTATATGCCTGGACCTTCTTGTGAATTGCCCACTTAATATTCTCAGGAGTGGTGTTTGCTGAGGTACTGTTAAACAGTAGATTGAATTTGTAATGCCAAGACTCATGGGGTTTCTCTGCACAGAAACACACACAGATTACTAACCATTCTGTTACAAAATGGATGATGGCTTTGAATTGAATTTTAGATATATATTTTTTTATTATTATTCTCTGCTACTTTCTGCACCGGTATTCTATAATAGTATTGCTTTTTTTCAACTACAGCTCAATCTTTCATTGTTTTGATATACTCTATGCACATGATGAAGTATTCTTGCAAAAATCTCTGCATAGGTCTGAAATTCAGAGGAAGCTGAGTGTGTGCATGTAAGAACTGATTTTGACGTAACACGGCATCTTATGAGACAATGATAGCACAGGACATGCTCTGGATTAAAAATTTGATGATTTCAGAGTCTCTTTTATGCTGTTCATAAAAAAGAAGATGACAGTTGACAAGAGAAAGAACAAATACCTTGAGCTACTTATCTGAAGTTCAGTGGAAAACCAACCAGACTCACAGTCCTTCATCAGCTCCAGTTGGCTTTTGGTCCACTTCTTAATTGCTCACCTGCAAGGTGATACGTAATGCATGGGGTGGCGTTCAAATGCTCTTAGCGTATTTAGCAAATTCCTGGTCCAGCATCCTTAAGTATGTACTTAACTCTAAATGGGTATGTGGTGTCCTTGAAGCCATCCAGAGCACTGATGTATATAAAGCTGAGCACAACCCTAAGTTGTATTTTAGATTGTCTCTGTTGGCCTGATACACTCTTAGGTATGCATTATTACATGAAAATGGCTGTTTTCTCAGCTTAATGCCACCATTAGGAGATAATTTATAGTTTTTAGCTTGGTCAAGGGTGTGCTCTTCCTTTGTCATTTATGGTGATTCCAATCCTTTTTTTCCCTAAGATGTTCACACACTTGTGCAGGGCAGTTCTGAATTCTTGGAGATCTGTTGTGCAATTTCAGTAGAAGCAGCTGTATGTTAGGCCTTATAAAGGGCCAAGATTTCTAAGACACATGCTACCATACTATTTTCTTCCTTAGGAAGGAGTTAGGTGATGTTGTGTTTATTGGTTAGGATTCATTTTATTGTCTATATTAACTAAAAAAAAAAAACCCTTTTTTTAAAAAAAGTATTTTTAGCAAGGTACATGGCCTTACAAGTTTATATATTTCCGCTAAGCCATGCCCAACTATGAAATAGTGTATTTCAACCATGAAGACTGTCATCTGATTTACAGAGAACCTTATGGATCACAAATAAAGTTTCTCTGTATTTCAGAAGGATGGGGGAATAAAAAAGGAAATTAATATCTGAGCAGGCTGCTGTAGATACAGCTTGCTTGGCATGCATGTCCCCAAGATGAAATGATTTGTAGCCTGGATTCAAAAATGTTTTACTGTTATTTGCGTCTTACTCTGTGTATTCAGCTCTTTAGATCGGGCTAATTTTCAACCAACAGAACTGAAGAGCTATTATTCTCTCTGAAGGTTATCTCATTTGTTTAAAAACTGGTGGCAAACCATTGACCACTCTGTTTGTTTGATAGAGTAGCTGTGGGGGAGGAGAGAGTATCTGGGAAACTCCCACGTGCAAACTCCCACGTTTCTTTCCTGAACTTCATGTGCTTTCCAGCATTTGTCTCCTGATCTAAAATAGAGGAGTAGGTCATCAGCCTACCTTCTATGTGGTTTAAGATGGTCTATTTCTTGTCATGAAACCTGTTAGAATATGGTATTTTTTACCTCTACCTTTGAGTCAGATTTCGTTGAAGTTGGCCAACAGCTTTACATGTATAAGGGGAAGAAAAACAGAAAGAAACACATACACAGAACAACATCTTAGAAAGTGAGGCAAAAAATGTAGAAATATTAGAAAAGTCAAATAACCATTCCACAGTACTGGGCTGGTCTTTAAACAAGGTCCGTGTCTGAATTTTTAAGGAAGTAATTGGCACTTACAGACTCCTTGTTCTGTGGATGTCCAAGAACAGATGGCAGATTAGCTGTTATCAAGTAGTAATTGCATTTTGGTTTTGTTTTGATTTTTGGTGAAGGAATTCATTGTCTGTTGAAGGATAGTAGTAAAAGCAAACTTCTTTCTGTAGTTGGTATGTCATGATTGGGAGCTGTTTTAACAAGAATGTGTCAACACACTGCAAAAGCCTACAAAGAAATGCAGGCATCTAGAGCAAATAAAGGACTAATGTTGTGTTTCTGAATCTTACTGCTCATGCAGCATGACATTAGGAAAGTGTGTCCTTGCTGCAAAGGTGAAACATCGCATATGTTGTGCATCCACTTTAGGGAAAGTCTTCAGACAAGACTATTTTCTGAGCATTGAACTGAACTTCCCTCTGTGTTTCACACTCAGCTGCTCTCCATGTAGGGAGAGGAACACGAGCATTTCTGAAAACGCAGCTGTTTTTGAGCACTTCAGTGGGAGCTCCTCTACCATGGACAGCTGGACTCTCTTGTATAACAGTATGTTTAAAATTAGTGTTTGGGTGAGAATTAAGATGGGAAAAATGAGAGATTAGTTCTGATAAATAAAATATAGAGCAAGCTGCTTCCCAGTCAGTGTAGTCCCTCTGCTGGGGATTGCCTCCTTGAGAAGGATGTCTCCCTGCCTGCTTCTCACTCATTTTTCTTATTAGCGCTCCCACCAGATCTGTATGTGCAAGGATATCTTTGCAGCTTCTGCCATCTTCCTTGTTTTTATTGCTTAAATGCCCTCTGTTTTTGCCTTATGACTTAATGCTTTGTTTTATTCATTGTGAAATGATTTTATATGTTTTTTAGTAAATGTGACAGGCAGTGTATTACCCCCGTCACCTTTTATTTACTCCCATGAAGCATTTTGGAATACAGTTAGTACATGACATTGAGGACACTGTATAAAACTGCATCATGTTGCATTACAAGACAGGACAGTTCAGTGCTTCGAAAGAGGGTGTTTCAGCCTCTTCTTTTGCTTATATCTTTTCTCAAGTGCCTTTTTCCTGTCTTTCTCCATGGTCAGTATTTGATTTCCATGAGTTCCCACAAAGTATCTGCTGAGGATAATCCTTTTCTGCTTGGAAAGGTCTTGTCATTTTAGTTTCACATCTCACTTGCTCCAAGAACTACAGGAGTTGCTCAGATCACCTCAAGCTGTTTCTCAGATGCTTGGTGATTCATAAGGGGCCCACCTCCAGATGCTGGGTTTGCGCTGACTATGCACCTGTGTCTAACTCAGTGAGCTCGCCAAAACTGCACTTGAAAATCACATTAAAAACCTCTAGTGCATTTGCTTCCAGATCTGGCAGCTCCCATTCAGTAACTCATCACTTCATATGGTAATGTTGGATTGAATGAAGATTGGATACGGGGAGAGAAGTAAGAGGGAAAAGGATGGTTCTAAAGCTCTTGAAAAGTCAGGTGAGGGTTATGATGACTTTGCATTTCATCCTATATGTGAAGAGTTATAGAAACAGTATTATCAACTGTCTTAACTGTCTTATCTGTATGTCAACAGTCTTATCAACTAGGGTTTCTTCCAGTACAGAAAAGTGAAATCTTCTTACTGTAATATTTTTATATCTCTTATTTTACTATATTAAGAATTCTGCCCCTTTGCTACTTTCAAGCCTTCATTCTATAACAAGTTGCTGCAAAATTACCATATGTGCCATGATAGAGATTAAGCTTTTTTACATGTGCAGTTTTATTTCTCCATTTACCTGCTCAACTTGGATATAGCAGAGCTCTGCCAGACATCACATTTCGGTGCTGATCTAGTCAACTGTGGTCGACTTGCTGGCAGAACATCCCAAAATGAGTGACTCACATTTTAAGTTAATGAAAAACTGCAGTGCAGCCTATTTCCTTGGATTACAAGCATGCTAGTAACATACCTTCTCTACTGATCTGCTGAGTAAATCATACAGACTTTTTGTTTTGAGGTATATAAATGAGGACATTTAAAAATACTGTTTCTAGCATCCTAGTCTTAGCAGTTGAGAATTCCAGAATAAAACCTATCCTGTTTGGAAAAAGGGAACATTCCAAGTATGAATCGTGTTGAACCGCAGAGTGAAATGTGTGCTGATAATGGGAGAACTGCAAGAGACTGATGTTCAAGAAGGAAAAGTATAGGGTTCATCCTGTGTATGGGATGAATTCTGACATGTTTTAGTGCAGTAGCTTTTGCTCTGAATTATGTCGTGCTTGCTTCATTCAGAAGTTATGAATTTGCTTTCATCAAAACTGTTTTATTTTTATCCCTTTTCCCGGACATTTTGGAATCAGTCCTGTGAAATACTCTGTCCCCTTGGGTTTGCTAGGTACTTTTAGAGTTCAAAGATTCCCAGCAACTCAGTAGGATTGGCTGGACATTTTGTTTCATTCCAGATTAGGGGGGAAAAAAAAAAACAACAAAAAAAATGCAGCCTTATTATTTTCTAAGGGAAAAAAAAAGATTAAGATAAAATAAAATATAAAATATAATTGAGTGTAGATGCTCCTGATGAAAACTGCAACCAAACTGATGGGTAGGGTGGTCTCTATTTTCACTGGATTGTTATTTTTCCAATGTAAAATTGCTTGGTCAGAAAAAGAACAAAACAAAACAGCCTAGTTCTGCTCTTCATGATCTGCAGAGTCAAGGCTGTATTTACTTAGAAAGGGTGCGACAAGAAATGTGGTTTGGGACATTTCATCTTAAAAGAACGGATCTTAAAAAGATTTCACAGATAGATCTTTGGGGATAGTTTTTTACAGGGAACCCAGACTTTTATCTTCTAAGTTTCAGGGTTTTTGGAAACTAGAATTATTACCTTGTCAGAAGAGTACAATGAACTGTTGACACACTGCTATGCTGTGCTTACAGCTTGGTGCAGAAAAATATTTACAGCCAGGAACAAGTGAAAAGCAACCTGAAAAATAAATACACTTTCCGTGAAGTTTGTACCATTTCTCTTGGTTCCTGTTTTCCATGAGCCTTTACTAAATAAACAAATTGTTTTTATTTAGAAGGCTTAGCAGGCTTCAGTGAAACATTAGATTTTACTTTAAATGACAGGCCTTTGATTAGTGTGTGTGACGGATGGTTGTGGCCAGTCGCTTACTTCATTTTCTCATTGTTTCATGCTTCCGACATATTACTGGGCCATAGTTCTAAAGTTCTGTGGGACGTTTTGGTGGGAGAGGTTTTCATTCATAACTGCTTAGGAAAAGAGCATTGAAATTCTGAATTTTCTGCTTCTCTTCCTTTGCAGTCAGTTTAGTAGAAGGCACCATTTCTAAAATTCTGTTGATTGTAGTGGAAATGAAGGTTCACCTGACCTTTGGCGCAGCACTCGGGCTGATGATCAGTTTAAGATCAAAACACCAGAGCTTAGGTGTCTACACGAGAGCTAGCACCTGAGTTCCCATTAGCCAATGGAGATTCAATCAATACAGTTGGGTAGCTGAGTCAAGACCTCTCTTGCAGCATAGGCCACATTGACTGTGTTGAGGAGGGGCTCAGTATGGCCACACATAGGTGACCACCTGAGACAAAGCAGCTGATAGGAGGCTTATGCCTAGGCTGGACCTTCCCCATTCTCTTCTGGAGCAGCAGGAGGGGCAGCTGAAGACCAGACAGGAAACGGTTGAATTTATTAAAATGATGTTGGACATTTATCTCCCTGTGAGCAGCAGCACCTAGTCCTACAACTTTATGCATTACAAAGGGAACTTCGTAGCCATCTAGGTAGTTATCTTACATATGGAGCCTTACATTTAAATATCATAGCTGGGAGCGGAATCCCACCAGCAGCTGCATGTTACCCTGAATTCCTTTTCATCTCCAAAATTTCACCACATTAAAAGTGCCAATGTGCTAAAAACTAGTTTATGTAAGTTATTTGGTGCTGGGTACCAAATTCGACTCTCAGTAACAGCTGGGCAATCCAAGTGTACCGTGTAACACAGAAAACATTTTGACTTTCAGAGGGAGAGGTCTTCACTGGGAGAATTGCCACGACTGCTGTTTTCCTTGGAGCTCAGGATTTACAGCAGCTGGAGCTTTACCTCGGTACAAGTAAACGTTGGGAACAATTGAGTATTTGCACAGGCAGAAGTTGTGGAATTCTAATTAAGTGAGGACTTTGCTGTTCTTCTTGACATTTTTATTCAATAAAATGGTTGGTGGGCCGGATTCTGATTTCAGTTACATTGGTTTAAGTATAGATTAACAATTTTTATTAATGATCCATTGACATTAAAAGATTCATACATAAATGAAATCCAGGTGTGAACTGACACTGTGCTTGTGGAAGGGAACACTTAAGCACAGTAAGCACACACAGACCTGCACATACATCCCTGTAGCCTTGTTATTGCTGCTTTCTTCCCAAGGACATCCCTCCCTGGAGCACCATGTTGAGGAAGTCGGGTCATGTGCTGTCTTACTTTACTCTTTCTTGCGTCATCGTTGTCATGCTTCCCATTTCCATTAAGCTTTAAAATCTGTATTAAAACCAAAATGATGAGAGGGAAATTATATAATTGAGAGATGTAAAAGTAATGATATGCTTATTATAAAATAAAGAATTTATACAAAGAGTACTGTTGTTCTGATTTTTTAAAAGGGGTTTGAATTTATATATATATATATATATATATACATATACATATATATACACACTTATTTAACAATAACCGCTCCTAAACCCTACTTTTTATTGATTTTAAATGCAAGTAATTCGTGTTGTGTTATAAACTGTTGTGTTTTTTTGCCTTCCTGTAACTGGAGCAACATACTAATTTCTACAAGTTGTGACTACTAACAGAGAGCAATCACCTCACAGACTTGTACCGGAAAGAAGAGACCATCAGCGTGGCAGGAAACGGCTGCCTCCACAGCCCGCGCTTCCCAAGCAGCTACCCTCGAAACCTGCTGCTCACCTGGCGGCTGCACTCGCCCGAGAGCACGCGCATCCAGCTGGCTTTCGACAACCAGTTTGGACTGGAGGAGCCCGAGAACGATATCTGCCGGTGAGTGCCCCGCCATGTTGTGCAACATCCTCGCTTCACAAAATGGCCACTGCCTGTGGCTGCCGTCCACGGACAGCAGCGCTGAACAGGGCTAGGAGGGCCCTGCACTGCACGGCGGGCTGGGCAGGCCCACTGCCTGAATTTGCCTGTGATTCTTTAAATAAACCTAGTTGTGCTGGACTAGAAGCAGTTTTGGTGGGTTTCAGCCCTTGTGTAGTATTTTAAGTGCAAAGCACTTGTACACTTCTTGCCTCAAAACCAGCTGCTTAACAACACTGGTACTGCTTAAATAAGATTTTGTCTTTTGTCACTTCCGCCGGGTTCTAGCCAGGCAGAAAAAAAAAAAATTTTCAGGAGGCATAAGGCTCTGGGAGATACGTGTGTATGAATATGTGTGTGCTCAGCTCTTCAAATTAGTTGTTTGTCTTTAATGTTACTCTTCACTGGCACAGTTTCTTTTAAAACCCTTAAAAATAGATTCATAAACATTGGTATATTTTCAGCATACTCATACCAAGACAGACTGAACACTAGTATCATCTGGCAGTTTCAGCTTCCCCTTTTGAGCAGAGCAGCCGTAATCTCACTCAGGCCAGCTGGTTAACCCAGGGGGATAGCTGCGTTCGCAGCCCAGAGCTGAACCTTGCCAGCCCTTACTAACAGTATAAATCCATGTTTTATTTTTTGTTTTGTTTATATTGCTCTTACTCAACCATCTGATCTGTGGGGCAGAGCGGGCTCACAGTTCACATGTGTTCTTTAAGAGCCAGAGCGCTCAGCGCTGTTTGCATGCAAAGCTCAAATCTCGATTTCCAGCCCTCACCCCATCATGTTGTTACTCACTACCTTATTAATGCAGAGAACTATATCGTTAGGATTTCTGCACACCCCCCAGCTTATTTTACCATCTTTGTCTATTAATTGGTATTTATAGGGTCTGGCAACTCTGCAGGGTTCTTACAGGGAAGTTTTGTTTTCTTTTTGTTTTTCATTTTTTCTGCATTACCAATAGAGAGAACCATTTCTTCAGGTTTCTTTTCCATTTAATAATAAAAGAATGCAGCTTGAAACTGGCCCTCCTTCGCTGCATGTTTATTGTCTTGGCAGTGTCTGCTCTGCTCTGCTCTGGTGCTGCTGGTCTGAAATCAACAGCAGTGTAAGTAACAACCGTTACCTTCCAGTGCCACAAGAGAGGCTAATGCATACAGAAGCGGCCTGTTCATATTTACATAGGATAAACTATGGCTGACCTTAAATCATTTCAACCTTGAAACATAGGGCTAATTTACTGTGGCAAAAAGACGAAGTGTGCTCTTCTAAGTGCCATTAAAGGTGGTGACATGGTGAGGGGAAGTCATTATCGACATACTGGATTTTGACCATCTTGGAAAACAGTCTGCCTGCTTTTTCCAGAACAACTAATTTATGGTGCAGAGAGAAGGAAAGACCTTCCATAATCTATAGCGTCTATAAAAGCTGGAAAAATACCACATTCTTTTCTGAAATAGAACTTTCCCTGGAGTTACTGGAAGACTTTTATTTGCATAGTATTATTTCCAGAGTGAAGAATTTCTCATGGAGACAGCTTGTAATGGTTTTAGGATTGCTAAGTACTGTATACATAGTGAGTTTTTTTTTAAGTAAGATATGGTGGTATGTTTTTCAAAAGTAGGTACTTTCTTTAACTTTATACCCTGACAATATCTCTGGTACCGCTTTAAATAGATGGGGTCTCTACAACTTTGCTTCCTTTTGGCCTTATATTTTCTTCCAGAAATATCCTAATGTTTTCTTTCAATTTTTCACTAATGCTAATTATTGCAATTTGCATACTATTAGGACTGAAGTGATTGAAATTCAGTCAGGCTGAGGAATGAAAAAAACTATTTTTACCAGAGCTGTTTCAGAAGGATGGGAAATATTCAAGGTTTTACAAATTTTTCTAGTTGTGCTATTAGCACTTCCAAAGGCACTTGATAAGAGATGATTCTGAAAAGCAATTAAATTACCCAGCTTCTGAGTACAGAAACAACTGCGATTACACATATGTGCATGATCTTTGCAGCAAAGCCACTGCTTTTGAAAGCAGAAATGCTTCCTCTGAAGTCAATAGATTTGCACGAGTTTTGCTAGCAGGTGGTCGGGCTCCTGACCGCAGGAAGTGTAGGCCAGACAGGTAGTTTTCACTAAAGCATACAAGGTCATACTGAATCTTCCGCTGAAAAATTTGCAGCTTCTCATCTTACCGTAAGTGTTAACAGCCAAAAGGCCAGGCACGCTCAGTGTGTGCGTTGCAGGGTGAGAAGCCAGGCATGCGCTGCCGAGGGCAGGAGGTACCAGCGCTGGCTTCAGGCAGCCCTGAGGGTCTCTGAGCAAAGATGACCTTGGAGCACAGCCTCAAAGCTGCACACACCCGAGCTGGTCCCCACCAGGGCTGTGGTGCAGCTGTGGGGGTAGCCCCAGGGGGACAGCACGGGCAGCTGGGGAGCCAGGGTACCTTTGTGTGGAACGAAACATTCTTATGGCATAAAAAATGTGTGTTTCAGCAGAGTTTAGACAGATTCAGTGATTTGGTTATGGTAAATCTGTTATTTTCTGTTCTGTGTAATTTGGGGTTTGTGAGCATAAAAGCAGTAATGCTGATATTTTCAAGCTGCATGGTACTTACTTTGGTTTTCTTTTTTCACATGGCCTCTCAGCAGAAAAAGAAAACTAGGTCTGTTATTTACAGAGTTCTTCAGTTCCCACAAGCTGGGTAGAGAGGCAAGCATTTTGATCCACAGACCCAAGGGGATAGAGCAACTCTTTGATAACACATTTCTAGTAAGAATCAGTTAACAATATTAAATGCCCTTTTTGGAGCAACACATGCTTTGATAATAACAACCTTTCCTGAGTAAAGACCTCCAAAGTTTTAAGGCTTAACTGTACTGTGAACCTTTTGCATTTCTCATTCTCCTATCTATGAGCTTCTCCTGCCCATCTTGTCATCAGCTCTCCCTCCCCAGCTGCGATATGTGGGGCTTAATTCTCACTCCACTGACACTGAGGGGCTATTTCCCATACACTTAATAACACCAGGATTTTATTCTCTGACTTCCTTGTTATTCTCTAGCAACCCCAAGGAAATTCAATAAATGGCACAAGTCAGTGAATATATAGTGGTAATCAACGCTGCCGTTGTGTGGCCCTTCAGCTCTTCTCATATCCAGCAGCTGAAGTCCGGACAGAGATGATGCTTAGGCTGAGGGGCTGTGATATATATACCTGACAGCAAGCAAAGGTGTGACCTTGCACAGGGAAAAAAATACTGCTGCCTTTGCCACCACAGCATGGCAGGTCTGTTGTCCTTCCTACAGTGATAGTACCTGAGCAAATAGAGTGCAGCTATCCCTTGCTTCAGCTTATGGAAAACAGGCCAGTTGTTTTCTATTTGAAAATCTGAAACAAGTTTTTCCAAATGATCTAACTGGAACATCATGCCACCCACCAAGTATATTCTGGTTCCTAGCTTCTTAAAATGTCTTGTTGCAGGAAACCCTTTCTCCATGAAACTCTAAGTATGCAGAGCTTAGCCCTCTCCTTTCTGGGAGTTGTCATGATCGATGGGCAGCTCATGGGCTTGCCCCAGGGTGCAGGACAGGCCCCTCCTGTGGGAGGGCAGTGACCAGCACAGGGAGCCTCGGCGACCAGCACCTGCTGGGCTGCATGCTCAGCTCCTGGCCATCATGGCAAGGCTTCTTGTCAGCAAGGGTATGGGAGAGGCAGGGGCAGCAACTGCTTCTGAGGGTCCTAAAGGGCACCTCTCAGGAGCATCTATTCTCCCTTGCCCCGCATGCCTCTCCTGTTGCAGCGGTGGCAGCAGCCCAGCTCCCGCTCCACGTGGAAGGTATGAGAGGAAGGAGCTGCTGCAGGGGAACTGGGGACCACCAGAAAGGCCAGAAATGCTTGTGGCTGCTGGGCTTGGGTAACATGCCTTAAATAATATTTTGTTTAAATTCTATTTACCACATGGAACACCATGAGTATATTTAATACCTTTAAGTGCCTCACATTGCATTTTCAACATGGCAGAAAATATTGCCTGTCATGTTCCAAGAGTGAAAAAAGCAGCTGTTCACGTATTTGGACAGTAACTTGCAGTTTATAATATTTTGTGCTAGGGAAGTCTGTCCACCATTTGTAGTGGAGAACAGTGGACAGTTATCTTTGTATCTCAAACTGTGTTTCTGTCTGTTTGCAACAAATGCATGTAACTAGAGTTATCTATCAAACTGCCTCCCAGGTATGACTTTGTGGAAGTAGAAGACGTATCGGAGACCAGCACAGTTATACGAGGACGATGGTGTGGGCACAAGGAAGTACCTCCAAGAATAACCTCGAAAACAAATCAGATAAAGATTACCTTCAAATCTGATGACTATTTTGTGGCTAAACCTGGATTCAAGATTTGTTATTGCCTTGTGGTAAGTGACCTAGCTATGTAGTGGATGAAAGACAGATTGTAGTGTAACAAAACATCAGTAGTTGAAGACTGGGTGGTGTAGCTAACTGCATTAGAGCAAAACACTAATTGACTGAAAGTATTTTCATTCTATCAACTACATTAATACAGATCAAAGTAGTTCTGACATCCTATCATTAAATATAAAGTCAAGTGCAGGCCAAGATTTACACTAATAACATGTTTCAGCAGCACTAACACTTTCTGCACTGAGGCAGCACTTGCAGTGCCTTGACAGATGCCACAGAAATAGCAAAGAAATGGCTGCTTTATAAGCTCCTTTTTTATTTTAACTTGAGGTCAAATAAAATTACCTTCAGGGGTTATGGCTATGATTTTAGGTTAGATACAGAGTAGGCTATTCTAGATACAATATAATTCTACATGCAAGACACCGTGCTAAGACTCAGACAGTATTTTAACCTTATATAAATATGTCTCTCTGTGTATGCATTTGCATTACTAGCATATCATGTACAGTTTCAATGAGATGAAAAACCTCCTGGGTTTTTATTTTGCTTTTGTCTTTAGGAAGCAGGAATACTCATTACTCTAAGTAGATTTTGATACAAATATGTATTCCTTGTATTGTCCTGAATAATATTATAATGCTTTTGGTGCAGTGTAGCTCAAAAGAGGCAGATTTTGCACTGAGGAAATGGTAAGCAGTAATTTATTATACTGTCATCATTATGTTTGCATATCCATCAGAGTTCTCATTCCATTTTTATTCAGTCTACTGTTATTTAACAAGAGTAAGAAAGCCTGGAATAGCAATAACATTAATGTTGTAACAGGAGAAATCTGCTGTTTGAATCATTTTACTTCTGCCATTTGGGTTTGCATGCTGTAGAGATTGTGCTCTTTTGCATTTGTTAGGCTTCTAGTGGACTAGTACACTTCCAGTAAATTCGAAGCTTTGATTTACTTTAATTTAAAGGTAATCTACTAAGACTAAAATCAGGCTGAACAGTCTACAAAAGACCACTAGGCATAAGAATGAAACAGTGAAAAATCCACTCTTTACATTGCATTTCAGTGCTGCCGCAAAACCTCTGCTTCATTTAGTAAGCTTTATTCAAGACGACACACAGCCAGCCTGATAGTATTAGGTTTTCCAAAAGTGAATGTTATCATTCAAAACAGAGCATCTTCTGCTTAGAAAGCTCAAAAAAAAGCTATTGTATCTATCTGATTTCAGAACTGTGAACAGAGAATTTTACAGTCTAGCCAATATATTCACAAGAATATTCTCCAAGTGCAGTTTCTAAATGAAATATCCCCTTTTTTCTCTCTCGAGAGAACCATGCAGGTGATTAGTGGTGCTTGCATGTCACAGCAAAGCTGGAGAATGTACTTAGCTGATTTTCAGATTCCAAACAGTTCAACCTAAAATCTGCAGGATTAATATTCAAGACAGCCGGCCCTTATTTGATAGTCCCCACAGTCTCTTACAACTCCCTTCCCTTAGCAGATATGCTGAACACTGCTGACCCCTGAAGGTTGAACTCATTGTGCATTTGTAGGCAGCAAACCAGGGAGCATTAATGAAGCATGCAAAACATATGGTATTTTGTATCAGATTAAATGAAAGACCTTTAAATTGTTTCTTCCTTTCTTTTTTTTCTTTCCTTTGTGACCTTCTCTATGACAAGGCTATTTTGGGGGGTTGCTTGGAAAATTCTGTACAACATGTATGCAAGCCTTTAACTCTGTGCTTTTTTTTTGCATGTGTGTATATATATATATATGTATATATATCTTATATTTGGAGTTTAGCTCTGAATGGTAGTGGTTTGTTTGTATACCAGGCTCTGACTGATAATTTTCCAAACAAAATTGAACCAAGCAGCTCACTTGGATTTATGATCAACTGCATTTTCTGACTTTGGTGCCAGAATGACTGGGTAAAATTCTTTATTTTATGCATGCAGCCAAATAGCACCACAGCGCTGCTTGTCGGCACTCCAATTTAAGAATCTTCATTGAAGTCAATTAAGTTCACTTAATTTGATGAAGATCAAGCTTTACTTATTTCATCACTCTGTGAGGCACAAACGAGGGACCAGAGAGCTTAGCAGAAACATTCTTCATTATTTTCAGGTACATATGTTCACTCGTGAAGGGAGACTTCAGAGTGACCCTGGAAGATTAGACTGCAAAAATATGTTGATGATCTTTAACTGGGCAGAGTTCAAAGCCGTACAGATGTGTGGGAGTAATTAACTGCCCAAATACAAGATAAGGGACAACAGGCAAGGGCATAGATCTGTGGTGAAAACTGTGAGCATCTCAATGCAGTATTTAGCAACTTCTGCTTGCCAAGCCTGGTTCCCTCTGCCTTTTTTCTTACTCATGCTCTCCCTGCCTGGGAGAATGACTTTCCTGGAGCTGGAAGCTCCAAGGTGGAGCTGACACTTCATAATGCTGCCTCTTCCACTGCTTATTACTGAGTGTGCTGCACAAAGCTGAAGAGGAGTCAGTAGTGTCCTAGCCTCCCCAAGAAAGGACTCTGTCACTGTGGCAGTGCACAAACAGGTGAGTATTCACAGCTGGGGACTTGTATCTACTGGACATTTCACATTCAAAACCCAGAGCTGTAGCTGTGCAGTTTGTCAGCTTTACCCAAGCACCCATATGGAGAACTGACTTCCTCGAACATCTTTAAAATTGCCTTTTCCTTCAGGCTTCACAGACCTACAGCACAACTGCTCTGGAGGAAGCCCAGGACTGCTATTATGCATGAGCCTCACTTAGCTGCAGATTTGTTTGAAATGCCTCCCTGCCATTATCACTTCAAGTGCTCATTTCTCAAACAAATATTTTTTACATTTCTTCATTCAGTTACCATAGGAACATTAATTTTAGGTATACATAAGGTTTTACATAGTTATGAGAGGGAAGACAGGCACTGTCAGGAGGGAGGTCCGAGTTGCAGACCTTGAAGTAGATGATGTGAATATTCCAAATGGGTCAAATCTCCATTAATATGTAATTTCATTTCACTGTTGCTTTCTATGCAGTTACTTCAGCTGTACTTACTGTACTAAGGCTTGTAGCAAGTAAATATTCATTAAGTGCTGGAAATAAGTATTAGTTATTTTAAGTTTTAGCAAAGTAAATTAAACTATACTGTTACAATAAGTGAAATTAAAGAAGTGAAATTCTTTAGAGTTCTTTCCAGAATTGAATGTTAACAAAATTGATCCCCATATTTAACAAGTATGTTACCATAGCTATATACTATATATATATATATATATATACACACACTGTTCCAATAATAAAGGTGAATGTTTTCAATTAAAATTCCCAGCCCTGCACTAGAAAATATAGAGTCCCAACTGATAATTTGAACTATTAAGTTTGTTGTAAAAGACACATATTTGCTATATATTTATAATACTAAGTTTTATTGCCTTACCAATTGTTTTCTCAACCCTAAATAAAATCCATATTAGGGAACAAATCACTGTTGGAAAGAACTGCTTCAAGAAAGCTTGAAAATATTTAATCACAAACAGTAAGGCACTAGAAAATATGTATATATACAAAGACATATACATACAAAAGCGTAAGGTTAAAAACATGCATATGTATTTATTTTTACATTTTTTAATATACAAACACATACCCATATATATGCTTTTAGCTCTATTGTCTTTTGAATATATGTCATAATGGGGAAGCATCACATGGCTTTAACTATAGTCTTGATTTATCTTGGTATTGTAAACCAAAAATTACGTGCATGTGGTTCCAGGGAGAACTCCACAACTAACACAATTGTCCCAGGACTGTATGTCAGAATGATTAGTTCCTAAGTAATTTCTTCTTGTTTGAAATGACATTCCTTATATGCAGGAGTCTTAAAGAAATGAAAATTTTGTGTTTTGATTCATCATGTGGAATTTTGTGGTGAATTAGTTTTGCTAAACATTCAGGCCTTAGATTACCATTCATCAAAAAGAACATTTATCACAAAATGAGGAAACATACTACTAAAAATCAAGTAAAATATAAATACTTTCCACACACATACAAAAAAAAAATGTTGGGCAGAGAAACTTAGTTCGAGCACTAGGCTTAAACTGTTAAGTTCACGAAAATCAAAGCACTATCAGAAAATTAAAACATTCTGAGTAAGAATGATCCTCATACATGTAGTCATAGCTGAGATATTGGTCCCAGTGATGGACCAAATTTTGCAGATCTACTTGCGTAAGTAAGGCAACATCAGAATGCAATTTTTAAATAAATCCATAAATATCTGTCGACACTTCTTTGTAAGAGTTAACGTGATAACAAAATGATTCAGCTACCAGAGTGAATACAGATTTGTAAACACAATAAAGGATAATTAATTCTAGTCTGACCTTGTACATACATATCACCAGCCACAGAGCCTCATCTAGTTCAGTAGTTGTCTGGGTCTTTGCCGCTATACTTTTGTTTAAGCTTGTCACTTCTTTCCTGAAATAGACATTTCATTTTTGTCTCCAAGACAATATAGGCTGCCTGAAAATCCATATAATATATCTCATGTGACAACAGACCTGATAATGGTGCATGGATACCTTCTGCGCTCTTAGGTAGTCCACAGAAGGAATCCCAGGAAGCTGCTGGGAGAACAAAGGGAAAGGGAGGAAAATATGTTTTAGGTAATAAAGTGGCTGAGCATGAAATAGAACTCATAAAGAAGCAAGAAAAGGCATATCTGGAAACTTTATCAGTTGTTCTCCTGATATTCTTTCTCTGATTTAAGTTTTGATAACTTTTATATAATAGGCAAAAGGGATATTTTGATAAATACTACCCAAATGCAAAACTCAATAATATATATGATGAAACTTTTCTTAAGTACTGGCATAAAACTATTTTCTGTATTTTACTCAGGGCCTATCCTCATAAAATCAGCTAGAAGCTTGTCTTTAAAGAGTGAAACAATTAATTCCTTTCTAATTAGATAAAACTCCGAATCTTTAATATTCCTTCCTCAATTTAACATAAACAGGAGATTTACAAGATTATATATGCCTATTATGGTGTGGTTTTTTTTTATTTTTGGAAGGTGTTATAATATTTAAAAAAGCAATATAGACTGTATGTTAGAGACACTATCCTTCAATATGTCTTGAGACACAGAGCATCGTAGAGTTGCTGGCATATGGAGAGAAGTGTTTTCCATTTAATGAAGATTACAGAAAACGCAGCAATCCTAATCTGCTGCTTAGCTCATCTCAGAGAAAACCTGTACTTCACCAAAGTTTGATGAAGAAATGAGGGTTGTATGGTAAACAAGGTAAGTTTTATGACAGGCAAGAATGTTTCCATTCTTTTAGTGTTCAGAGCAGCATAAAAAGATCATAAAAGATGCAAAACTGGGAATTAGATAACTAGATAATAAGGATACTTACTTAATCCACCTGAGAAGACATGTCTGGATGAGCAGTTTTTCATTGGCAGGATGCAAAAGTCTTTGGTATCACTTGCTCCAGGTGTAGTTAATGTTCCTAATTAAAGGATTAATTCCAACATTTACATTAAATCAGCATCCTGAGGTGAAAAGTCTTGTCAGTGTTGAGGTTAGTGATCCACCTGGCAGCTGTCTGTGGTCTTTGAATCAGTGGGAGCCAACACTGAAGGGTACAGCCTGACCTGACTTTAGCTGGCCTGGCCCAGTTCTTAGCAGTCAGTTTTCCCAGTCTGTATCTGCTCCCAGGTCTGCCCTAGATTACAGTCTAATGTAATCATTTTCCTGTCAGGAACCTGATACAACTCTGGAGGCAGGATTAGGCTGGTAGGTAAAGCAGTAGTAGAATAGAGATAGGATGCTTGGGAAGACTGATTTTAAGGAAAGCCAGGTTCTCTTTTGAATGTCTGGTGTCTTCTACCTGGCTCCTTTGCTGCCAGGCCCAAGTTACTAATAAGGCAGTCCAGGTACTTGTAGTATGAGTCTCACCAGAGTTTATATTTAATTGGAAGTCTCCTTGTGTTGTATTGTAGTTTCTAAAGCCATTTTACATTTGAAATCATACTGATATGGGATTGGTGAAGAAAAGAAGGTTGCAGGATGAAGAAGAATCACCTACTAGCTTGAGGTTAGAGGATGCTACAAGTAAAAGAAGATGATTACGTTAGGTCTGGGTTTGCCATATGAAATCAAAAAGGCAAATCCAGGAACACTCATGAAACAGTAGCAGTGATAAAGATGAGGCAGGAGAGTTAATGCGGGGAATATAGTCCAAGTGCAGAAAAAAAAAAAAAGTTAATACAGATAGAGCAAGCTCATAAGTGAAGGAGGTAGGTCCACAGAGAGAGAGAGAGAGAGAGAAGGTAGTAGCATCCTTCAGTGAAGCCCAACGGCAGTGGTCAGAGAGGCAAAAGAACCAAACACATAAAGATCTTGAAAGCTGATAGTGGCAGGGGATGAAGTAGGAGAGTGATTGACATGATACATCATGAAAGATAAGGAAGAAGCAGCCTTTCCAACTTCACCAGGAAGATGACTAGGTATCCCTTTTTTATTATACTGAAGTGAAAGTAATTTCATTTAGACTGACAAGGGGAGAATGGCAAATAAGCGAACTTCATTCCCAAGGAAACAAAGGGAAGGATTTGTATAAACCAGAGGAGCTATGGCAGCATGATTAGGAAAGAAAGCAGTCAGATGAATCAGATGTTTCAACAGACAGGAACTATGAAAATAGTAAGGAGAGGGAGTAAGGACTAAGAGAGGAATGGAAAGCAGGTGTGAATCAGAAAGGAAGCAGAGCCATTTTCACATCAGTGTCTCTTGACGAGACCCCTGACTCTGGGTCCAGGAAGCAGTAGGGTTGGGTTTGGGATGTGTCAAAGATGAAAAAGGCATCATATGAGGAATTAGTTTCAGGCCAATTCCATTTGCCTGTTTGAAAAGCTACATCTTTAACCAAATAGTGTTAAGCACGATTGGAGAATTTGCCTCAGTTTGTGCCAGTGGAGGCTCAAGGACATGAAAATGTACTGCTTTATGTCTTCAAAGGATTACACAAGAACACGTATGTTATTTTCAAAACCAGTATCCTGTCCCAGATAACAGGCTCTAACAAGACTTTAAGAGCATTATTCACTTAGGACAGCTTTAGATTTTGAAGAGCTTCATTTCCTGCTGGCAGTGCTTACCTGCCTTAAGAATTCTTGAGGAAGCCAGTAATCCAAAGAGGAAATTTCTACTTTTTCAAGGTAAGTTGGAGATATAAAAATGAAAACAATCAAAAAGATCATTGTGCGCTGTACAGGAGGCTTACCTATGTTATGCTAAAAAAGTTTAGTTTTGTGGTGTTCTCAAAAGCCTCATAAACAACTATATAGAAAGTAAGGATAGAGATAAGGACTGCAGGAACGCTGCAGTTGTTGGCAAGTGCATAACACTGGCAGAATGCTGGATTTATTTATTGATTTTATTAAATGAATGAGTGAACCCCAGGCTCATAGCACGTGGCCATGATCTTGCTGCTGTGCTTTGTGCTTGACTGAGGGAATATGTGAAGGTTCATGGTGTGCTGTTTTTCCCTTAAGCTTGAATGTTCATGCTGCTTCCCCATTTGTAATCAATTCATAGTCCTTGCATAGCTGGATACTTCAGAATTCCTTCTGTGTGAAAGCTAATCTTCTCCCTGTTCTTCAAATGTCAGTTAGAGTCAAGGAGGCTCCATTAAATAAAAATAAAGGAGTACACTCTACAAATAGATTTCCAGTGAGCCAGAGTTTATGAATCACTGGTCAGGGACAAAATTTCCTCTTCAATGAAGAAGAAATGAAACCCATCTCAAAACTTCTTGGAAAGATCTTAAAATAATCACTGATGATGGAAGAAATAAATCAATAATTCCTAATGATAAAAAAGTCTTGTGAATAAGTTCTTGTGAAGCATCCTTCTGGGCAAGCTCTGGAGGTGTGGGTTAGACGAGTGGGTGGTGAGGTGGATTAAGAACTGGCAGGATGGCTGAGCTCAGAGGGTGGTGATCAGGGGTGCAGAGTCTAGTTGGAGGCCTGTAGCTAGCGGGGTCCCCCAGGGTCAGTCCTCGGCCCAGTCCTGTTCAATTTATTCATCAATGACCTGGATGGACAGAGTGCTCCCTCAGCAAGTTTGCTGATGATACCAAACTGGGAGGAGTAACTGATACCCCAGAGGGCTGCACTGCCATCCAGAGGGACCTGGACAGACTGGACAACTGGGCGGTGAAAAACCTCATGAAATTCAACAAGGCCAAGTGCAAGGTCCTGCACCTGGGGAGGAATAACCCCAGACACCGGTACAGGCTGGGGACTGACCTTCTGGAGAGCAGCTCTGCGGAGAAAGACCTGGGTGTCATGGTGGATGACAAGTTGACCATGAGGCAGCAGTGTGCCCTCGTGGCCAAGAAGGCCAATGGGATCCTGGGGTACGTTAAGAAGAGCGTCTCCAGCAGGTCGAGGGAGGTGATCCTGCCCCTCTACTCAGCCCTGGTGAGGCCGCATCTGGCGTATTGTGTCCAGTTCTGGGCTCCACAGTACAAGAGGGATGTGGAGCTGCTGGAGAGAGTCCAGCGCAGGGCTACAGGGATGATCAGGGGCCTAGAACAGATGTTCCCTATGAGGAGAGACTGAGAGATCCTGAAGAACAGAAGGCTGAGAGGGGACCTGATCACTAAATAAATACCTCAAGGGAAGGAGTGAAGAGGATGGGGCTGGCCTCTTTTCAGTGGTGGCCACCAACAGAAGAGGTAATGGCCACAAACTGAAACACCAAAAGTTCCACAGGAACTTAAGGAAAAATTTCTTTACTGCGAGGGTGACAGAGCACTGGAACAGGCTGCCCAGAGAGGTTGTGGAGTCTCCTTCTCTGGAGATCTTCAAAACCCGCTTGGATGCAGTCCTGTGCCACGTGCTCTAGGTGACCCTGTGTGTGCAGGGGGGTTGGACTAGATGACCTCTAGAGGTTTCTTCCAACCTTAAATATTCTATGATTCTATGATTCTAAGTTATGGTTAAGATAATAAAATGGATGAAGAATATTCTAGACGTTTTTGTACTAAACATTTAATTCTGGGCAAATTAATCGGTTTGCAACAGCTTTTATGGTTTCTTGCCAATCTTAAAATCAGTGAAGTTACCCTGTATGTTGGACAAATTTTTCAGTATATTCATAAAGCAATATTCTTAATTTAGATGAAACATGTATGTCTAGCAGGAAGTTTGACAAGATCCAGCATTGAAAATTGTAATACATGAAATGAAAAGCTACATTTACTACATTTATATGCCTTCAGTCTTGTAGAGAGGTGGGGTTCTAGGCTCTACTCCCGGTTTTGTATTATACCAATATTATTTATTTGACCGTGTGTCGACATGATCTTATGAAGTTTGTCGTATTCTAGCCCAGGTTTGCATAGGAGGTTCTGTTGCAAATCTACATTTGTGCAATGTGCACAAACTGTGCAATGTGTTTTTATCATTCTTGGCAAGCCATAAAAACAGGGCATTGTATATTATGTGTGTTTAATTGCTTACAGAATTAATCTTTGACTCTAATCACTGGAAAATACTTACAGCCCTGAAACAAACAATCCCGATGATTGTTTTAAGATTTCCAAGTCTAAATTTAGGGAGAGATGTAGGCTTTTTTTGATCAATAATGTGTAATGCAGCCAAACATAGAAACAGAATTTAAAGAAGCTGTTAGGTCATTTAGTTCATTTTTCTCCAATTACAGGAATTTTCTGTATTTTAATATAATGTTTGTTCATCTAGCATCATTTTTAAATAGAACAAGTATAGGAACATATCTCCTGGGAGATTAAACCATAGACTAATAAATCACTGTCAAAGGCTGCTTTTTCTTTGGTAGTTAGTCTTAATTTTCCCTTTTTTAATGCCGTTCCATTGCATGCAATGATATTTCTTCCTAATTTATGATAAGGAAATCTGGTTTTTGTTGTTGTTGTTGTTGTTGTGAGTGTTTATCTCCTGCAGATATTTGTAGAGTGCTTCCACACTTCTTTGTTTATTGCTTAGTCAAGCAATAATGTCCATATTTAGCTTTTAATCACTGCAAAAAAGTCAGGCTATCTAATTCCCACACAGTTTTTGATATTCTTTACAAAACGTTCACATGGTTTTCAAGCTTTCTACAATATCTTTATAGTATTGAAGGGAAGTAAATCCAGTAACTCAAGTGTCACTGGGACTGTGTGGATGGATAATTTTCTGCTTGTTCATAGCATACAGACTGTAGACCTGGGCAGGTCTATACAAAAGCAGCAAGTGTGTTGGCTGTAGCACAATAAATTTGTCTTTTATTTGGTTTCCTGTGTCAGCTCAGTGCTTTTAGGTTTCAAAGATTCCTAGGTTGTTCCTTCTATTCAACATGTACATTTAGAACGTATTAGGTTGCATTTTTTCCAGTGCACGTTATTGGAGTCTGATAGTATTTGTGATGATTGCATGTCATCAGTGAAGACAACATGAGGCCTGCTCTGATGCCTTCTCACAGCCTTGAGTTTTCCCATTTTGGAGGAGCACCACTGTCCTGGATAACATGCCACAGGATTAACTTGCAAGAGGAGCTGTAGAAGTGCCCTGTGTTGTTAGTGTTGGCCACCTGAA
Source organism: Tinamus guttatus (assembly GCF_059628265.1). NCBI lineage: Eukaryota > Metazoa > Chordata > Aves > Tinamiformes > Tinamidae > Tinamus > Tinamus guttatus. The sequence goes on from NW_028288684.1 coordinate 12,879,798, forward strand.
TTCTCTACTGGCATGTGGACTGTGGTGCCAAACTGAAATTGCTAAAGAAAGGAGTTTCTCTGCCACATTGCTTCATTTGGATGCTTTCTCTTACTGTGCTTGCCAGACTTACCTGAGATTCCCTCTAGCTTAAGAAATATTATGAATACATGATGGAAAACAGCATTGCAAAGCAAGAGGGTGAAATATCAAAGCTCAGTTCTGGATCATGCTGAGCCACAGAATTTCTCCTTCCTCCTCAGCTAGTCTGATGGGTGGAAAGAGCCCTGTGCCCTTTGTCCTCCCTCTCCCAGCCCTCAGGCTGCATCAGAACTGGGACTCGCAGGATGCCTGTCCTTCCTTTTAACAATTTTTATCCTTAATCTGAGTCACTGCTGTTCCAGGCTTATATAATCACAGAAGGTCCTTCCTCAGTCCTGGAGAAGCCTGTACCCTTGCAAGCCTGTTCTATTCTTTACTAAGTAATTTGCCTCTGACTTAAATGACCTTCATGCTCTACGCCATATTTTCAAATACAGTGACAGTGCTACATAAATCTGGTTTGTGTTTTCTATGCATAATTCTTTCTTAAATTTACAGCTTCTTTTTTGCTTTGAGCACATACATGTTATCATAATAATAATCATTACAGACAACAGATATATTATGGAATGTTTCTCTTTTCCCCTTACACAAGCATATTCACAGTCATCTTCTGTTAGTAGCAAGGCTCCTGCCACTTTAGACTTGATTGGATAAATCTTATTAAAAAAAAAGATGGCTACATGATACTGTTCTTATATAAAAGCCTCTGCCTGATGATGAGCTCTCTTCTACTGCATCTCCTCAAAACCCTACCTCAAACCCGGTGCCTTATTTTTTATCAGAGTTTTTTGCCTACAATCCCCTATTTTTGAACCCACATATTCTCTCTCAGCTGAACTGATTTTGAACATAAGCTTTATATATGACATGCCAAAAAACAGATCTGTTACATTTCCCATCTTCTGTAATACCCCGAAAAATAAGTCCTGTTTTTTTGATGGTCTGTTTGGTGCTCAGTTAGTGCTTGCTTAGAGGTGCTCTGGTCTTGTAACCACCGGGACCAGAATTTACAACTGCAGGACTGGAATCTAAAAATATTTTTGCATTTTGTTGTCAGCTCATTTTCAGTAGAACCAAATGCCTTTTTTTTCATCTTTAAAAATAAGATTATTTCATTTTCATAATTTTTGTTTGGGGAAATATTTGGAATGGGCACATTGACCTTTCATAGCAGGCAAAACTTATTTTTCAGTCCTTGTGCTCTTAAACTGCAGGTGCCTTTTAAAGTAATGCTTCTTATCTTGTTTACTACCAAAATGCTTATTTTGACCAATATTGGTGTTCTAATGTATTTCTCAGATTATATATGCTAAAAAAAAATGTTTCTGCAGTGGGAATTTCTCTAAAGCTGAGAGTCTTGATTGCCTGTTCTTGATTCCGGGGACTTTTGAACCCCACTGAAATAAATTTAGTCATAAAATGACTAAATACCAAAGCACAGGAATGCAGTTGTTTGCACTGTTAGGTTTTTAGCACATCTCCACCTTGATTTTGACTGGTAAGGCTGACCACATGCCTAGGGCTGTTTCCAGTAGGCAGTTTTTTGGGACCACACTGTTTTGCAGGATGCCAGTTATGTCCTAGGTGAAGTATGCCGTGTCTGATTAATCATTTTATTTACTAATACAGATATAGCCCAAAAGTTCTTGCACAGAGAAAACTCAGGTGTTTTGATTGCTTCATATGCATTGTGTTACATGCTGGAAAACACTACGGATGTAAGCATGCTGCTGTAAACTTTACTATCTCTAGCAGTAAACAGAACTTGTAGCTGTGTAAGTATTGGTCCCTACACCACACAGAAAGCAATTGCTGTTTTAAAAATGAGGTAAAATTTTTGCACTTGAATGGAAATGAGCCATCTAAATTCAGGTGCCCTCCAAGTTTTTGGTGTAATATGTGGCCATATTAGTTCAGAGCCTCCTGTCCTCTAGATATGCATGATGAAAACAAGGCCCTCTGTGCTCATGAGTAGCAGTCAGAGAGCCTGGATATATCAACCGTGTTCTCCTTCAGGCCTTGCATCCCTTTTCTGCATTCTCATGAGTTTATGTAGAAAAGTTGGAATTATTAAGATTTGATGGAAGAAAAATAATAATAATTTTTAAAAAAGCAGTTGGGACGTATAATTGAAGAGCGCAGAAAATAGGGCACTGCTCCTTTTATATGCAACTTATTTATTTTAAAGTAAACACTTTCCCAGTGCAGCAACTTTCTGGTCCATTTTCCAGGTGCATTAAGAAATACATTAAAAGCAAGAAAGTTCTTGTACTGCTAGCACCTGAAATCTGGCAGAGATACTGGTTTTCTGATGCTGCAGTGCCTTTGTAAGAGCATTTGCCCTCCAACAGAGATGGACTGGGGGCCAGGAAGGCTGTGTTAAAATCAGCAGGAAAACAACAACAGACTGTCATTTTAATGAAAAAAAAATATCTATTTTTCAGAAAAGGCTGAGTTTTTGAACCACAGAGCAAAGTGTTTCTCCCTGAGGGTGCAAGAGCACTTTTCACATGTTTTCTTTCCATAAGTATGTATTGCTGACAGACATGGAAGGTACCTGTGAGACAGCCAAGCCTGCCCAGACTAGTGTATCAAGGATGTTGCAGCATGAGTTTCGTGCTCTCTTGGCATCTAAATAAACAGGACATAAGGCTCCCTCTTGCAATTTCGTTGATACTGGTATCACAGCTAGATAGATTAAAACTAACTAGATGTGCCTGTTGTCTGGGGCTACCTGTCTTTGGTTTCCAGCTAAGACTCTTCTATGCACGACCACCTTCTAGAGCCATGAGAACCAGGTAAAGACCCTCAGATGTTCCCTCACCACTGAGGACATATCCCCCATTTCTGCTTGCCTCCCCTGGCAGTACTGTGAGGTGTCAAGATGTGGGATGGTGCCTTATTCCTCTTGTAACCTCCTCCTGTTGCCCCAGGGTGATGTCCTTGGGTATGCAGGCCAGTGCCCAGTGTGCCATGCCACTGCATCACATTGTGGATTACCTTCATGTTTTTCCGCTTTTCTTAGTCCAGGCTCTTGGCCTTCTGCAGTTGTGTGTGCCATCAAATGCACTGTCTGGTTGTGATTCTCTTTTTCTCCATTTACCTTCTTCTAAATTAAGACTTATTTTTCTTTCCTGCCCCTGCTTCTGACCTCTGATAGTCCTAGCATATTTCTTTCTATAAAATAGCATTTACAGCTTCTAATTTATGTATTTTTTCCAGCTTTACCTCCTCTGACATTTTTCAGGTCATAAGTATAAATCTGAAATAAATAGTTCCTCTTGATTTTCATCCCTTAGGCTATCGTAATTCTGTAGGTATCCTCAGTCTATTCAGTTATGCTTGTATTTAAATAAAATGTATCATGCATTAATTCTGATCCAGTCCCTGAGATCAGGATTGCATTTCAGTGTTTAGAAGGATTTCCCAGACTGGCTTTTGCTAAGTTGATGCAATAGTTGTTAAGGTGGTTTAGATAGATTGTCCACAGAAAGGTGGCAAAGGTAAAAGGCTTTCTCTTTATTTAGTCTTCATTCCTAATGTCGTCTATAACTGATGGTTGTAAGAACAGCACATAAAAGAAATTACAAGTATGACGGTTTCTAAGGTAATTATGTTTAGCTCAAACAGTAAGGGCATTTTGTGGGAACAGCACTGATGCTGTCAGTTCAGTGTGAATAGTTTTCCTTACTCAACTGTTAGACCAAGCTCAAGTTAAAAGAAATTCCAAATAAGTAATCTTTGCTGCTTGCAGCTTTTGATCCCATCAGAAAATTAAAAAAGCTAGTAGTGATGTGTGTATTTCGGAGATTATATATTCTTGTTATTTTTTATGATTAGCATCTTAGAAAGTTTATGTAGCAGCCTTTTTTAGTTGTCCTTAAAAAGTCGGTGCCTCCCAGTCAAAGCAGGAGGGTGAACAAATTGTTTTGCTTTGCATTATCTGTGAAACAGGACACATGCTCAGTGCATGTTCAGTGAGAGCAGAATTAAACGGCATCCTCTGGGAGGGAGCTGAAAAACAAATGGAACCTTCACAAGAAATCAATAGGTTGGGATTGCTGCTAGAACAGCTAATGTCCCTTACCAGTACCTTTTGATATTGTGTCCTTGGCTTTAGAATTAAATTTGTCTAGCTTCCATTAGAGTGTTTTGCTCTTATTATTCCTCCTCATTTTTCCCAAATCTCATCTGAAAATTTGAATGTGCATATCAGAGCACTTAGCATATCATTGTAACAGAACCACAGAAAACTTGGAATATTATAATAAATTAGACTGTATTTGTAAATGAGTATTTTTCCCTGACTATAGAATGTGTTTACATGTATAAACAAAGGTAGAAATACAAGCAGTAGGAAGATAGAAAATAAAAAGCTGTCTCCTAAGAGCTTTCCTTCCATTAATATTTTTCCTTCTAGCCCTCAGATCCAGTGCACACATCCCTTTTAGAATGAGTCATGTCAGCAAGGAGGACCCAAAATAACCAGCTGTCACTGCCTTCTGTTATTTCTGAAGGACTTCTTTTGCCCACCTGGACGCTGCAGGGCAAGTGAAGTGTCAGCCTTTTTCAATTTTGCCCAGGGCAGATTTTCCTGTTGCCAGGGCCGCTGCTTCCAGAACCCTGTCAGCTGGCCTGACAGAAGTTCACCAAAATCCTCCCAAGAGCATTGAATTCCAAACTGAGGATGAGTTTCAGGCTCCGAGGTCACTGAATTTGAGCAAGAATCGCCAAATCACGAGTCAGTGCAGGAAGTCGAGGGGTTGCCAGCAAGCAGCTCCAGTGGGGCAGAGCTGGGGTCCTGACCATCGCCCTGAGGCGGCCAAGGAGGCGGGTCACCTCAGCGCCTCCAGTGCTGCTGGGAGGTGGGCCTGCAGGCCCTAGGCCCTAGCTGGAAAGGGTCACCTCAGCAAGGGTCTCTTTGGCAGCAATAGTAATAATACAAAGGGAGCAGTGAGCAGCCACAGTCTTAGCTTAATGTTCCTCAGTTTCATCGCTTAAGTGAGCTAAGGTGAACCGGGGCTCCTGTGGAAATACCTAATGAACTAGCTGTCTAAAACACAGATGCTTATATGGTACTTGTCATGAGAGAAGGTCTGGTAGATAGAAGCAGGAAATTGAAAGGTACTGGAAAATATTTTAAAAATCACATTGGTATTTCAAAGCAGTGTTCATGCCAGCTTGCAGTGATAGTCTGAAAGGAAAATGCTGTATAGCAAATCTAACTGGACTTAGAGGAGCATCTGCAGCACCACACAGGGCACGGTTACTTATCCTGAAGGAGACGGCAGTTTGTAACAAACCTACAGGGCACTCGAAGGAGAGCCAGCCTGCTGTAACGAGAGGGAGCATCAGACCAGAGATCAGTCGCCAATGGGAGCTCCTCAAGGGTCAGTCTCACAGCTCGTTTTATTTCCAGTTTTTGTAGAAACCGACACCTATAACAAAACCTGCTAGAGTAGCTTTTTAATGAATTCTGCAGTGCACACAAAGCTGAAGTGCATCGCCCATGAATGGGACAGTCAAAATATCACAGAAGAACTGCATGACCTTGAAAGCTAGAGAATTGAGTTGGAATTAAATGCAATAGCCTGAAGAAATGGATCACTGACCTGGAGCTTAGTAACAAAACATTTTTTGTGAAGTTAATCTCACCAGTCAGTAAAGAGGGGAGAAGAAAACTCCCAAGTATGTTAGAAATTATCAATAGTTATATCTTTTTAGATATCTTTTTAGGAATGCTCTCAAGTTTTGGTCCCCATAATACAGTGCAACTGCATCTTTCTCGGACTTGGTTCACAGGAACATCGGCAGGATAGTGGGGAAAAGAGTGATTTTTATTGAGTAATATGACAGCTTGGACCGCTTAGTATAATAGAGCACAAATTGAGAGGAGATATAGCATGTCTTCACAGATACTGCCAGAAGCAAGAGTTGGAGAAGAAGAAAGGGACAAAGATAGCACTCGCATAAGTCCAAAAACATAAATTTAGCCTGGAAACAGCCATCCAATTTGACGAATTTTGAAGAGCAAAGAAAACCTAACTAGATTCAAAATGGACAGGGAACTGCTTATGATGTTGGCATTGCCTGAAATAATCAGGGTGCTGGAACGGATGACCTGGAAGATACTTTCAAGCTGTGTCCCCCTGTGTTTAAATTCAGAGCTGATATTTGCCATTCAGGTAAAAATGGCAGAGGGAGGATTACACAGTATTTATAATGAGTGTTATTTGATTTATACTTCATTTATAACTGCTTAACTACAGTACATACCAGAGTAGCTATTAGTAAACAAAATGGCTTGTACATGGAGAGCTAAGAATAGGCCTCCACGATAAACTGATAAACACAAAAAATACAGCTAATGAACACTCTGACAGCGTGCTGGTAAAGCCCTGTGCACTCTTTCATGTGCCTGTGCATTAGGTGGTGAGCACACAGACAGCTTAATGTTAGATGACATCTGATTTTTAAAGGCACAGCTATTGTCTTATTTGGGCAAACATGCTCTGACCTTTTAGAGATATCATTTAAATGTCAGTGCCTTTGTTTCTTTCATAATATTCACCCAATGACAAATACTTCCAAAACTAGGTGAAGAAGGAAGAACAGTATTGACCAAACACAACTGTTCATTATATTTTTTTTTTGTTTCAATTTGACTTTTGATAATAAAATATATCAAATTGCAGTTAACTTGAATTATTATTGGCAGCTTTAAGCTATTTAAATTTTAAGTACTCTGTCTTTCCTTTTCAGCTATGACCAGTAAATATGTCAGAACATATCAAATGTGATTTTACATGTCATTTTGCACTAGTATTAACTTAGTTATAGCTGATAATAAGGTTGCAGCTACTGGTATGTAATTTTAACCAAGCTTCAGAAACTCAATTTATGTCTTTTTCTCCAGAGCAAGAACCATGCTATCACATTTGTGATCAGGCACTTTTTGTTGCTTTCTGACCTTTTGTTACTGACTGCAGAGTAGTGGTGTCTTACATGCCCTGCCTTTATAAGACTATGCTAAAAAGAGAAAGAAACATTCAATATGGTTAAAGCTGGTTAGTTCAACATGGTTCAGTTCTTATCTGTTCAGTTATAGTTGCCATCAGTGGCAAAATATAATCTTACTCCCAGTTTCATTATTATTGCCTTCAGATTATAGCCGCCTGATTTTGGTCAATGCTTTGCATTGCTAGATAAGAGAGCAGGTTAACGTTGGTAATAGCCTCTTCTAGCTAACTGCAGTTTGTTACCTGAAGAGACAAGATTAGGTTATCTATAGCTCTTTTGAAAGATATTGGCCTCCATTTAGTTTTTCATTGAAAAGCATAATTTCCAGATAACAGGTAATCATTGTTGTAGACTTTCCAAATTCACCGTCTTTTATTTTAAAGCCTGATGACCAGAAATGACCATTTTAACACTACCTGTAGACAAGAAAAATGCAACCTCTCAGTACCTAGTCAGTAGCCTGCAGGAAGGCAGGTATATTTCAATGTCCTTATAGTATCTGGTAATAAAAAAAACAGACAAGAAAGTGAAACCTAGCAATGTAATGGATTGAAAGTGTGGTAAGAGAGGTATTTTAGAGGGTACACCTCTATCTTTTTATTTGTCTTTAAGAACATAAATCAGGTTACACGAAAATACTGCATGAGAAATTACAATGAATCAGTAGAAGTGTTCTGCACCTTTTTGAATGGAAAGACTTTCCTTTTACTCTTTTACTTTAGGTCTATTACTTGACCTAATGCTGTTACTGCTATGCAGTGTGTTTTGAGCTTGGGTTTTATGTGCTTAAAAAAATCTATCATTTTCTATATAAGATGTAATATCTGTAAACTCAACTTTCAGAGAAAGTATTGGTACTAAGGCTTGTTACAGGGAAAAAGGAAAGGAAAAATCTCACGCCCAGATTAGAGTAACTTGATATACCAACTACAGTTATAAGTTTATCTGCTTATCAATCTGCCTGTATGCAGAGAGGTGATTTTCCTAGCCTTGCTCTCAATGCAATAGATTCATGTTCATTGTTGTTCAAAAATGCTTGTGAGTTTTATTAATTTAAATGTTAGGATAATCTCATCTCCTTTTCTTCAAGATACAAATTATTGTACAGGTCTTCTGTTGTCCTAGTCTTTAAAACCTATGTTCTAGTGAGAGATGCATTTCTTTTCTGCTCCCATTATAATGTCCTGTGGAGAAGGCAGCTCCTTCAGGAGAGGATGTTATTAAACAGGCAGGCCGTGTCCATCAGCCTAGGGTGCTCTCTGAGCTCTTTCTGATCACAGCTCCTTTGTGAACCTTACCTAATCTTCAAGATGAGAACATCACCTCAGCTTTTATTAGCTATAGTTTATAGTTGTTTTAGCAGATCATTTTTACTTAACCTAATGCTGTTGCCTCTAGGACCCGTGGGTTAGGAGGAGTTCAGAGAAGCATATGCAGTGCGTAGGGCTTTTTTTCACTCATGGTATCTTCCCTGTGGCAATTCCTGTCTATCCCAGGCATTGGACCTGGTACATGTCAAGCACAGAGATGACAAAAAATGGACAAGAATGTGCAAAAAAGCAGGAATCACAGAATTGTTAGAAAGTGTTTCTTGTTCTTAACTTGAGGACCAGGCACTATTTCAGCTTGGCTTAGAGGGATTCGTATACTTTTCTGGATTCATGTTACAGTCGAGTGAGTCATGGGTGTTTTTCTCAACCTGGAGATCCCAGCTTCATCCCTGATGTCTCCCCAACAACTCCAGTACCAGCTGTTCTCCCTGTTCCCATTGACACTGCCAAACCACGTTGTGGCTTAGTTCTGGCAGAGATGGTGTTGCTACAGGTTGTGGAGATGTGGGCTGTAAACCATCTACCTCTTCAGCCAGCTCGATCTCTATTTTTCAAGTTTCATATATCCTTGAGAGCAGAGATTCTGCATTATGATCTCCACTTGTGAAAGCCCTTGGTGAAACAAAGAGTATTCCCCATGACTCCTTCTTGCTTATCTGATGTCATTGGCCAGAGAGAGGAGGTGGGCAAAGTCAGTCCGTGAAGGAAAGAATAGCTTATCTTTGTCTGAAACAGAGCCACCAACAATACATCAATGCCCATACATATTTAACCCGGAGGAATGATTCAGAGTTTGTCTCACTGAGCTGTAATTTTGAAAGTTGAGATATGGACATAGTTTTTTCTCAGTAAAAATAGCAGCTATTGGAAGATGATTGGTAGCCCTGTGACTTTACTTGTATTGTTGCTGCTAAAGCGATACTTTGCTGAAGTCTCAAGTAAGGTATTGTTAGCATGACACTCATACAAAAATAAAAGCACTATTGTCAGAATGATGTAGCCAAATTATTGCCACTCTATTTGTCTAGTCCACAGCTGAAAAGAATGTAAAATGCTTGTGTTTTAACTCAATGTTTTAATGCCATTTTAAGTAATGAAGAAAACAATAGATGTGGTCATGTGCAAGTTTACATAAGCAAGGTAGTATAAAATCACTAGATAATACTGTAGATAATAGATTTGTCCTTCAGTTTCTGTTAGGGACAATGGTGAGAAAGAAGAAGAAGGATTTGAAGGATTTGAAATTATGAGAACCACTTTGATATCATTACCTGAAATAGCTGCGAGCAGAAGCCATAGATAATAATAATCTTCAAACTGTAGAGGTTGAAAGCTCTGAGAAGCCAAGAATGATTGCAGCTGCCTTAAGTGATGGTGGAACAAAGCCATCTAGTCATGAATAGTTTATGCAGATGAAATATAATCACAGAGTCAAAATGTGCAGTCATCAGGTTTGAGATCCAAGAAGCAGGTGGTACACATATCTATCTCAGGGTTTTGGAGTGATTCCCTGGCATCAGGCATCTCGAAGAATCATAGACTATAGAACGAGTTTTGATGTCTACAATTAGATAACACAAGGGGACCGTCACTTCAAATACAGAATTATTCCTGTCTGCAGTCTTCTCCAGACATTCAATGAGGTAGATTGTCTCTGTTTTAAAATAATGCTTTAGAACTCAATGCCATTTTTTTTTTCTGGAAGTGCTAAATGGGAGTTAATGAAAGAAAATTATTTACAAGTTTTGTGACTGGGAACTGTTTCCAGCTCATCCATGAGCATTTTAAATCCATTTGTACGTGCTTTAAAGTGTGGCTTATGTAGAATTGGGCAAAGAAATTTACAGAGAATGGGGCCACAGTAGGCAGCTGATAACATTTTGTGTCTTTATTCTTAGAAGAAAATGATCATTCTAATAACAGTTTAATAGCTGTTCAGTTTTGTTCTCAGTTAGTGACACTGTAGTTTGATGGGCTAACTTCAGCTTACCACAAGTACTAAAGAAATCAGTAAAGCTTTAATATCTCAAGTTTGAAGAAAAGTAGCATTTTAAGGAAGAAGAAATAGAAATAAGATTGAGTAAACAATCTTGTGACTTTTAGGAGATTTATATAGTTATCTATAGGAAATTAAGAATTTGCAGTAACCATTTAAATGAAGTTTAAATTTGAAACCAGCTGTTTGTTCTTGACTATTTGTTGATAGACTAGCAGATTATGCAATCAGTTTTATCATTTGCATTAGTAAGAAGTGTTTGAAGATGTGCTTATACATACAATCCAACACAGTACCGACTCCAAAAAGCATCAGATAAGCAGCTAACCTTCCATTTTTCCTTTTAGATCGACAGCTTAAAAAATCACACCAGATACTTACTCAGCGTAAAATGATGAGCCCAGGCATGAAGCCCCATCTTTAAATATTTTAATTATGAAATTTGGTGATAAGAAATGAAAATCTTGATATGTTGTTTCTCCCATCCAGCTTTTTGACCTGCCTGCTCATGTTGATCATTCTGTAATGCTGCCTTTTTGTTCGTTTGTTTTTATTTTTTGTAGTTTAATTGTTCCAGTTGGAAATCAGCAAAACTGGAAAAAAAAAAAAAACAACCCTTTCATTTATTATTTAAATAATGATTGCTCACTACTTAAAGGGAAGTATCCTTTGATTCAGCTGACCAACTGTCAATATTTACAATTTCAATGTCTGTATATAAGCTTGTCACTCCAGGCTGCCTTTATAACCAGTGAAAAGGAAAAATGCATTTTTTGGGTGCAATTCACCAAAATTAGGCCTCTAAACTGCTTAAATAAATTCACCTCTAAATATACTGGTTTCAGTTAACTGTAAATGGAAACTAGACTGACTAGATTAGATGTCTTTTTTGTAAATATCTAAAAGTAGATGAGATGAATCCTATCCCATTATTTAAAGAACATCATCATCTGGGCACGGGAGGTGATCCTACCTCTCTACTCAGCGCTGCTGAGGCCACATCTGGAGTGCTGTGCCCAGTGCTGGGATCCCCAGCATGAGAAAGACATAGATTTACTGGTGTAAGTCCAGTGAAGAGCCACAAAGTGATTAAAGGACGAAAGCAACTCCCATTTGAGGAAAGGCTGAGAGAGATGAGGAAGTTCAGCCTGGAGAAGAGAAGGCTTTTGTGGGAGACCTTACAATTATACATAAATATCTGATGGAATGGTGTAAAGAGTATGGGGACAGATGCTCCTTAGTGGTGCTTGGTGACAGAATGAGAAGCAGTGGGCACAAACTGAAGCACAAGAGATTTCGTTTGACCATAAGAGAACATTTTTTCAGGGTAAGTGTTCAACACTAAAACGGGCTGCCTAAAGAAGTGGTGTCCATCCTTGGAGCTACTCACAGCCCAAGTGGACATGGTCCTGAGAAACATGCTGTAGGTGCCATGCTTGAAATGGTTGTTGGACCAGATGATTTCCATGGTCCCCTGCAACCCCAGCTGTTCTGTGATTCTATGAAATTAGTGATAAATGCTGGGTGTGAGTGCATGTGATTCTCAGACACCTAACACAAATGTATTGTTGCTGTCTTGGCGCAAAGGAGATGGCACCATCCAGTACTCTGCACAGATGAGCGAGTTCAATACGGCACAAACACTATAAACAGCACAGTCATGGTAGAACTACATTTCAAATGGATTAGATTAGCCTCTTTCTCACTGTGGCTAAGTAGTCCTGGGCTATCAGTATGCCTACATTGTGTCTAGAGTGAGCCAACTTGGTAACTTCACAGTTGTTGTAGACATACAGAGGTGGTGTTTAATTCTGGTGTCAGAAGATAAATGTAATGTTATGCAAAGTACTGTACAGCTAATTAAAAATACTAGTAACACCATCCTTGCCCCAACAAGCCTGCAACGACCTAGTTTATAAAGAGTGAAAAGGGAGGAAAATAAAGACTAACATTATTCTATGAAAAGAATAAATAATGGCACATGGCAAGGGCTGCTTTTATGGAAGAAGTTTATAAAAAAGTGAAATATGTAGAATCGTAGACATTTTTTTAGGTTCTGTATTTAATTTAGGACATTACCTTAATGGTGGTTTTTCCTGTGTTTTTTTTTTTTTTTTCTCTTAGGATGATTTCCAGCATGCAGCCTCAGAAACCAACTGGGAGTCAGTCACAAGCTCTGTCTCAGTAAGTAGTTTCTTACTATTTTGTCCATAAATGAGTTGATGACATGGCTTCAGTTCACTGTAAAGGAACCTGCACAGAGGAATGATGTATTCAACGTGTATTCAGGCAGAGGATAAAATAAGGAGTATTTATCAACTCATGCTAGGCTTGGACACTAGTTTTTAAAAGACAAAAGACTTAGGATATGCCAGCAGCTGTTGTAACTGTATGAGATAGCTATCTCATACAGTTATCACACCATTGGGAAACATTTTTTACTTTCAAACTCATCCTGACAAGAAGAAAACAAAAGATAGGAACTCCTTAAGATTTTAAGTTATGAAATGTTTTGACCTAAATGGAGGAGTATAGCAAACTGGTAGGAGAATGGATATACCTTTTCATTGCCAGTATTGGTTTTGTTTGTTTGCTTTTAGTGTTTGCTATGAAATACTACATTTTAAATCTCTATATTAAGCAATGAAATGTGAGGGAATAAAAAAAAGAAAAAAAAAGAAAAAGGAAGCTAGTATGTAATCCTTTCTCTAGATTACATTTGTTCTGTCACTGACCAAAAATCTGTCCTTCACTACATCTCTCAAGGAAAGTTAAATTCTAGGTCCACATTGTGGAGAATGGCAATGCAGCATCAGGCTTAATAATAATAGCTGGTTATTATTAATAATAATAATGTGCAGGGTATTGGCTGGTCAGCACGATGCTTACAGCTGATTGCTTCTCTTACGTAGAGGAAGGATAAATGCTCAAAGCACCCTTGGCAAGTGAGACTGATGCTTCAGACATTCATTGAAGATGATTTAGTGAGGGCGTCTTTGTTACAGAAGTTGCCAGTGGAGTAGCAGTAAATAAAATATGGGTAAATTCTTCTGAATGGTGCTCCTGGCCAAGCAGTGAGTAAAGAGAAAATTCTGGATTGCTGAAATCAGGAGAGGTTAAGCCAGCCTTACCTTGACTTTGCAGCTGACACTTGCTCTTCATGATACAATTTGCTGACAGCCTTGAATTAACTGAGCTGAAAGTTCTGAGTAGTAATGTTGGAAGGACCAAGATCCACTTGATGTGCCAAGCAAGAGATACTAAGAGACTATTTTGCTGAAAGACATAAATGCATTTTTCATCCTAAAGTGTCTTAGCAAAGTGATTGTTTTTTGTTTTTTTTTATATGATAGAATATTTTGTTTAAAAACATGGTATGATGATGTTTTAAAGTGTAAAGTGAAGGCTCCCTCATCAGGTAGCTATGAAAATTAGATCAATAAGTGTAAAATGCCATATTTAATTATCCCTAACATCATAAGGAACCCAGTACAACAAACAATAATCCACATTCTTTTAATATTGAAGGAAAAAAATGATTTATCTTTTATATCTAGTAATTTTCTGAGAAGTTGCTCGTATGTTAGAAGTTCAGTATCAGTATTACAAGTAGAAAGCTGATGCTGAAGGTCACACAGAAGTCTACAGCTAAATCAGAACCCCATTTTCTTTGCTTTTTACACACCATTCTCATTCTAATAAAGAAAACCTTCCTTCCAGCCAGTATTCATTGCAGCCACGGATTAAGTATCACTAGCCTTTTTTTTTTTATCTTTAAGGAAAATACAGTAGAGAGGTTGAGTTATGTCTCCAAAGCCACCAAGGGAGAAAAATCTGAAAACATCTATATTCTTCCAGAAGAAAAAGTTTGGGGATTTGGTTCTCCATGGTAGAAAGAATAAACTTGGACTTGTCAATTACTGCCAAACTGGCATATTTTTCTGCTGATACCATGTTAGCATGACAGTTCTAAGTTTTATCCCTCCAACCTGCAGGCAACCCAAAGACTTATTTTAGGATCTGAATACATTACAATTCAGAAAGAAAATTTGAGGGCAAGCAAATAGATTCTTGCTTGCTTGGAGTCATATCACAGAACTATATTTCTTGTTTTTCTTCAGAAGTCTAATAACAATACTTGTGTCCTTAATCCAGCATGACAAACACAAAGAAAAGTTAACAAAATTCCCTCCCTATTAGGTCAGTTTGCGTTATTTGCAGGGTAATGTGATGGTGAAACTAAGATACACACTGAAGTGCCTATCAGCTGAACAATACAGAAAGAAAGATAGGATCAGCCAGAATATCTTAACAGAATAGGGGCTGACAAGAAAAGAAAAATACCACTGTGACCCATGAAATTAAAAATATGTTCCATGCTTTTAAGAAACCTAGAAGTACATCCTATGGAAAATATTTGCTAGTCACTGTTTCTTGCATTTTACTATTCCTCCTGCCATTTCTTTGGATGCAATCACAGAAGCCAGATTACAGCTAGCACAAGCTCTTCTAAACCCAGCATTTTGTTCTTGGCAGGACAAAAGAGAAGCAGTTGGGTTGGCAGCTTTGAAGCTACTTTTGGGGCTGTCACATGATGTGGCTGCCAAAAGGTTATCTGAGTTGTTGTAATAATTCCTCTTGACTTGGCTGTCACTGAGAAGAAAGTTAAGCTTTCTTCTGTGTGTGAACTAGGCTGCAAAAATCTCTTGAGTAGGAGCTTTAATATGAAAAGAAAGTGGGGAATCCCTGCTGCTTATATTAGTTTGACATGCCCTGCAAATTCACAGGGTGACCTGCAGCTCTGTAATGAAATGCACAGTTGAACACTTTGAAAAAGTCTTTGAGGTCATCTAAGTCACACGAGTACAGCCTTGCTGGCTAGCACCCCCCTCCTTCTCGTGCCAAAAACATGGGCTTTATGTACATCTCTGAGGAGAGGGTTGCGTACAAGTTGTGAGGCAGTCTCTGTACAACAGTATGCTCATGCAACCTTGAATTTTCTCCCTAGCACTGTGTTACCTGAGTAGACCATTTTTAATGATGTTTTGTCAGCATCCTTGCATCGTCTCCCTCACTTGCTCCCTTTTAGAAGGGTTTCAGGTAGTGACGGTTTCCTTTTGGGCTGTAATCACAGACAGGTCATTAACTTCACCGAGCTTTTTTAAATAAACAAGTAGCTTGTGGATGTGTTTTTCTTGTGTAACACCAAGGACTGTGTTGGAAAATACTGTGTGGCCATTGATCACAACACCGGTGCTCCAGCAGCCCTGTTTTAGCTAGCAACACCGCTTTCACTTTACTGATGCGAGCTTTTCATCCCATGGGGCTCCCATCTTTATTCCAAGTCACTTAGCAGAAACTGTGTTGTATGCCTTCCCTTTTAGGGGCTCATGAATTTTGAGAGTGTTTTATTTAGCACTGCATTGTAGAAGCCCTAGGGTCACAAATGGTCCTCTGAAATTTCTTGGCCTGCTGGTGGTAAGGAAAGAAGTGCAGTTATGCTTTCTTGACCACACTAATGTTTTAGTTTCTTGTCTTTCATGTGTTTAATAATTCAGATAGTCCGTACTTTTAGCAAACATATGCAGTAAAATGCCAACAGTTGCAAATTCTGTGATATGTCTATGATAAGTTTTGTTTTAAAAGACATATATACTGCAAAACTGTTTTTATATCTACGGAAGGACACAATCCCAAAAGCAAGTGAGTAACTTTACTCAGGTGAGCAGTCTTTCCACTACTGCTCAGCTGAGTAAGAGGTTAATCACAAAGATTAATATTTTAATATGTGTACTTTCTTGTGAGATCATGCAAAAAATATTTCATTGAGAGATGAATTTTAAGTGGCATATTTCTGCTACATGACTTTAGTATTTTTGAGCCTGGTTTTCAGGAGAAATGGGACTCTTTCATTTTCTGGTTCCCACTTCAGCAATGTTTTAAAGTGTAAACGTAAAAAAAAAATCAAAACTTTTGTGCTATGTTATGTTTCTTATTGGAACATATTATATTATATTATGTTATATTGCTATGTATTATATATTGCTATGTTATATTGCTATATATGCTGTTTCTTATTTCTTCTGGGCAAGCTCCAGAAGTGTGGGATAGATGAGTGGATAGTGAAGTGGATGAGGAACTGGCTGGATGGCAGAGCTCAGAGGGTGGTGACCAGCAGTGCCAAGTCTAGTTGGAGGCCTGTAGCTAGCGGGGTCCCCCAGGGGTCAGTCCTTGGTCCAGTCCTGTTCAATTTATTCATCAATGACCTGGATGAAGGCACAGAGTGCTCCCTCAGCAAGTTTGCTGATGATACCAAACTGGGAGGAGTAGCCGATACCCCAGAGGGCTGCACTGCCATCCAGAGGGACCTGGACAGACTGGACAACTGGGCGGTGAAAAACCTCATGCAATTCAACAAGGCCAAGTGCAAGGTCCTGCACCTGGGGAGGAATAACCCCAGACACCAGTACAGGCTGGGGACTGACCTTCTGGAGAGCAGCTCTGCAGAGAGGGACCTGGGTGTCATGGTGGATGACAAGTTGACCATGAGGCAGCAGTGTGCCCTCATGACCAAGAAGGCCAATGAGATCCTGGGGTGCATTAAGAAGAGCATCTCCAGCAGGTCGAGGGAGGTGATCCTGCCCCTCTACTCAGCCCTGCTGAGGCCACATCTGGAGTATTGTGTCCAGTTCTGGGCTCCACAGTACAAGAGGGATGTGGAGCTGCTGGAGAGAGTCCAGCGCAGGGCTACAAGGATGATCAGGAGCCTGGAACATCTGCCCTATGAGGAGAGGCTGAGGGAGCTGGGCCTGTTCAGCCTGGAGAAGAGAAGGCTGAGAGGGGATCTAATCAGTGTCTATAAGTACCTCAAGGGAGGCAGTGAGGAGGATGGTGCTGGCCTCTTTTCAGTGGTGGCCACCGACAGAACTAGAGGTAATGGCCACAAACTGAAACAGTTCTACAGGAACTTCAGGAAAAATTTCTTAAGAGTGAGGGTGACAGAGCCCTGGAACAGGCTGCCCAGAGAGGTTGTGGAGTCTCCTTCTCTGGAGATCTTCCAAACCCGCCTGGATGCCACCCTGTGCCACGTGCTCTAGGTGACCCTCCGTGTGCAGGGGGGTTGGACTAGATGACCTCTAGAGGTCTCTTCCAACCTTAAGCATTCTATGATTCTATGATTCTATGATTCTATGACAAATCAGGTATTCTGATTCTGATTCTTTAGAAAGTAATAGAACTGCATTAAATATATTTCATGTGCATATTTTACCTAGATACTAGAGGTTTTTTTCACTTGGACAAGGAAAAATGTGATATTCAGGTGCTGAATATATGTAATTTTAAATAAGGATTATGAAAATAAATGTTTAAAGTTCACACTAATAAAAATTAAACCAATGCCCTATTTTATTTAAGCTTAGTTGTGTCACAAATTCAGTGGCAATCGAATATGCTCAGACAGTGATGCCTGGCCTTTCCTGTTTGTAAATAATATTCCTCTTGGTATTATGATATTATTGAGAGGATAATGCTATTTTGGTAATTATAGTTTTAACTGTCAGATTGGTGAGGTCCAAATATCACATTTTTTCTCATTTACTTTAGTAACTTTTATTTTTATTAAATAGATGGCGGGATTTGCATTCATTAGTATTTCATAGCAGTTTTAATTCTTAGTACCAAACAGCCATATTTTCAAGTCCTTAACCAAGCTAAATCTGTAGCCCAGTTGACCACATAGAGAGATTAAGGCTATTGGGATTGTTCCCTTTGTCTTTCCCTGCTGTGGTTCCTGATCTCCCTGTTTGGGATTTACCAGCTACAGCTGGAGGCCCAGTGAAGGTCCCATCCCGCATAAGACACCTCCATTCTGTGGTAATGACTATCACAGCAGTTTCAAAGATATTTCCATTATGTCTTTAGATGTGTGCAAACAGACCTCCCTTTTGAAGGGTTGGTGTACACATTGACATTTCCGGCGGAAGACAAGAGTAGAACTTTCGAGCTTTGCATTTTTGCAATCTTATCAGATGCTTTTTGATGCTACTTCCAGCAGTAGTAATCCTGCCACTGCCTGCACCCTCTTCTGGGATTTGCTTGGGAGTTACCTTAGTGTCTCTCTGCCTTGCAAAATATAGCATGGGCATCCTACAGACTAGCCCAGCTAAGGACTTCAAAAAATGGCACCAGAGCAACTGTTTCTGTCAGCAATGAGACAAGTTTCACAGTAACTTTTGTCAATTGTTTTGAGCAGTGCTGTAATTTATTCCAAGTACACTGAGATGTA
This sequence comes from Tinamus guttatus, assembly GCF_059628265.1. Taxonomy (NCBI): domain Eukaryota; kingdom Metazoa; phylum Chordata; class Aves; order Tinamiformes; family Tinamidae; genus Tinamus; species Tinamus guttatus. Next base: position 12,898,516 of record NW_028288684.1, read on the forward strand.
TGTCACTCTTAGGGGGTCTCCTATCCCTCTCCATCAGTGACCGACCCTACTCTCACGGCGGAAGCTCTGGATCAGACCATTGCAGCATTCGACACAGTGGAGGATCTACTCAAACACTTTAACCCAGACTCCTGGCAAGAAGATCTCGAAAATTTATACACAGACAGTGGCCACCATTACCGAGGCAGGAGCTACCATGACAGGAAGTCCAAAGGTAGGAAAACCCAGAGTGCACATAGCTGGGCTAAAGCCAGAATATTTTTATGCCTCACAGAAATATGCGTTGGTCAAGTATCATATTCTGGTGCCCTCGTTCTTTTTGGAAACATAAGGCACACTACCACCTGTTACAAACAGGAATAAGACATTTAATCCTTAATCATTTTCTGAGTAGGATCTTGTTTGGGAAGGCAGGCTGAAAACTGCCCATCATTATGATAAATGCACAAATAAAATCATAGGCCCCTGTGTAAAGGACAGATGGTTCTCAGCTTCACTCTCTTAAACATTGTTTTGTGTGTAAGGCATGGGGCTCCTAATTACCTGCACTATCATCCTCCTTTAAATACCCTGCTTTGGGATTGTTCTCAGCTGAGTGGGAAATAATCGCTTTTATCACGTTGTGCTTAGGGAAGCATCTGCTGCAGACACCTGTATGTGCAGCTGTTTTTTTTTTTTTAAGGATGCAAACATCTCACTGTTTTTCATTATGTTGGCAGGAAGCATTATTATCTTTGTGTGTAGTTGAACAAAGCACACGTTTCTGGGTTATGTTTCTTATTTCCTTCCATTCAAATCATTCACCAAATGGTAAAGCAAAGATATGTTAAGCTAGTAGTAAAAACCCATAAAGATAAAGAAACACTATTTAGAAGAGACGGTCTTGCTCTGTACTAACCCCACTGGAGGGGCTGATGAAATTGTTTTTAGTGTGCAAATACAGATCTAGGAGGCCTCTTAGGATTTTTCCAGATGACGGTTTCGACGGGTTTCACTGAAGATCAATAGTGAAAGGTTTCATTTAAATTGAATTCTCTTTTTAATATATCTTCCAAGATACACATTTGTATACATTCTACTGAATAATTTTAAATATAATAGAGTCCAATCACAGTTTTGATTCTGTGAGTTCTTCGATGTATTTGCTTCCCAAATCCTATCCTGCTACACATGTGCTAAGCAAGGAAAGAGGATTTCAATGTCTTGTTTACAACTTAATTTGTGAGTCCTCAATGTACTTTGATCTGATAAAGGGCATATATGTTGCATTTATATTAGGACAAATACAGTTATAAGAATGTTCCCAAGCCCTGAAATCCAATCATCATATTGCTAAATTGTCAGCCTGATCTCAGCTTGCTTTGGACCAGGTCAAGGATCATTCTCCCAGATCATTTCTGAGCATGAATCAGGAGGCAGCAAAGACCAGCTGTCATTTGCAGTAAGAAGCCTGAATGGGCCCATCCAGTTTGGGAGGACAAGAGAGGGTATTCATAAAGATGTGGCTTGTAGACCTTAGTAGAGGAGACTGATCTCAGGCACTCACAATGTATTGACACATGCAAAACCAGCTTGGCTTACATTTTTCAAAATAGGTTAATTGTCTCCATTTTGGGGCTCAGCACTTGAAAAGAATCTGTATGAAGGTCTGAGGAATATCTAAAATATGTCTAAATATCTAAAATATCAGACCTCTTCACTATGCTCCATTTTGACATGTCAAAAATTTAGGCAACCACCACAGTCAGTGTCTTGTGAAGTTGCCCTTAAGGTCTTCCACAGAGATTGCATCACTTCCAAGATCAGTTTGATCTCATTTAGGGTTTGTGAAAAAAAATCAGCTGTATGTCTTTTATTCCCGGATGGGTTGGTCTGGGATGGTTGTGTATAAAAAAAGTCATAAAGAGGTTGTTTTGATTTTAATAGAAGCTGATGAGAAATCTGGATCCTACTCCAGTTCTACTCTCCGGATTCTGTTTGATTATCAGATCCTACTTAGCCTTGTGCAAAACCACACACGTACAGACACACATATATATACACATATGTAAAAAGCACACATATAAAACAACATTTGCTTTTTTGTCCATACTGATCATATAGGCTGCAGAAATCAGTCATCTGACCTTTTTATCAGTTTTCAAAAAATTCAGATGCATAGAGTTTTCCACATTTACTATAAATGTAATTTATCTTCTTGCCTAACCAAATGCTATAAAAACATAAAAAAGTTTTCCAGTTTATAATTTTAACACTTATGATTTGTTTTATCAGCAGTTTTGTTTTGGCTACAAGAGTAAGGAGAAACAGTCTTGCAACCATTTTGCTTCCTTTTGTCTTCAATCTACAGGCCACAAATGCTGACTGTTGCCAACCTTCTGGACAAAAGTACCTCTCCAAAATCAAATCTTTAAGGAATTCTCTTTTTTTTTTTTTGTCATAAAATTTAGACAATATTATAGGCTTGCTTGTGGATGATGTCAGGAGTAGGCAATGGCTTTAACAAGTCCTTTCATTAGAAGTGCTCTTTGACTCTTAAGCGTAGACACCCTGAATCTCTGAGGAATGTTTATAGGCACTGAAATAACCTTGCAGAAAAGAAAGCAATAGATTATATCATCAATTATTTCAGATATCTCTATCTGTTTCTGCTTCCAGTTTGAGTTTATTCTTTATCCTTAGAATAGCCCTGAGGCAGATTAGAACAATTTGATGTAATCTCTGCCTATCTTTCTCAGCATTTTCAGACTGTGTCATATAAATGATATAAATGAATCACTAATGATTTCACTTCTATCCAACTCCCTGCCCATACCAAATGATCCCAGAAAATTAAGTTTAAGAGTTAGTGTTGCTAAATATCAAATCTGATAACAGGACACATGCTAAATGGAATTTAAATTGTATTTTTTTTTCTTCTGCAAGGATGGAGACTCCAAAACTAGGCAGCTTTTTCCAAAATCGAACTACCCTTACAGTAAAAAAGTCTTTTCTCACATTTAAAAGGAATAAGAATAGAGACTCCACAACATCTCTAGGCAGTCTGTTCCAGAGTTCAAACAGGCTCATATTAAAAAATGTTTTTTTCTTACGTTCAGATGGTATCTTCTGTGGTTCAATTTGTGTCCATTGCTTCTTGTCCTTTCAGAGAAAACTCTGGTTCCATCTTTATTCACTCCCGTCAGCTATTTATACATTGATAAGATCCCCTTGGTTCCGTTCTGCAAAAAAACTTGAAGACTGTGTTGATTAAATCTTTATATATGATAATTTCACTCTATCTACAAAATTTGTTCTCTCATTTTTACTGCATTGATGCAACTCTATTGAGTTAAATGCATTTCTTCCTGCATACACAACTGAAGTGAGAAATTGCTGCCAGGTGTGTTTGATGTTTGAAATTTAATTGTGCATATGCACACTGTGGTTTGCCATTAAATACTTCAGTATGTTAACTGTAAGTTAACTATATAGTCTATGAAACCCAGACTGGAAGAAGACTGAAAAGAAAGGGTATGATATAATTTCAAAATGCTTAAATGAGAAATCTATATATAAAATATGGTTTATTCCTTACACATGAAACTAGGAAAAGTAGGTGTTTCAAAAACATTTGCAACGTACTTAAAAAGTTTAGCTAGCCATTGATGCATTTTAGAAGATCTCAGAGAATGAATATTTGCCTTAAGCTCATATAGACTATTAGGAAAAATCAGGTAATGTGAAATAAAGTTCTTTAAAATAATTCTTTTGCACTGATGTTGTAGCTGACCTCATAATAACTTAGCTATTATAAATGTAAAGTTCCTCTAAAGGAATATAAGAGCCTATTGGGTTATTTAAAACTGTTTTAGCAAGTACATAAGTAGACTGAAAAAGAAAAGAGCCATTCTTTGCAGTTATCTTGGACTTCTAGACAAATAGCTCTTTATTTTTATGGATAGTCATAATAAATGTTTATAAGTGCCTGAAGGAAAGCTGTTCATCATGCTTTTTTGAAAGCATCAGTGTACCTGTTTGACAATATTAGAACTTCTTTGACATATAGAGAAGCTGTAAAAAGTTTCAACTATCAGTCACACATCATTTAACTTTTCCCATGTCCTTGTTAGTGTGTATCTATTATTTTTCACTCCCAATTTTTACATGCCCTCAAAAAAGTCTACAGAACTTAAAAAAAAAACAAAACAAAACCCTCTTTTTTTGAAGCGGCCTATGTACAAAGATCTAGGAAGAGGGAAAGGAGGAAGAAAAAGAAAGAAGCTCATTGTTTCCCATTTTATAGGTAGATCCAAAGGTCTAAAGAAAGAGATCATCTTTAAAAAGAAATGCTTTTTCCTAAGGAAATGGGAAACTTTTTCCCTAGGAAATGGGAACACACATAGATACACTCTGGTAATGAACAAGATTACACGAGACTTCTGTGCCTTCATTTTTTTGTCTCTTAGCTCATTTTCTTTTTGAGAAACAGTTTGCAAGAAACTTTGGCTATCAGAAGAAATTAATCAGGTGGAACATTCTTGCAATAGCATCTGTCTGCAAGGACAGCTTTACAAGTTAAATAAACAAACATTTGCTGGCATAGCCAGCAAACTGTTCTTTAAAAGGGGAATACTGAGATGGGAGGCAAGCACAGACACCACAAGTCTTTGTGGAATGTTTCTAACTGCTATTGCCAAATAGGTTCCCAAAATCATGCAAGTTTTGCCATGCTATTAACAATAGCTTTTCATTATCACTACTTACTAAGATTTAGCAAAAAGTTAAACAAAATTTGAACTCAAGAATGCCATTTCTTGGGGGATTGCAAACAGGGGCCGATAAATTACGGCAGACATCCATGTACTCTTACTTGACAGGTTCTGGGATGAGCGCCAGCAAATTTCACTGTACAACACAAGGCACCACAAGGAATTCAGGCACCACAAATGCAGAATACCCTGTCATTCATGGCAAATATGGATATCATGAGTAGAAGGAATGCCTTCTCAAATAACTGCTAATACAATGTCCACTCTTAAAAACCACTATACTTCTTCCTCCCATTTTAAGTTGGCAACCAAGTTCCCTGTTGCATGCATATTGCATGCATTCATTTCACAGTCTAATTCAGATCTACCTGACACTCTTTCAGCACTGTGACAAATGAGATTTTTCCTGCTGCTTTTATATGATGTTATTGTCAGTCACTAAGAACATGCTCTACTGCAGTGAACGCTTTTCTTATTAAGTCATTTACTTAAAAGCTAGTGAAACGTTCTGTTGCTATTTATCACTTGAATAAGTTGTTTCAATTCCATTGAATTCAGTGAAACTATGTCTACATATGACACTGATGGGTTGGCCTATGTTTGCTCTTTGACCCATGGCACAGCTCATAGCTGGTTTGTAAATCTGTAATAGGCGCCCTATATTGCGGACCTTGTTTCATACAAACTGTTCTAATCCCACTGAAATTATGATCTCTCATTCTTCTAAGATAATAGTTGCAGTATTGAGGAGGTTTATCTTGGCATTGTGATTCAAAAGTAAATCCAAATCGCAGCATCTTTTCCCCAGCTCCCCCTAGAAGAAGAGTTGGATATTTCTCAATTTTTCAGGTAAATTTAACAAAGTGCTTATTATAACATCATTAGGCATGTGCAAGAAAACACTGATTGCTATTAGCCATATGTCTTGAAGACTTAAAGCCACAGGGTTTCATCAACACTCACTGTGGAGAATAATAATTTCAGCAGTATCAGTGCATTTAGGTGATTTAAGCAGTGGAAGATGTGATTGGTTATTGTGCATATGGGACTGAATCTTCCAACTCAGGTTCATTCACCCTATAACTTCAGTCAGCTACAGCACTGAATTTCAATGCTGTGAATTTCTTAAACAGCTTGTGTGGTGTTTCTCCTCTACCTGAGACAGCTCTAACACACACCTTTATGCTAGTGGAGCGTGACTACTTAGAATTGAGGATGAAAATTTTTCATAGGTCTCTGAGAAATTTCAGGCTATATAGGAGGAGCTGAGAGTCAAAATCAAAACAGCAGTGCATTCTTTGTAACAAACTGTAAGCCACAGAGAGCAAAGGAAGAGAATCAAACTAGGATTAACCCTGGATCTCTGCATAAAACACCATATTCAACTGCATTTGCAGTTCCATCACTTCTTTATGCACAAAATTTGAGCCTGCAGTGCAGGCTCCATGTATATGTACATCTCCTTTAAGCTGCCAAAAAGAGCATGAGAGTTAGCAGTTTTAGCAGAAACTGCCCCCAGTGTGTGTGACTTCAGCAGGAGGCCCAAGTAGATATAAATCACGTTGTTGACATCAAGAAAAGGACAGTCAGCGGCTGAGGAGTCTCTACACAATTATACATTCCCTGTACAGTGTGGGTAAGCCCCTTCAATGAGAGTCAGGTATTTTAACAGTCATAGATTCATGGAATACTTTTGGTGACCAGGGTATTCTGTGCATCATCTCATCTAAACCGCTGCTCAGTGTAGGGATGACATCAAAGTTAGATCAGGTTGCTTAGGGCCTTCTCTAGTTAGGCTAGGCTCCTGGTGGACTGAGAACTGGCTGGATGGCAGAGCTCTGAGGGTTGTGATAAATGGGGCTGAGTCTGGTTGGAGGCCTGCGGCCAGTGGTGTCCCACTAGGGTCAGTACTGGGCCCGGTGCTCTTCAACAATCAGTGGCTTGGACGAGGGCACAGAGTGCACCCTGAACAAGTTTGCAGGTGACTGACACTCCCGAGGGCTGTGCTGCCATTCTGAGGGACCTAGACAGGTTGGAGAGCTGGGCAGAGAGGAACATCATAAGGTTCAACAAGGACAAGTGCAGAGTCCTGCACCTGGGGAGGAATAACCCCAGGCACTAGGACAAATTAGGGGTTGACCTACTGGAAAGCAGCTCCGTGGAGAGTCCTGGTTGACAACAAGTTAACCATGAGCCAGCAATGTACCCTCGTGGCCAAGAAGGCCAATGGGATCCTGGCTGCATCAGGAGGAGCGTTGCCAGGAGGTCGAGGGAGGGAATCCTTCCCGCCTCTGCTCAGCTCTGGTGAGGCCGCACCTGGAGTATTGGGTGCAGTTCTGGGCTCCCCAGTATTAGAAGAACATTACGCTTCTAGAGAGAGTCCAGTGTAGAGCAACAAAGATGATTAAAGGTCTGGAGCATCTATTGTATGAGGAAAAACTAAGCGAGCTGGGCCTGTTTAGTCTAGAGAAGAGAAGATTGAGAGGAGATCTGATTAACATGTTCAAGTACCTGAGGGGAGAGTGTAGGGAGGATGGGGCCAAGCTCTTCTCGGTAGTGGCCAGTGACAGGACAAGGGGTAATGGGTACAAGTTGAAACACAGGAAGTTCCATCTCCATGTGAGGAAGAACTTTCCTGTGAGGGTGACAGAGCCTTGGAACAGGCTGCCCAGAGAGGTTGTGGAGTCTCCTTCTCTGGAGATCTTCCAAACCCACCTGGCTGCGACCCTGTGCAAGACAAGTATATCATAGCCATGATATACTATATAGGAATGCTGTGGCAATGTGACAAACATCTCTTATTACCCAGCTCAAATCTGTGGCTAATGCATTAAAAAAGTATAAATTCACAGATATAACAATGTTAGGGGGCATGTATAAATTTGGAAGATAAAAAGTATTAAAAGAAACCCTAACAGACAGTTTGTCTTTTTTAAAATTAGTCAGTGACCGGCAGGACAGGATTTCTGTCCTCTCCAATTCTCTCATAAATAATGCCCCTTCTAACTAAAATGTAGTGTTATCTGCAGTCCCTGATTTCAGTGCTTAAATCTGACTAGGATCAGTGCTTCAAGGTAAGCACATGGCTTAGCACTATCTGAAATAAGGATGGATTAAAGCATAGGCTGTAAGGGGGAGGAAGGGACAAACACTGTACCCCAAGTATCCAGCTTATTGCTCCAGTGCTTCTTTTTATGTCTACCTTGCCTTTAAATTGAATCTCTGATGCAGGCACTCTGTAATAATACTTTGAAGTTATTTGTATCCAGTCTACAGAACCTTTTAGTTCTAGTTTTAAATTAAGGACTCCAGTGGTTCGAGTCCTTGATAAGTAAAGCAGCAGGATTTCACACCAGTCGCACCAAGGCTCAGGTACATTTTAGTCACAGCAGTGAAGTGATGCATGAAGCCGACTGTACTGTAAAATCTCATTGTTATGTGGATGAGGAAACGGACTCCCTTCAGCCAGTAAAACAATCCTAAGGCAGAGAAAAGAGCCCCTGTCGGAGCTTTTAGCAGGGAGATTTGTTCAGAGGAAAATGTATTCTTTTGTTAGGGGGTCACAAAGCATGTTCTAAAGTTAATTAGGCAATGGGAGTTTTTCTTGGTGTCAGTGTGATGCTGTCGGAATACAGTACATGCTAGTCGCAGAAGATGTTGCTTGCTCACCTGGTCCCACCAAGCACTGGAATTCCGTAAAGAACATGTGTTTACCAAAACCAGATGAGTTTTGTAGAGGATAGCTTGTGTATCTTTTAATCCCTTTGCTTAATCTTCCCTGCTCTGCTTGCAGTTATTTTCTGGGTTTCCACTACTGAATTTGTTCATTTAAACATGGACCTTGATATTGGAGATATGCTCAAGGGCTGAGAATTCACAACTTAAATGAAATCTCTGGGATTTAGGGCTTCTGAGAACTGATAATAAATCAGGATCAGAGTGCTATTAATATAAAAATGAACAGCAAATTCATGAACTTCCATTGAAAATTTCCCTCTTTTTTTTCTTCAAAGCAGTTCAGCATTGAAAAATATACTAAATAAAATGTATTGTGTCATTGGCTGGTTTTAGAATTCCAAAAAATGCATCCATCCAAAGCTTTTAGCACTCTGAAAATAGCTGATTCCTTCATACTGCATAAAGCAAAAATTACCCTAATTATCTAATTATTCATTCCTATTCTTTTAGCAAGTCAACAACTCTCCACAGTCCTGACTCAGATACAGCTTGAGCGGAGACCCAGCAAAAGACTTTTGAAAGTCACCATAACTAGGCTTTAGAAGCGTCTTTCCTCCAGTGACAACCCTTTACCAGGCTATCCCTTGACATTTGAGTTGAGCAGCTTAACTACCAAAGCCAATTTGTGCAACACCACAATGAACATAATATGCTCTCTGTGAACTGTCCTCCCCTGCCACCCCGCTTTGAATGCAGGCATTTCCTTCTCGGCCAGACTCGTTAAGATGACTTATTTCTGTGCTGACAGGGCAGCAGCAATGACAGATACTGGGTGCTCCGTACAGCAGTGAGAACTGGCGGGTCTGAGGGGATTTTTCACCCATTATGGAACAAGTTTTGCTTAGTCTCTCATCTTCCTTTGGACATAGGTGCCAGTTCCTGTGCCTGGGTATTGGCTCTCTTTAATGACCAGTCTGTTGCAGAAAGCCTTGTTTCCTTGGTAAAGCAACAGGTATTGTAGCTAAGGACTGAATTAACCCTTTGAGCATTTTGTTCTCATCTGTCTTGAGATGCACCATTCTCAACTGTCATCCTAAGTCACTTTGTCCCAGCAGGAACCTGCTCATATTCGTATCCTTACCCCTGGATTGCTGTGGTTTGGTATATGGATATTCTGGGCTGTCCCCTCCAGAAATCTTACTAATTGTGAGGGCAGAATATTTTCCGCCCTTTACTATTGCTTATTTTTTTCCTTCTTGCCAATTGGTTTAAATGAATAATAGCTGATGGTGAAAGTCCTTATGGGAATATTTAGAGGTGTGGGAAACACTTCTCTGTGAAAAGAATTAGCCCAGGAAGCTGGAATGAGAAGGAGTGGCTTTGAGGAATGACAAAAGAGAACAAAATATCATCTGTTAAAACAAAGAAATCAATATTCACTGGTCTTTTAGGTCCTGACTCTGGCCATGCTGGGCATATTTTTTCTCTCAGTGTATGAGTATACCAGCAACTCCATTGATTTTGTGCTTATATCAAGAGGGTGATATATAACTCTTTTGTAGAGATGTTAGCTCTCAGGGGAGAACCACAGAGATTTCATGATGAGATGTATCACAATTGCTATAAAATCCCAGTTTATCTGCTATATTTCCTTTGCCTGAGATGATAACACCTTGCCAGAAAAGTGAAGCTGTTCTTATTTTCCCTAATAGTACTTATAGCATTTACATACTCTTACGTGTTGAATATCTACCTTGAATCAGAGAGTATCTCAAAGTCACAATGTAAAAGTACATGATCTTGAACAAATCAGCTTTTCTCACAATCACTGTCAGTCCACATTTTATTTTTTCTTATTAATGAGGGCTGAGTCACATGAGGTATAAAATGTTGTAGTGCTCATGACTTTAATGGATGTTTTCAAGTTTTTATAGTAAAGCATAAAAGTAGTTTGGGGCTAGAGATGGAGTTGAGGTATTAAACAAGTCTGTGAAAATTTGATATGTTCCCAAACACTCATCTCTGTTCTCCTTTGAAGTATCCATATTTTGTTGTTGTTGTTATTGTTGCTGTTGATATATCGGTTAGTAAATTAGAATGGGGTAGGAGGCAATTATTATTTATCTGTTGTACCCTCCAGTCATTTTCTGTATTTTGCTGCTCAGTTTAAATTATCTTTTGAGTGAAAATTATTTTTCCTTTTTCTAAAAATCTGTACTACTAGTGATTTATCAGAGTAAGACAGTGTTTCTAGTGTCTATTTTTTCTTTTTTTTTTTAATCCTGAAACTTGAAGATTTGAATCAAAGGAAGAATATTTCTGCAAGTTCTAAAGCTCCATGAGCTTAAAATGGATTTTAATTCTTTCTGGTTCTGAGTTCCAATTCAGAGGACCTAACTGCTTAACAGTGGATCACATTTCCTTCAATTCTGAATAAATTATTAATCATTTGAACAGTTAGGCTGATGACAGCATCCAAAAGAAAAGAATAAAGTGGGAAAGAAAAGAAATCAAAATCAGAAACCTTCTAAATATTTTTTTAAAATCTGTTACTTTTATCCTTATCACAATTGTGTAAAACGTTTTATTTATTTTAGCTTTACCAGCCAAACTTAGAAACAATACTAAAATCTCACAGTCAGAAGTCTATACATTAGTTTTATACTTGGTTTTAGTACTAATTTAAATGATACATCTCACAAAGATACTAGGTTTACATGTCAGCCAACTCCCCACATTCACTGAGGCTCATTAATTTATTTAATTTTTTTTTGCATATATTTATATGCCTATAGTAGTAGCATTTACAGACCAAAATTAATATTGCTTTACCCATATAAAAGACGTCTAGAGATGTCTAGACTCAATCTGAAAGCAACATAGACAGGCAGTTCAAGAAGGTAAGTTATTCCACTTGTCTTAAACTTCTGAAGTAACAATGAAAGGCATCTCTGTGTTGAGCACATGAAGTGCATTGGGTAAACTGTTTAACTGCTTGTATGCCTATAGCTAACCAGATGTAATTCTGCTCATTACAACAAACAAGAACTTATTACCAAAGGTAAGGTGTAAGCAGGGAGGGAAGAGAGTAGCATACGTGGAATACCTCACCCAAGGATGCACCAGATCAGCAACAGAGCAGATAAAATAACCAGTCTTCAGCTTTCTGGATATTTTGCAGATAAAATCTTCAAACCTGCCCTTCAGCTTGATAGTCAGTGGGAGTTCTGCTGTGAGATTCAGTGGGAGCAGGAGAGCCTAGATGGCCACCTATAATGATTTGAAATTGGCGGGTTTATCTTTATCTTTTCAGAAATCACTTCTCTATATTTCCTAAAAAGTACCACATCACTTGGTATTATTGGCTGCCTGGGGAACAATATAAACCATGGGAATGTCTCTCTCCAACTTAACTAATAAAACCTCTTTTGCATTGCAGTTGACCTGGACAGGCTGAATGATGATGTGAAACGTTATAGCTGCACTCCAAGAAACTACTCTGTCAATTTAAGGGAGGAACTGAAGCTGACAAATGTAGTTTTCTTCCCCCGCTGCCTCCTTGTCCAGCGCTGTGGAGGAAATTGTGGCTGTGGGACTTCAAATTGGAAATCCTGCACATGCATGTCAGGGAAAACAGTGAAAAAATATCATGAGGTATTTTCACTCTTTGGTACTTCTTTTGGTAACTCATTGCTTGCATGAATTCTGAATGGTTTTCTCAGAGATGTGCGCTGCCGTATTGATTATCATGTTGCATCTGCAGTATAAAGATAGGTAGAAACCACTGAGCACAGTAAAATCTCATAGCAAAGATGCTATTGAGAGAGACAATGTTGGCCAAAACATTTAGAGGGATGCCCACTGATGTCACCGTTCTCACTTGGGAAGGAGGATCTGCCTAGGCTTCCAGGTAGGTTGCAGGTCACCCGGGTGTACCCAATGCCATGATTCTTGCTGGCCCCAGTAAATACTAGTTTGGTATTTCTGTAATGCAGCATTCACACTTCCAACTACAGCAGAGCTGCAGACAGACACACATAAGCAGCCTGCAAGAGGGCCTAATTTTATCCAATTTTAATATTAATGGCTTTAAGTACCACATTAGAAGGCACACATAGTGCATAGCTTCAAGATACTGTCGTTTCTGTTTTCACAGAACTTCTATTATTTTCTTGATTGACTTCTGCCTTTGGGATATAGGACATACAAATGAAAGCTCATTGAATTACATTTGGGAGTGAATGAGCAGAGTGAAAGTAGGTTATAAATCTGTTAAAAAGAGGTGTTAACAGGTAGTTCTGAGTACGTTTGAAGAAATTGTGGGGAAGAGCTTCTGCCACGCTCCCTGTAGATGCTTATGGCAAACTAATGAGCCCTATTGCAAGAATGCAAGTTAAACTGGGCTGACTTTCCCAATGAAGGAGTGATGCAACATGAATGTTTACACCAGTGGAAATACTATTTTCAGGAGTGCAGTAACATGCTCGTCTTGAGGTATTTAACTGCTTTTTCCCTTGTTTATATTATGTCTTTCAAGCTTCTGACTGCACTTGAAAAAGACAATTAAGTCACTCATAAACTCTCTTCCCATCCAGATTTGTTGCTTGAAGGAAGCTGCTGAATCTTTTTGCCTTTTTTCTCACACAGAAATGTTTAAGAAGTCAAAATTTGCTCTTAAGGTTATTATAGTATAATATACATTATATTTATTTTTTAATCCCTTTGAACCACACTGGGAAATAAATCAAGAAGGAAAGACCATTTTATTTTCTTGCCTTTAAAACAGCATTTTCAGCACCAAACTGTGAACATATCTAGAAAAGTTACTTGGCAATATCCTTTTTAGTGACTGAAAGTAGATAGCTCTATTCCATGCTGACTTAATTTCTGACACACATCTCTTTTAAGCATCTGCTTTGCCACTTGGCTTAAGTCTCAAGTGAAAGTGAACTTTATGGACTTTTAATCTGGAGGTGATTTGCACTCATTCCATAAAGGCTTTAGCTCAGGAGAGGGCCTAAGGGTAGCTGAAATAGCAATAACTGTGAATAGTAGCTTTAAATAGCAGGAGGCAGTTGAAGGTCAGAACTTTGCCTTCCTGTGAGCAGAGTGGTTACTCTTTTCCAAGGTAAGAGATTTTTCTCACAATTAATTGCAGAACACAGCATACTGCACATCAGCTAGCACTGGAGAGTAGTTAATATTTTATCTAATTTTAGGGAAGATTCAAGGGATGACCCTGGTAATTACAGAGCAGAAAGCCTTATCTCAATGGTGGAAAAGTTAATTGGAAAGAAAATTAATAGGGTTATAAAACACCTAGATGTGTGTGAACTGATAAAATGAAACCAGAGTGTGTTATATATGAATAAATATTTTTACATCTCCACAACATTGTATAAGAAAGCTAAAAGACCTGGTTCTGCTTTCAGAGAGCTAGAGATCTACCAGACAAGATGAGTCATGAATTAGAAGCTGGTTAAGAGATAAGGAGCAAAGAGGTGGAATAGATGGTCAATTTTCTACATAGAAAGTGGCTATCTGTTGGTGCCTCAAGCATTCTGATTAAGTGATATTCCATGTATTATCAATCTGGAAGGAGATGAACAGTGAGGTGGCAAAAATGACAGATAACACAAGATGTAATGTTCTTTAACAGTGGAGAAGGCTGAAGGGATTTCAGAGGGCCTGTAACTACTTATAAGTGCAATATAGAAAAGCGCCCAGTATTATGAGGCACAGTCTCAAAGATTTATTCTTATTAACATTGTGAGAGGAATAGGGAGAAACAGGGAACAGAAGTTTGACTGAAGGTCAGGCAGTGAATCACTGTGAAGAGCTTAAGGAAAACATTTGTTTAGTGCAATGGTGGTAGACAAAGGCAAGTGACCATATTCTGCAAAAATAGACGTAGGTAGAGAATGGCCTTAGATAAATATGTGAGGGGCTTATATTTTGTTTATGCCATTGGTGCTCAAAATACAGGCAAAAAAAGATACGTAGAAGTGAAAAATATACATCAAAGGAGATACCGTGGAAGATACGTAACAAAACATCTGCAAGGAAGGAAGCTCAAAAGTTTAGGATCATTTCATTTAGAAAAACTGTGAATAAGATAGGACACAGTGACAGATACAAAATAGTGAATAGTACCTAAAGGAAAATCAGGTCACCCTCTTTAATCTTTTCCTTAAGAAAAGAACAAGGGGAGCCTGAGAAAAGGAGCTAACTTAAAATGATAAAAAGAAGTTTGTTTCATTTTTTGCACAACAAACAAAAATGGAATTTCAACAGCTAAATTATTGCATAATTTTAGAAGACTCTGTGGACTAAGGTCTCCTGGATCACATCCATGCCAGAATTTAAGCCAGATATTGACAGTTGCTAGAAAGAAATGCAGTTTATAAACATGTTATCAAGCATTTATTTATTCAGGTGTTTATATCAGGTGTTTTGGAGCCCCTGGAACAACAGAGTCCCAAACAAACAAGGTATTGGTCAGAATAAGGGTGGAATGACATACCTCTCCCACCCAATTAGTCATTTAATTCAGAAAATTTAATATTCTTAATAAGCCATCACTGCTAATTTATTTCACCGCTCCTTTGTTCTGGGAAAACTATTTGAATTAAATACAGTGTTCCAGATTTAACATTAAAAGGCTTTTGTACATTTAAATCTAAACTTAATTCCCTAGGGATGAATTAACAGCTCAGTGGGCAGAAATTAGTCAAGAGGCTCACATTAATATGAGTGGAAGTCATGCAGATAAATTCACAAATGACGTACTAAAGATATGTCCATTAATTTTAGTTGAAAATATTTTCCACTTTTAAATCGTTCATTATTATTATTATTGGCCACACACAGCTAATTATTTTTATTCTTTATGCTTCTTCTGAACTTAGCTATTACCTTTTATTAAAAAATGTGTGGCAGTGAAATCACTGGGGAGAGGTTTCTCAACATGCCATATGTAGCTGGTTCACTCTTTTTGGAAACAATTTGAAACCTAACTTTAATCAAGAAACTTCTAGTTGCATATGGAGTTGCACAATTTATGCAGTCTCCAGGAGCTGTTAATTTTGTTAAAAAATCCTGTCTTTTTCTTTAGGAGAATGTAGACCAGATTCAATTTACTTGCAAAATAAACCAGAAGGTATAAGACAGTGGAGCAAAGAAAACATTTATAGTAGCTGAAAGTGAATCATACAAAACTCAAAGTCTCCCCATGCTCATTTTGCCTAGTCACTGTCTAGAGCTTTAGCTACAGAAGTCCTGGACCTGCCATAGCTACTAGTCCTGTACATGGATATGTTTATCCTCAACAGTGCAAATCTGTCTGGAAATGATGTGCCAGTGTTTTAGGGGTTTTGAGCTGCCTTGTGTTCCTGGGTGAGAAAGACCAGCAGGGAAATGTTCCCAAGGGAATACTCTCCTTTTCAGCTTTGTGGCCAATGTGTCGCAGCCCCTGAATAGCTGCTCAGGGGGTGCTAATGCCCTGAGTGTTTGCTGGGAGGGTTATATTCCAGAGAGATTTCAAGGTTATCTTTTCCTTATTCTTTTAATACTTTTTAATTCCCCCATAGTTCCTATTCAGAGCCTTACATTGTACTCATCCCCAAGGTTTCAGAGCTCTCTCTACTAGTATCATAGGACTAATAGCTATCATATGTAGCCTTTAATTTCCTCAAGCTGTGAGTCCTGCTCCAGTTCTCTGAACAGACTATATCGTTATTTCCTATCATGTCCTATTATATGAAATAGTGCAACAGCAGGGGAAATGAGAAACTGAGAATGCCACAGCATGAAAGATCTTCTGTATTGCCCTGGGAAATGCTAATAATGAGACCTTGGGGTTTTCTTATTGCCTTATTTAACTTACCACCTTTAACTACCATAGCTTTACCAAAATGGTCAACAGTTTCCGTTAATAAATGGGTTAAGAACTTAAGGAAACAGCTAGCTTTATGTTGCTTTTCAGCAGAAGTCTTGTGATGCTCTGTGGTTTTTCATAGCTTCTGGGTTTGCTTGGAGCCAGAATCATGGACAGATACTCATGAATTACCACATAATGTCACGAACCCTGCAAACCAAGCAGTCCAAGTGTTAGCATGATCTCAAAACATCTCTCAGCCACGGTGATCCTGTGAGATGTATTACAGGGCTCCGTAGAAAGAAAAGGCAGAGCAATTCATGAATGTGAATACAGTGTACCTTAATCAAGTGCTCATGTCTTAATCGAATGCTCATGTCTTCTGCTGTCTAACTTCCTAAGAGGGAGCTGATATTAAAGCATATTTGCCATTTCAGTGCATTTCTGTGGAAATGCCTGGAGCTCCTTGTAAAAGAGAGAGGAGTCCTAAAACTGGTGATAATGCAACCCAAATGAGGCACGAGAAAACTTAATCCAGGACTTAATTCAACTAGGTCTGAAGCTGTGTCATCCACCAGCATGTTCATACCTCCAAGAAATCAGTTTTCCTATCTCTCTGCTTTAATTCACTGGATGTGAAATGAATTTCCATGAGGAATAAACCCTCTTAAAAGTAGCAACCAGAGTTTGTCATAGTGTATAAATCACCACAAACACTGTAATGTACCACACAGATTACAGGCAAAAGAGCAGAGTAGTTGAAGCCAATTGCACCTTTTGCCTGCACACCTGTGTCTCTTGTAAAGACTGATGCATTTATCACTGTGTATGTTAACAGTAACTTTTATTCCCCCCTTTTCACAGTATTACACTGTTATCCGAGTTTCATGTTAGCTGGAGCTCATCCTGTGGCTTCACAAGGCATGTTCCGAACCACAGGGTTTAGGTTACTGTTGGGGATGCTGCTCTGTAAGCTCTTGCTGCACTGAGCAGGCATCTCAGGGTAGCTAAACAGCGCTGAGTTTTTTCCCAAGTTATTGGTGCATAGGAACAAACTGAATTGGTTCCATCTTTTTAAATAGAAGACAAGATGGCAAGGATTGTTACTGGGGAAGAAAGGATGGATAAGAAGGTAAAGATGTGATATGAGATTTCAGTAAGGCAGAGGTGGAGTTGTCACAGAGTAAAAAGGTATTATTAATACAATTTGGTGTTATCTCCTCTTTTTCTTTCCTTTTTTATCAGAAAAAATAGGAGACAAACCATAAGTAGGCACTTGAGAGATAAAACAATAGTTCCTGTTTGTCTTAGCACAGGGAAACATAGGATAACTGGAGGAAAATGATACAAAGGCTTCTGATGCAATGAATGAAATTAAGGAATGAAAAAGAGCTAGCATCATCAGATCAGTGTGCAAGTCTGTTTTTTTGTATGTCTTGGAGTTGACAGTACATGTGGCAAGGAGAAGAGAGTTACGGTGATAAAGGCAGAGAAAATAGTCTGACATAAGAGTTAATGCATAGAAATGTTATAGCAGAATAAACAGTAGGATTTATAAATGTCGTTGTATGACAATAAAAACAAACAGAATGAGTCAAAAATATCTGCTAAATTACAGGGTGAGCAAAGAGCAAAAGATGCAGTGTGAGAATTAAGTTTCATTTTTGGCTAGATTAAAATGGAAGTTTTAATGATGACATCCGTGAGTTGAGCTAATGAGACAGTAGGTGATCACTGAGCAGAGCTAGGCAGTTCTGGAAGGGGAACATCTGTACCTTTTCAGAAAAAGAAACTGGATCCAAAATTCTTTACAAGATCCCCAAAAGTGAGGACCCTGCTAGTCTCACGTGTACAAGAAACACTATAGTTTTAGTGACCATTCCAGATGCCTGAGTTTTAAACTAACTAATATTTTCTCCACTTCCCCATCTTTTACAGATATTTCTTAATCATACAAACATTTTCCGTGCATATAAATCAAAAAAATAATATCCATAGTCGCATCTACATTTCATAACCCTCTACTTGGAGTGCTTTCCCTGATTAGCAAAAAGATCCTTTCTATTTGTTCTGTTCTATTAAGAAAGAATACAGCTTTGAGTCCGTGGCATTATTTTAGCCTATGTTCCTACTAGAATAAAGGTCCTCATGCTAAATTATGAAACACATTCCCACAATGCTTTATTTCTTATGCTAACACCAAGCAGAACTATATCTGAATTTTGGATTAGATAACTTCCAAAAACTGTAGAGTGAGATTTCTCATCCATATCACAACTTAGATCTTATGCTGAATCTTCTGCACTTTTGATGCTTCCTCTTTCATGAATCTCAGACAAATATAATTTGGTTTGCATGCTGGAATAATGGCATTTTTAGATGAGTGGAGGGAGATTAGATAATGCTGCATAGCTGTAGGTTAAAACAAGTTCTGCAAAGTACAATTTTACCTACTTAAAATTGTAGATTTGTTCTTCATCCTTAATCACTGGAATACACAGCTGAGTAAAAAAGCAAATATTTGGTGAACTGCACTCATGTTAATTGATCATTTGTGATCTTAGGCCTATGAGAAAGCAAAATGAGCTTTTTTGAAGCTTCACATTTTTATTTGCATCTGAAATCCTAATCTAACAAAGAATATTACTATGGTTGGTACTAATAAATTATAATAAACAAACATAGTAAGAAATGGATATTAGCAACTAGTTACACGTTTTCTTAGAACTGTTAGCCAGGTTCTATTTTATTCCTTGGTTTTCATTAGAACAAAAATCAGACGTCACAGATTTTCATGGCTAAATGCAGCTTGACTGGCTTGACTGCCTGTCATGGCTTGATTTCCAAGGAAAAAGTACATGGCAAGGACCTTCTGAGCATGCTGAAGGGAGTGGTTCACCTCATCGGGGTCTAACTATCTAGCCAGAGGATCCAGCCTTGGGCTGCTTTCCTAGTGAACAGGAAGAGCTAGACATCCGCACCACATTCAGAGATAGGTGTTTCAGCTGATTCATTCTCTGCACTTGCCCCTTTGCTGCTGCTGCTTCTGGAGAGGTACAGGTTGGGATGAATGTGCTGTCTACAGGGGTGTAGGGGGAGAGTAGAAGGAACAACTGGGCCATCCCTCCATCCTCACCTCCTGTACTCCACAGGTATTAGAGTACCCAGCTGCTCCTAAACCAAGCCCAAAACTTGTGTTATATACCTTCCGGAGAGGCATCCATTTTTTCATATTCTCATGCTGAGACTTCCACAGTTTCTTGGAAGGCTGTTCAAGTGATAAGTCAGCCCAATTTAAACACTTGTGGAGCCTTTTTCCAGTGTTTTGTTTTCATCTTCCAGATTCTGGTTGATATGTTTTGGTCCTCTAGTTTAGAGTCCTGGCATCCAAATTCAATTCATGATCAAAGAGCAAGATTGCTGATGGGGAAAAATATCTGAGTATTCTTTTTTTCTACTTTATTCACCACCACCCACAAGGAAAAAGTAGGTTGTTGCTTGACCTTGAAACCTCTCTGATGTTCATGTACAGCTACAAAGAAAAAATGACATACAGCATATTAGTATGGAATCATCTGCAAAAGGCACCAGTACCTTTTTTCTTTTTATTATATATAAGCACTAAATCCTGCTAAGATATTGAGTCTTCTGCCTTACTTTTTTTCTTTAGTTTAGTGATTGTAGGACCATAATTAATTCAGCATTTGAGGAAGGGGATATGGCTGTAGTTATATATTCTTTTTAAGACAATAATCTGAACAGCTGAGGCATCAGATTTTGATTAGTACATATTCCTTTATTTCTCTAAAACCAAACTCAAACCTTTTAAACATTCCAGTGCTTCCTGTATCCATATTTTCTTGCAGCAGCAATAGTACTGTTCTCATCAAAACAAGGAACAAGTTGTCCTGAGCACAATTTCTCTGAACTGTTTTCGTTAACTCAGTAGTTCTTCACCTTTAAGGAAGTGACCATGTAATGAATAATCAGCGCTATTTTCAGAGTAAAAGATTTCTTTTAACTCCTGTGGTCACCAGAAATGGCCTTGCTTCCTGATTCCTTTCAATTCCTTGTACATAGCTGAAACCAAAACTATTAGATGGAAGCTAGACTGAAAGCTTTGAACATCAGTTCTGTGATCAGCTATTAAAGCAGTCCAATTTCATCTGTGTTCAAACACTGCTTTCCTGTCTTGTCTGGGGAAGTGTCTGCGAATTCATTTTCTGCTCTTATCAGCAAAGCCCATATACTCTTCTCATGTTTCTTAATATAAAACACAGGGAAAATCCCAGTGCTGTCAGGAGGTCTGTTAGCTTAAATACAGCCCCCATCTTTGCTCTCATCACATTGAATATACTTTCATTTGTTCTCAATTGAAAAAAAAAAAAAGCAGATGCAAAGATGCACAAATGCAAAGTGCCAGTCATCTGAACTTTTCAGATTTTGATGAAGAGCTGCCTTAAATGTAGAATATTATCATAGCTTCAGCTGCAGCGGCTATACTTGATGTTTTCTTAAAAAAAAAAGAAAATCTTTGAAGATGCAGTCTATTTTGAGCTCTGAAATAATTTCAGCAGTCCAGTTGGGTTCAGTTCCTTTGTGCTGTAGATGTCAGCACAGCCCAGTCAGTTGTTCTGGTGTCCCATCAGGATTTGTTGCAGGTACTGAGGCAGTGTTCAAAATCAGTTCAAACACATTAAAATTTTGTTACTTTTTTTTTTTTTTACAAAATTGGTATGTCCCTGCATTTTTAACATGAAAATATAGTTGCATCTTCCCCACTGAATAAACCACTGCATTTGTACCTTGCAGCATCCTTCCTCTAAGTATTACATAGGTTGAACATGAATTTTGTCACAAAATGGCGGACAATATAATAGACTCTGTTCAATATCCATCACTTTTCATAGAATGCTTAAGGTTGGAAGGGACCTCTAGAGATCATCTAGTCCAACCCCCCTGCATACGCAGGGACACCTAGAGCACGTGGCACAGGACTGCGTCCAAGCGGGTTTTGAAGATCTCCAGAGAAGGAAACTCCACAACCTCTCTGGGCAGCCTGTTCCAGGGATCTGTCACCCTCACTGTTAAAAAATTTTTCCTGAAGTTCCTGTAGAACTTTTGGTGCTTCAATTTGTGGCCATTACCTCTAGTTCTGTCAGTGGTCACCACTGAAAAGAGCGGCCTCAGTGAGGAGGCACCATCCTCATCACTCCCTCCCTTGAGGTACTTATAGACACTGATCAGGTCCCCTCTCAGCCTTCTCTTCTCCAGGCTGAACAGGCCCAGCTCCCTCAGTCTCTCCTCATAGGACAGATGTTCCAGGCCCCTGATCCTGATCCTCGTAGCCCTGCACTGGACTCTCTCCAGCAGCTCCACATCCCTCTTGTACTGTGGAGCCCAGAACTGGACACAATACTCCAGATGTGGCCTCAGCAGGGCTGAGTAGAGGGGCAGGATCACCTCCCTCCACCTGTTGGAGACGCTCTTCTTAACGCACCCCAGGATCCCATTGGCCTTCTTGGCCACGAGGGCACACTGCTGCCTCATGGTCAACTTGTCATCCACCATGACACCCAGGTCTTTCTCTGCAGAGCTGCTCTCCAGAAGGTCAGTCCCCAGACTGTACTGGTGTCTGGGGTTATTCCTCCCCAAGTGCAGAACCTTGCACTTGGCCTTGTTGAATTGCATGAGGTTTTTCACCGCCCAGTTGTCCAGTCTGTCCAGGTCCCTCTGGATGGCAGCACAACCCTCTGGGGTATCAGCTACTCCTCCCAGTTTCGTGTCATCAGCAAACTTGCTGAGGGAGCACTCTGTGCCTTCATCCAGGTCATTGATGAATAAATTGAACAGGACTGCACCAAAGACTGACCCGTGGGGGGCACCACTAGCTACAGGCCTCCAACTAGACTCTGCACTGCTGGTCACCACCCTCTGAGCTCTGCCATCCAGTCAGTTCCTAATCCACCTCACTGTCTACTCATCTATTTCATAGTTCCGGAGCTTGCCCACATTTCTTACATTCCATTGCCTTCATCTCCTCCAGGCATTACAATGGCAGAGGAATGATCTTGTAATGAAGGCAGCCTTCTTTTCCACTTCCAGCTCTGCACAGAATTCCTTGCATTTGTCAAGTTATTGAGGCTTATCTTTTGGGACTTTTAAACTTTGTTGAAGCTGCCAAGATGCTGTGTATCTGCTGTCCAGCACCTTATTCTTCCTCTTCCAAGACTATTTCAGTTTTTTATGATGTTTTGAGGTCAAAAACAAAAATTACTTTACTAAAAAAAAGAGAGTTTTTACTTCAGTGACTGAATGATCTGTGAATTAGGGAGCCGCTTCTTCAAGACAAAACATGTGGCTGAGATAGTCAATAAAGGTGAGTTAGATCCCATTCCTTACTTGTCCAGAGTGTCAGATCATAGACAAGACAGACATCTCTCCATCCTTTGCAAGACAATTCTAGATGATCTAGAAGTCACTGCGCCAAGTTAGCACTTGGCATATCTCGACAGACTATTGAGTCAGGTCAGTACCTTGTCAGTTGTGGACTGAAGTGACCTAGGCCACAGTCAGCAGAATCAGCATGCCTACCTGCATCCGCTGAAGATCTGCAGCCTTGCTTTCTCTGTGTCCTCTTCCCCATCTGTAAGTGTTCTCAAGGTGCTCAGCTACAGTGGAAAGGGCAGATAATGCCCCTAACGATTTTTACAGTGATTTCTTAAGGAATCTTGAGCAAATCAGGATCTGATTGGGATCTGCAGCTAGGGGTGGACAATTAGATCAAACCTACTTTGTAATATGCCAACAGTTAGGAAGAAAGTTGTTCTAGGAAACTTAGTGTTCTTATTCTTAACTCATTTGTTGTGCTTAACCAAAATTAATACTTGAGTTTCAGAACATAAATTTTAAATTATTATCTCTTCTATTTAACTACTGTAGACATATAAAGGAAACTTCTTCTCACAACTTGTAGAAGAGAACCATCTAGTGAACCAAACTAGTGTATTCTCCCCACTTATTCCCAACTACCGTGTTAATGGGGAAGTGAGCTCTTACACAGAGACTTAGTTGTTTTCCACATATCCACAGCATAGACTCATATAATCATTTGGGTTGGAAGGCACCTCTGGGAATCATCTAATCTAGTCTGTCGTTCAAAACAGAGATAATTCCAAAGTTAGAGGAGCTTCCATAAGGCCTTATCCTGTTAAGTTTTCACTGCATCCAAGGGTGGAGATTCCACCACCTCTCTGGACAACCAGTGTTTAGCCACTCTTGCAATGAAGAACTTTCATCCATATGCTCAAATAGTATTTCCAAGTTGTAACTTGTGTTTGTTGCCTCTTGTTCATCTTCTTTATAAGCTATATCTCTCCATCTCTCCTTTTCAGGGGTCTGTAGGTTCTCTGGCCTAGACTTTTTTTTTTTTTTTCTGGAAGCCTCTTTTACTATAGGCACATTTTCTAGGATATCACTGTTAGTTTGTTTCATTTTCCTCCCACAGTAAGCTGTCTTAAAAATGGTTTGAATTAAGGCACAGATTTTTCAAGGGAAGCCAACAAAAGTTACGTACTCATATCCCAAAATTTCATTCATCTGCTTCCATCTTCCATGAGCATTTTATTTTTGGAACACTTCTAATGACTTAGGCTTTAGAAATTGCAAAGTACATTAAAAATATTCGTTGTTCTTTAGAGCAAAAGCTTTGTATAACTGAGGGAAGGGGCTGAGCCATTCAAATATGCTTGGGGCTGCAAAGACAAACCAAAAAAACGTGCTTGATAATTAGCATGCAAAGGAGCAGTTCCAAGACAGAGAACTGCATGAGAGGAAGATGCTCGATGTAGGCAATAATGCAATCTGTCAAAGCTCCAGGAAAAGCATTGCAGAAGGGTTTTCACATAATGGAAAAAAATGCTCAAAATATAACAAAAACATGTCCAAGTTAACAGAAAATGAAATCTGTCGTCCAAGATAGCATCAATATATATCAAATATATAATGCAAAGACAAGTTATCTAAAGATTATCTTGAGAGTGTACAAGTCTATATGAGCAGCTTTGCACGCTAGCATGACAATGGTAAAACACTAGTAGTACTACAGATTGGAGTCACTTTTAACTCTGCTTTGTCTGTGAACAATGTTTTCTGTTTTAGCTAGAATATTTCTATGAATGTTTCAGGAGTATAAGGACCTGGTTAGAGTTTGGACCCCATTTTTCTATGTATGTATGGACAAGAGTAGACAGACCCTGTCCCAATATGTTGGACAGCTGAATTCATAGAAATAGAACATATCGTGGGAGGAGCAGGGAAGCATCAAGCTCATTGTGTCAGCAACATGCACTGAGATACAGTTCCAGTCCAGTCTGTTGGACTGAGAATACAGGGGAAAAGGAAGTGTTGCCTGACATCTGTGGAAGATGGGTCAGGAAAGAAGGATGAGTATTTGAACTAGGAAAGGAGGAAAGGAAGCTTGGAGAAGCAGTTCAAAGAGTATGGGCCAGTGGGCAGGAGATGCAGGCGGAGGCCTCTGCTGAGACTGGTCAGGACCATGGCAGCCTGTCAGTAACCCTGACATTGTCATCTTGAAAGCATTAACAGAGTTTTTTAAAAGACTTATTTCCCTTCATCCTCCCAGGTGCTGAAATTCATCCCGGAGCCTGGGCATTCCCGAAGGAGAGGCAGAACCAGGAACAACATGGCCTTAGTAGATATACAGCTGGATCACCATGAGCGTTGTGATTGTATCTGCAGTTCAAGACCACCCCGATAAAAAAAAAAAAAAATCAAGTCAACAAGGCACGCTAATTGCAGCTTACTGGACGTTTACTTTTAAGCAGGATTGCTCTGAGGACCTCTACTCACAAATCAATCGAACTTTGCTACTAGCCTGCCTTTCAATTAGCAAAAATAATTGCTGTGTTTCAGCATAGCTGTGCTGGTTAGTGCCATGGCAGCTAAACAGATATGTTGTAGAATTATGTATCAGCGTCCACGAATATAGGATTATGTTTAGCTATCGCTATAGGGTTGAGATTTTCAAAGCTCAGTTACTGGCTTTAACCTCACAATGTCTAACGAAGTTAATCAAAAGCTGGGTAGCTACTTGTGGTAGCTGTCAATGAAATAACATCATGTTTATGCACATCTTTCATTCAAAAGGTGCCTATACTCAAATTCTGCTATCATTTTTACCTGATTTTCTCCCCTAATTGTCAGTAGAGTTTTGTGGGTATAAATGAAGACAGAATTTGATCCCATAAAAATATACATTGCTTAATCCATCTCCTAGAAGGAAATTTCCAGTGAGGAAAGGAACGTCCAATATAGTGAGATATAATGAGGAAAATCCAGGACTTCTATGAAACAGAACTCCAGTAAAATTGAAACTCACTGTTTGTGCTTAGGCAAATGAGATGTTGAAATGCATCAGTGCTTTGCCTGAGCGAGGGCGTTGGTGGTGGCAGGAAGGTGCGGAGGACAGTACTTCTGCACTGATTCCCTGACACCACAGGGACTGTCATCCAGGTTCTTCGAGACTGGGAACAGGAGGGCTCCCAGCAAGACCCCAGATAACCCACTTGTGTTGAGGCTCACTCTGGTCACCTTATTGCTGGAGTGGATTCTGGCTACTTGCCTGCAGTTGATCACAGTTTCACAGGATGAACCCCCTGGATCTGAAAACAAGAGACAGCCCTCACACATTCTCCTCCTGGTAGTTCCAGGAGTACCATGTTTTCCGTAGCAGGCAATGGAGATAGGGCATTTGGTTGTTGAAAATACTGCTTAATTTTGCAGTTGCATTACTGGGAAACTAAACTGTGCTTGAGACTTAATTATCATTATTTGGTTTGGGGGGGTTGTTTGTTTGTTTCAAGTAAGAAATATTATAATTTCATCATATATCCATTAATCTTAGTTATCCAAGTTTAGTTGCCTGATTTCAGCTATGTGTTAAACTGTTGACAATGATTTTTTTTATGGCTTTTTGCTGAGGCATATTAGCTCATTAAGCCATGTCTTTCTGTCATGGACAATGTGGATCATTTATTAACTTCTACAAAAAGAATATTATTAAACACCACCTCATAATAAAAAAGAACTTTAAATGCTACAGCATAGATTCCTATACCTATGAAAATATTATGAAAGTGCTCTAGCTGAAAAAAGAAGAAAGGTCCTTCCAAACTAACTTTAAATGTTTTAAAATACTGCTGCAAAAATTGTTTGGTGTAAATCACAGGCAGTTTTAAGTCTGGAATAGAATTGGACTTTTGATCATGAATGTAATATTCATTACGTGTGCGAATGGGGTGGTACATTTAATGACTGAGATTTTATTTTTATTTTTAATAGCAGGCTCAGGCTGCATCAGTTGTTTTTGTGTGTGTTGCCTCTTATGTTTCTGCCTCTCAGAAAGAGCGAAGTAGTTCGACAATAGTGTGTCCATAATTAGTGAAATCTGGCATATACTATAGTACTGAGAACCTTTAAGCCATTCTGTCTCAGTAATCTACAATATAGCAATAAATGTGCCCTAATGTTATAACTTAATCTCTTTATCAACTCAAGTATTTTGAGTGCTCTATCTTGTATAATTTTAGCAAAACTTTCCTGAAGCTTCCCTGAGAAATGTTGTATTACTTTATTTCCTGTACTTTAACATTTGAGATTCAAAATGTGTGGGGTTTTATTATTTATATTAATTTTTCCTCTCTGCCTCCCAGATGTCTATTTAAAAATGCACTTGAATGTTGAGTTGGGAAGTGATTCATCATTTTTCAAAGCAATTCAAGTTTAAAAGAACAGCCCTGTAACCAAAGATTTCCAGCTTCATTTCTTATTTTGGGGCTTTTTAAAAAGACTTCATTCTTTTCCTGTCTCTAGTTTAATAGCAAGTTTGACCCAGCCTTTCCATAACAATTAGTTAATTTTGGAAGAAGTGTGTTTTCAAGACCATGACACTAAATTGTTTTTGAGACAGCTGGCTCTCTGTAATGGCTGTTCCTGACTGAATGGGGTGTAAATGTGATCCAGAAACTCTCTGGTCTAATATTTGTCATTGGTTGTAGAACACATCAGTTTCGTGTGACTTTTTGCTTAGGGTGATCCATTGATTCACATTTCTCCAGGGAAATTGTGTACCAGGCATTCTTCTATGGATTTATGCATGTTCCCAGTGGAGTATTTCTGGAGGGTAGTTACTGAATTTTGGGGATACAGCTGCAGCTAGGAGCCTAAATTATCCCCAGGTAATTCTGTAGACCCTCAGGGTCAAATCACCCAATATGAGAGTTTTTCTCTCTCTGGTAGATACCCAAAAGCAGATGATGTGAATGCCTGCTTGAGAGGCTGGTCAACTGAACTAGATACAGGTGACAGTGGATAACAGGACCCAGCAGAAATTCACTGTAAACCAAAAAAAAAAGAGAGAGAGATTGGTATAATAGCAGTTGTCCTCTTGCTTAATTTGGGGTTAATTTTCTCTAAATATAAATTAAAATTGTCAGAAATTTTAGTCTTTCCTCTAAGACACATAGCAGTGAATAGGAACCACAGAGTAGAAGTTACTGCTTCTCGCTACCATCTCCTATAAAGACAGTGACTTCTGTGCTCCATATCAATGCAGAAAAGGGTTCAAGTATGGGCTTAGTGTTGCAGGGTGAGGGATATATGTAGAATAAATAAAGCTGTAATATACATGTAGAATAAATAAAGCTCTCAGATCCCAGGCCCCGGGCTGAAATGTCCCTGATGAAATCAAATACCAGCAAAACTTTGTGTTTTTTCTATTTATTGACAGAAGTTGCAGGGATGTTCTTCCATGCCTTTATTTTCTCTTTGTAATAGTTGCTATGATGTTTATATCTTGTTTTAACTTAAGAAATGCTGTTGTTAAAAAAGCTAATCTGTTTCATCTTTAGTGGTGGAATTGGAACACCTCCCTCTAAAAATTAAGTATGATTTTCAAAGGAACCTCAATTACATTTCTAATTTCAAGCCACTTGCTAGCTTTTTATTTAGTATAGTTTTCTGGGATAGAGCCTACTTCATCAAGTGCAATTTATATATTTTTTTGTTATCTCAGTTAAATGCAGCTTTTCTAGCAGTATTTTTTACTCAATGCCATATGTAAGATGTGTCTTATCCTGATGAAAAAATAAATAATGCTTTTGAAAGAAGATACTCTGAGTGATTAGTCAGATTTCAGATGAACTGAAAGTATGGTATGAGGACACTGCCACAACTTCACATTGCCACAACATAAGACCGTCCATGGTAGGTATCCTTGTGTTTTTAGAAGCACTTCCCATGAGTTGCTTTGGAGTTCTCCATACATCAAGGAAATCCAGAAGTGCTCTCTGAGGATGGCCCAGTGTGAACCCTAATTCAGGAAGAGCTGACAGGTTTCTTTGGAAGAAGCAGCGGTGGTAACAGTGGCACAATGGTCCTGATGCCTCTCCAGCCACCATGACTAGGACGCTCCGAGCAGCTCTGAGCCTCAGCAGGCTTGGAAGCCTCCTGCCACCGCTCTGCATCTCTCACGCAGCAGGGCAGGAGCTTCATCTGCCTGCTGAGTGCAGGGCAGCTGGGTCCAGCTCCCTGGGAAACTTTAACTTACCTAGAGTCAGATGTCTTTCCAGGTTTGGGGACTGCAGAACAGGAACCATTTGGACCATAACTTTCATTTAAAGGTTCTCTTTTCAAGCTAATGCCTGCATTAGGCCTTCATTGGTTCTGGCACAGAGTAAGGACATCAAAGTGTTTCCAAATTAATTCTGCACTAGCTTGTCCTGTCTGATAAGGGGAACCGCAGCCAGGCTGCCGTCTGAGTACCCAGCTTGGCAGCCCTCCCTCACACCTATATATGCCTTACTGGCCAGGCTGGTATCACTGATCAACATGGTGAATAGAGTATTTTTAACCATTTCAGGTTAAAAGCACCTCCTTACTCAAAGAAAAAAATCATTTTGGTGGAGAGCCGGGCGGTGGAGAAGATTTTGCCTCACAAAAGAAACGTTTCTCTTGCCCACAGTGATCAAAGACACATTCGTTGATTGAAGGAGACACTTTTTTCCCTTCAGAAATGTGCTGCAGACAGTGCAGACAGCAGCTGAGCGATTGCAGCCAACCGTCCAGCAGTGGCATTCAGCTCCTCCAGCCCAGCCCTGCTCAGCAGCTACACAGCTGAGGGCTGCTAACAGTGTCACACTGTCCTTGTGCTGTACCTGAGTCACAGCTTTTGCAGAACTGCAACATGAAAAGCAGCTCGATGCCCCTTCAGCAGAAACATCATATGGTTCCGGTTCCCATGTTCACTCAGTGAGCCATTTGCATGCTTTAACACAATATACTTTTTAAATATTCCTTTTTTTCATTTTAGAAGACAAAATCTTTTCCAGTTGATTTTATGATCTGCAACCTTGGTAAAAATACTTTCCTATGAATTCATTTAAGATTTCCCTTGCTCTTTTCTTGAGTGCATTACCCAGTCATACGGCTCTAATGCTAATTCAACAGATGTCCAATTTGTTTGTATTCTCTCAGGAACTCCAGTACAGCAGTTAGTTAATGAAAATTCAAAAATTAGTATTCTGGTCTCTCATTCCAGGAACTATAACTTTGCTTATTGATAATCTT
This sequence comes from Tinamus guttatus, assembly GCF_059628265.1. NCBI lineage: Eukaryota > Metazoa > Chordata > Aves > Tinamiformes > Tinamidae > Tinamus > Tinamus guttatus. Next base: position 12,928,468 of record NW_028288684.1, read on the forward strand.
GATCAAATGTGCTGAAATATTTAACATAATTTATTTGTATGTGCATTGGCCTGCCTTGAATGCCTGCCTTAGGTGTTTAAAGTGAAATTAGATTTTCTATTTCTTTTCAAACATTTCTTCAAAGAATGAATTTCCAAACCAGAAATATTCTAGAATAAACAGTAGGAAAATTAAATTTTAGATTTTACACTAACTTATAAAACTGATTTTAGTTAAGACTTTTTCTAAAATTAATTTATAGATGCCAGAAAATATAATTCAAAACTGCATGAGTTTTTCAAAAACAGTTCATTTACATATTGCTTATAAAAAGCTACTGCTATGCTGGCATACTTTAATAAAAATGGAACTAGTTGCATAATAAGAGTTAATATATTAAATGCTCCAATTTGAAACTGACAAAGATTTTCTCCTTCAATTGAAATAATTTTGATTCTGAAGAGAACTGGATGAAAAGAGCCGGGTACTATGTACTTCTTTCATATATTCTGGTTTAAGGGCTGGTGTCACAACAACAAAAAATCATTACACCTTTTACATAGCATTTTGCATTAGATAAATAATGAGACAAAACATCTTAACTTTTTTGCTGTGTTTTTGACTCTGGAGGGTATCATCATCAATAGTTGGTGCACTCAGATGAGCTTTTTTAGCTCAGTTTGAAATCAGTTTACCTTGTCTGAGATGCAGATGGCCCAGAGAATTTGTATCATTACTATCTTGTCAAAGAAAGACTCTCTCTACCCATTGGCACAGTAAAGTATTTTTACCGCTTTTCTTCAACAAACAAAACACCCAAATCAGTTTGGTATGGTAATATGATATTTCTACACCAACCTAGTGTGTAAAGAATGAAGTTGCCACCTCCAAACACAAAGAGCTGCCATGTACCACCCAACAGCAGTGGGAAACCCTCTTGAGAGGTGACTGGCTGATAAAACAAGGCTGCAGGCCAAACACAAGCCTCTTAGGGAGGCATTTTGTGAAGGAAGGTAATCCAGCTCCTGTTCTTTACTCTGCAAATATACTTGTTTTTCTCCCAGCTCTTCATCAAATGTACTGTTGGTGTGAATCTGTGGGCGAGGGGAAACCAGGGGAGGCAATGGGTGGCTTGGATGCCTAAGAACAGGCTCACAGGACGGATCTAATGCCACTTGCTGGGGATCCACGCTGTATATACGTATGTATGTTTTATGCGCATGGGCTTTCACCTCGATCAGCCAGAGAGGGGACAAGGATGAGGCGTGAGGTGCAGTTTATGTGAACGCTGACTGTGCAGCAGCCCCGCATGTGCATGTGCATGCAGAGGCTGCATACACAGCGTATGCACCCAGCTGGGTGCCCGTGGGACATGAGTGCGTGGAGGTGCAGCAACCTTGCCTTGAGCACCATTGTGGGACCCAGCAGCCCCTCACACAGTGCAGCCAGGCATCCCCAGGAAAGCTCCTTCATATTGTGAAGAGTGGAGAATGTAGCGTTTCTCAGCTTCTGAATGGATTTTCTCATCAAAATCAAGTAATAAGAAAGAAAATGGTCTTCCTCTGCACTGCAATACACAGACTGGGCTGCAGCAGAGCCTCCAGAATATTCTCCACAGCATGGAGAGTACCTGACATAAAAGAGGGCTACATTAAACCATTCTGCTATCTGACAGATGGCATTCATCGCAACCTTTACATTAAAACACCAGCCCATGGATTCTGCTGCTAATTCACTTCAAAAGGTCATGCAAGGATTTGTGTGCCCTCAAGGAATAGGTTACTATATATACAGTAAGGAAGCTACAATCTCAGTATTCAAAGAATCGCACATAGGCAAAATGCTGCAATTTTCCCAGTTAAGCTGTATCTGAACATCAATTACACACCTGATTATTAAATGAAGATAAGCCTTCCTTGAAAGGCTTCCTTGAAAGACTGATGTGTTTTCAATTAAATTGAAGACACTTGGGTCCAAATTAAAACCCTGACAAAAAAAAAAGGTAAGCAAATTAGCTTCACTGAGAAAAGTAGTTAATGCTTACCAGAAATCTTCAGAACTGAACAATGCTGGCTAAGTCAGCAATTTTTAGTAATTGAAATGGAATCATCCTTTAAAAGCTTTTTTGACATAAAGCTAATTCAAGGAGCAATTGAAAATTAGCCCCTGCATTTTGATATCACCAGCCACTTGTTTTGGCCAACATCAAGATTGCTTTTTGTATTTTATCTGATCATGTCTGACTGGCATATTAACAAGGTACACACTAGAAACTTTAATGGAATAGTAAAACTGCTATTCTATGCCCTTCGCAGCAGTGCCTATTGCGAACAGAGACTAAAGAGCACACCCACATAAGAGTTAATATGCACATGCAAATGTCTTAATTAAAATAAAAATGTTCAAGTGGTTTGCATATACACTGCAGGAGTTTGTTTTAAATGTGTTTAAAGACAGCAATTAGTTTCTAGACTTAGAAATACAGTGTTTTGTATTTATGTGCGACTGTATTCTGTACTCATCAATAGCTGGCAAAGTGATAAAACCTGTGGTTGTGAGGCATCAGCTAAAATAGCTGTTATTCCCATTCATCCTTCCCCAGCATTTTCCACTGAAGTACGACCCTTTAAAGTACTGAATTTTTGATAGTTTCTGGCACTGGCCCTCAGGAACAAATAAGTAGACACTCTATGACTAGTTTGATCAAAGAAGCTACCTGATATAGTACCTTGTTTAGCTTGTCAAAAAAAGCTGACACACAAAATGGTTGCTTGCTCTTTATTAAAGCTTCGTAAACTGAAGGACTATGTGGGCATAAGATGCGAGAGGCAAAAGCTGCATATGAAAAAAAAATGTGGCCTGGAAATCTCAGAGATCATGCTAAGCCTTTTAACTTGGAAAAAAAAAATGTGGAAGATGCATACTCTGATAACACTGAGTCATGGTGAGTATGGTCATTCAAAATAACAAACTTATATTTACTTACTTACTTTCCCATGAGTGTAGAATGCCTGCTGTTATTAGCAAATAATTGAGAAATTTGCTATACATTGTAGTTAGAATAATCATCTATTTGATATAGAATCACAGAATGGTTAAGGTTGGAAAGGACCTCTGGAGATCATCTAGTCCAACCCCCCTGCTCTAGCAGGGACACCCAGAGCACGTGGCACAGGGTGGCATCCAGGCGGGTTTGGAAGATCTCCAGAGAAGGAGACTCCACAACCTCTCTGGGCAGCCTGTTCCAGGGCTCTGTCACCCTCACAGGAAAGAAGTTCTTCACATGGAGATGGAACTTCCTGTGTTTCAGTTTGTACCCATTAGCCCTTGTTCTGTCACTGCCACCACCGAGAAGAGTTTGGCCTCATCCTCCCTATATTCACTCCTAAGGTGATCAGATCTCCTTTCAATCTTCCCTTCTCTGGGCTAAACAAGCCCAGCTCACTTAGTCTTTCCTCATATGATAGATGCTCCAGACCCTTCATCATCTTTGTCGCTCTACGCTGGACCCTCTCTAGAAGCTCAATGTCCTTCTTGTCCTGGGGAGCCCAGACCTGCACCCAGTACTCCAGACGTGGCCTCACCAGAGCTCAGTAGAGGGGCAGGATCCCCTCCCTCCACCTCCTGGCAACGCTCCTCCTGATGCAGCCAGGATCCCATTGGCCTTCTTGGCCACGAGGGCACATTGCTGCCTCATGGTTAACTTGTTGTCAACCAGGACTCCAAAATCCCTCTCCGCAGAGCTGCTTTCCATCAGATCAACTCCTAATCTGTCCTGGTGCCTGGGGTTATTCCTCCCCAGGTGCAGGACCCTGCACTTGTCCTTGTGACCCTCATGAGACCCTCATGAGGTTCCTCTCTGCTCAACTCAACTGTATATGATACTGTATAAGATATATCACATACTGTATATGATATAGTACATTGCATTTTGGTTTTAGTTAGTTAGTTTGTTTTTACAATCTCAGAAAGGTTTCTGAACAATTTCTTTTCTAGATTTCATTTCAAGCAGCTTCTCCCTCTTCATTTATCAACAACAATGTAATGTCTAGTCATATGTATTTGGCTGTTAAAGCAGAAAATATGTTAATCTGGTTTCAAGAATTCTTGCTTCACTTTCATATCATGTTTGTGCACTGATTACACATGGCTAATGCTAGAAAATAATCTTGCAGTGAGTCTTTGACCTCTAGACCTAACAATGTTAAGAGAGCAGGTAAGAGGCAGCATTTCTCTAGATGCACATCTGTTTGGCCAGCCTACATTCCTCGATTCCTTCGTCCACCTTTCCTGGAGAGAAGCAGGTTCATGTTGGCCATAGTTCCTCTCATCTTAACGTAGATGTCTAAATTAGACCAGGAAAGGTGGACAAAAAAAAGCACAAGCACGCCACACCACAATGAAGCAGAAGATCATTTCAGAACAAGTGTCACAGCTGTCAAGTCCCATGCTCAGTTCCTAATGCCTGCAATTAATGAGCCAGTGACACCATGGGAAGTGGAGATTAGTGATACACAGGGAGAGCAGCTCATACAATTTAATTCAGAGGGGAACTTTACGTCTTGCTTTGGTTGTGAGTTGAAGACTGGCCCCAACAGATGAATTTGTAAATGCAAAGTTGCATATTTGGGCTGAGGAATCACAGAGCCCTCACCTGGGCTGAGGTAACTAAACCAATCCTAAACTATTCACTTGGATTAGGAAAAAGGTCATCTGGATTTACTAATTACTTACTCCTTAATTATCCAAAGATTCCCAATCTCTTCCTTTTGTCTGACATATTATTTTAATAAACTTAAATATGGTGGTAAGTATGATTATGTATGCTAACTGCGGTTAACTGTATAAATATTGTTTATAAGTTCAAGGTAGAAATGTTGGCAAGTTTTGTAGGTGACACGATAAATCTGAGCGCAAGCACATTATTGCATTGGAAATAAATCATTTTCCTCAATGAGAAACTGACCAATTTGATGCTATTTAATCACACTACCTATTCCAAAACAGTGTTTGCTACCTATACTGATTGTGATGATTACATCATCAGTTTCTTCATGCCAGAGCCTTAGGAAGCTAAAAATAAATGACAGATTACTACAAAATTCTCTCCTCTTTTCTGTTGGCAAACAATATTCTCCGGTCATTTCCCAGTGACTACTGAATGTCAGGGTGCAATATAACAAAAAAGTGAGGTAAACTTCCTTTATACTAATTCTAAATTGTTAAAACAGTCCAAAAAATTGGGCAGTTCCAAAATATATTCCAACTAATAAGAGGAAGACTAAATTCCCCATAAAAGAATTATTACAAGAGAATGTAAATGTGGCAGAGAAAATTACCTCTTTGGAATTCAACTTAAAAGGACAAAGCAACATAAGGGTCACCATAAGAATTTCTCTTTCCTCTGGAATAGATGGCAGAGGGATTTATCAAACCTGCAGGGCACTCATTCTTTCCCGGCACAGTGTGTCATGTATCATGCCTTTTCTGGAATGGATGGTGACAATGCACTGTTTCTAAAGATCATTCTATGGCAAAATCCCAGCTCCCCAGCTTAGTTTGGGTTCACCGCTCACAGCTTGGTTGGTTTTCCTAAGTGAACAAAATCCAACACAATTGTTTTGATCCATATTTCAGCTTCCCCAAATCAGGAAATGTTCAGAAGCAAGATTTCATTCCATACTTTTCTTAGTTTTGGTTCCATTGTGTTCACAAGTTAACTGGTTCTGGGAAGCAAAGAAACAACTATTATTTTGCTTTGTTTTGCTTTGTTTTTGGAGTCCTACTGATCATTTCATCTTGAATGCAAGAAAGGTGAGTCTACCAAATAACCAGATAAACCTTATATCCTTATAGCCTCCCCTCAACTATTTACATTCTGCAGGTATTTTTATAAAAGGATGAAGAACAAATCTTAATCATAAGCATTCCTCTGGAAAGAACAGCTAAATTTCTAATAACTTCATTTCTAATTTGTATACAGCAGGTGATTTGAAAGCCCTGATCACACCTCTTGTCCCTGCAATGACCTTGCTCAGTGGAATGGCATTGGCATTGGCCACTGCTCACTTATGTAAAACCAGTAAAAAAGTGCTGGAAAAGGCTGAACTGCAGAGCAATCAAGGAAAGCATTAGATACTGGAAATGCCAATTCGCATTAAGTGACATGTGAATGTCTTTTACAAGTTTTGTGATTTTTTTTAAGGGAGATAGAACTACTGTTTCTGGGTTCAGGAAATTTAAAATATCAAGGTGAAATATTTGCTTATTTGGATGCTCTCTAGCCTAGATGATTACACAAGTCTCAATCACATTAATGGGTCTTGGGAGTAAAACCGAGATTCAAAATCACTTTTGAAAATCTGATTTCCTGTAGACTGCTGATATGCTAATTTACCCAATGTGGGATGCATTACTACAAAGCCTAAAGAAATAATTCAACAGGAAAATAGCGAGGGGATGAGGGACACAAACTTCTCAAAAGATTTTATTCTAAGAGAACCCATGGTGAAGTAAGTCTGATGAGAACTCTGTAAAGACCAAAAGCTGTGATCATTAACTCCCGATGACATTTGGATATCACAGAGGGTAGGATCGATCCTTTTAGTTGAGGAATGGGTCAAATAGCATGTTATAAATTATCTTTTGCCCTCTCCAAAATCTTCTCTATGCTTCTTACTGTGTGAAAGAAATCCTAGCCTTCAGAGGAACAAATATAAAAGTATTGCAGGAATTAAAGTGTAAGAGAGTCACTGTAGCATCCAATTCTTTAGCAATACTGGCCGTGTTATAGAGAACACAGCATTTAATTTAGTGATGCTCTCAACGTTTTAAACAACTCTGGATTCATTTTCTTTAGCAAATAGAAACAGTTTCTAGAGCCAAAAAAAAAGAGATTGTGCTATAGTTCTTCATTTTTCAAAATATTTTTTCAATTATGTATGTTAAGTACCATAAGTGAGCCTAAAAATATTATCTCTGCAATTTATTCAGACAGGAAACAACTTCACCCAGAAAGACACTTGCAAGGATGCTTCAGCAGTGAGTAAGAAGCAGCAATTGGTTCTTTATATACAGAATATATAAAGCATCAAGGTGTTGAGAAAAAAAAAAGGCGGTTGGCTTAAAAGTATAGATTTAAAGATATAAAGAAGTACTGCAGAAGTAAAAGTCTCTAAAAGTTGAAAGCTATATGAAGGCTAAAAGAAGATAATCAGAAGCTAAAAAGAGATGAATGTAGTTGCCCATCTAGTTTGGGTTTAATGGAACTGAGTCATCTAGACTCTGGCTAGAGTTCTTCTCGAATCTCAAAAAGAGTTGTTTATGACTGAAATTCAGCAAAGCTTGTGTGTGCATGCTTAACAATTTCTTGAAGGTAATGAGGTTTGGTAATGTTGTCACTCTGACTTAAGAGAGTCTGAACTTCACCCAGAAAGCCAAGTTTCAGTATCTTTGTTATCACTGTAGCGGAGATCAGTTTCTTCTGCTTCACTCATGCTGGTGTTAACATTTATGTGTCCACGCAATGATCTGGACCATAGAAATTTCTTGATGAAAACTAATGATAATAAAAAAATCTGAATCAGCTCTTGTGGAAGAATTGTTTGAAAGCAGGAACTGAGTGGAAAACCAGGACCTAACCAAAGTTTTGGCATTACAAAAGCTTGCTTGAGGTGGTACACAGTTGCCACTTCCAGAATGGCTGGTGCACATGGACTCTGCTCCTCCACGGTTCCCTGGGCAGCACAATCTGCCCTCCTCACAGCTGCAAAGGGGAGTAACGGAGGATGGAGCGGAGTGAAGGCACCACGGCCAAACTCTGTTGCACTCGCTGTGCTGGGCTGCTGATAAGCTGCACAGTGGCTGTCTAATGGGAGATATACAATAACATGTCCGGTGCTGAGCCAGCAAAGGTGGCAAATCACTCCTTTTGGATGAACTTTGCTTGAACTTTGCTCATTATAATGTGAAAACCACACCTCCATCCCAAAAGTTACCTGCCTCCGAGGTACGACCACTCCTCACTGAGCATGCGCTCTAGATTTTCGATTGACTGTACCTTTAAATGAAAGCAAGAAACTTTTTCACCAATCGATAACAATATTAAGTATGACTCTAGTAACTCAAGTTCCACCTGAATGTAAAGAAAAGTATAAAAGGTGAACTAAGGATGAAAAGGAGGGGGGAAGAAACCATCGTAACTCCTGGGTCAGTCGACAGGCCGAGCCCCTTTCCCTCCCCTCGCGCTGGGACGCTGCCTGAGGAGACTCGAGACTGAGAGCCCTCTCCCATCTTCTGGGGTGAGTGATGATTGCACATTTGTACATCAGAGCTAGCTAAAAACCACGCGCTGTATTAGAGAATTTCCCGTACTGACATCCAAAACCTGCTTTGTAAATGTTGCATTTGAATAAATCACACTACCTGGGAACTCGATTCGCTCCTAGGAAGGCGATCGGACCTACGGTCCACAGACTGTGAATCTGATACTGATTTGATATCTCCTTCCCCCTCCACTGCCACTACCCCTACAGCTTTCAAATTGCAACATTTCACAGCTCTCTGAGCTGGCATACCACGTGAATGTCAGTATCATTGTGCCTTACTCACAAATTTGATAACTTCATCATACAACTGTTTCCATTAATTAAACTTGATTTTACTGTGTACTGTTTATAGAAAGGAGGACGGAGAGGAAAGAAGAGAAAAGAGGAAGGAGGGAAGGAGGGAAGGAGGGAAGGAGGGAAGGAGGGAAGGAGGGAAGGAAGGAAGGAAGGAAGGAAGGAAGGAAGGAAGGAAGGAAGGAAGGAAGGAAGGAAGGAAGGAAGGAAGGAAGGAAGGAAGGAAGGAAGGAAGGAAGGAAGGAAGGAAGGAAGGAAGGAAGGAAGGAAGGAAGGAAGGAAGGAAGGAAGGAAGGAAGGAAGGAAGGAAGGAAGGAAGGAAGGAAGGGAAAGAGAGGTCTAGAAACTCATCAGTCTGGACTGAACACTATTTCCATTAAGTTTCGTGATCAAAAAAAGTACTACCTGCCATGAGGAATAGGAGCCAGGCAGGGCATTATTTTTATTTTCAAAATGTGACTTTTTTTTTCTTTTCCTAATCTTAACAGCAAAATGTGTTCGCATTTAAATATGTAGTTAATTGTTACCTACTACCCTTCCTGGCCATGCTGTAAGCTGTGCCAATTTCTCCACAAATTTTCTTTGAGTAAGGTTGTGCTGCAGTCAACAAGTGATTCTTAATGCTCTGTAATCAAAAGAAATATACTGTGAGTTCTACTCAACCTTCAATAGAGGTAGAGACTTTAAACATCTTATTAGTTACCAAAAGTATACATTACCATTTTGGATTTTGAGGCAGGGGACAGGAAAAGCTTGCCAGAAAAGAAATACCATCTGAGGAACCCAATGACAGAATTCTCTATACAGAACTTTACTACATGCAAGAGGGGTGTGTTTAACTGCCAATAAAAACACAATTTCATTAAGAGTCTTTATCATATGCAACATTACATAAACTATGTTTTTTTTCATGGCTCAAATCCCACAGAGATCAGCTGGGCAAATGTCCAATTCCTAGAAGACAGATTCTGTGTAATAAACAGAGTATGTTGCGGCAGAAGAGAATTGTATTTCAAACAAATTGTTATTTCTAGTTAGTTTGTCATTGTCTCAGAAATGATCCTGTTTTCCCACTGATGTCCAAAGTGACACTTCCATAGCCCAAAATGGCCTCTGAGACATACACTATTGTGTGTTGTGTATGTTCAATGCTATGTGCATGTCTCAGAGTTCTTCCACTCCAGAATCATCCTTTCTGAGTAGAAAGAAAGTTTACGCAGTTGGAGATCCCAACCAAGAGGAAATACATCTACTATACATCTACTCCCCCAGAAAAAAAAAAAAAAAAAAAGATCCTGTAGTTAGTTAATGCTGCAAATGGTATCATGCCAAATCATTTTTATATGCTGGCAACTCCATTATTCTTACCATCCATTTTACTTAATGTAATATCAGTCTGTATCTGTGTAAATTCTGTTAAAAGTAGTGATGCAGACTCTCTATTCAATTCAATAAAATTAAGAGAAATAAAAATAATATTCATATATTCTAATACTATAATGACATTTATGCAGGTTGTACAGCCTTACTTACTGTCTTATTTAATGTGGGCATAGTCTAACCCAGATGAATATAAGCAAAGTTCATTTAATTTTCTTTAGAGATGCTGTGTTTTTATTGAGTTCTTTCATCCCTCTAAAGGTTTCTCTTGATCCCTTTCTTGTCTGATTCTGCCTATCAATGTTTTTTGGTTGTTATCGGTGGTCTCAAGCACCACTACGTCTCTATTATATAGTTTTAACAACATCACTACATCCGTTTTAGGTTGCAGAACTCTCCTCTCATTGTGACTGTGCAAGAGATAGCTCTGATCTTAGCAAACACTGACTCTCCCCTCTTTCTTGAGGACAATCTCAATTATCTTTGAAAGGACATTACAATCAGGGAATTCCAGAGGACTGGAAGAAAACAAATGCCACTTCTATCTTCAAGGGCAAGAAGGATGATTCAGAAAACTACAGGCCAGCCAGACTCACCTCAGACAGTGATGGAGCAACTAATCCTGGATATGATTTGCAGAATGTGAAGGACAGGAAGGTGATTGGGAATAGTCAGCATGGATTTATGACACAGAAATCATGCTTAGACAGTCTGATAGCCTTCTATGAAGAGATAACTGGCTCAGTGGATGAGGAGAGAGCAGTGGCTGTTGTTTATTATTTGCTGAAAGCAAGGCTTGCAAGAGTGTCTTCCATAACATGAGGATGGAGTAGACAAATTCGCAAGGCATGAACTAGATAAGATAGTGAGGTTGACCAAAAACTGAACTACTGGACTCAAAGGATTGTGATTAGCAGCAGAAAGTCCATCTTAGGGACTTTGTCTAGCCCAGTGGTGAACTCCAGGGGCCAAAATTGGGGCCACTAGTGTTTAACATTATCATTATTGACATGAGTGGTAGGGTGGAGTGCACCCTCAGCAAGTTTGCAGGTTATACAAAACCATAAGGAGCAGCTGATATCCTGTTCAGAAGGACCTTGAAAGGCTGGAGAGGTGGGCGGAGAGAAACCTCGAGTTCAAGAAGGGGAAACACAAAGCTCTACACCTGGGAGGAATAACCCACGTACCAGTATAGTTTGGGTTGGCTGTTGGAGAGTAGCTTTGCAGAGGGTGGGTAGAAGTCCGTTGAGTTGCCTGAAGACTGGTGTCCAGAACCATATTTCTTAGATCCTCTGAGATAACCAGGACTAGCAGATTTTGATATAAGATCTATCAGACTCAAGCCATACTGTGGAGTCAGCTTGGAGTCTATATTTGGGTGACTGAATCACACTCATTAGTCAAAGAATTTATTGTGGTTGCAAGAAATCACAATGCCAGCACAGCTAGGATAACATTTCAGTCAAGTTTATTTCTTTAAATGAGTCTGCTGTGGCAACATTTAATGCTAGCAATAATTTGCCATTTATGTTTAGATCATAAAACTGTGATGGCTCCGTTAAAACCAATTGTGGGGTCTTAGGACTACTCCCTAAAAGATTTATCTTCAAACATAGATTGGAAAGGAGTTATGAATGTTCTGGAAAGCACTGCTACATTCTAATTGCTATTTCTTCTAATCCTGTAAGCTGAGTATTCCATACTGACAACAGTGATTATAAATAACAAACACCCAAATAAATAATTCTGTAATTCAGTAATATTGGGAAGAAGATACATTACTATATACAATAATATGTGCCCTTGCCCTGTGCCCTTGTGGCCAAGAAGGCCAATGAGATCCTGGGGTGCATTAAGAAGAGCATCTCTAGCAGGTGGAGGGAGGTGATCCTGCCCCTCTACTCAGCCCTGGTGAGGCCACGTCTGGAGTATTGTGTCCAGTTCTGGGCTCCACAGTACAAGAGGGATGTGGAGCTGCTGGAGAGAGTCCAGCGCAGGGCCACAAGGATGATCAGGGGCCTGGAACATCTACCCTATGAGGAGAGGCTGAGGGAGCTGGGCCTGTTCAGCCTGGAGAAGAGAAGGCTGAGAGGGGATCTGATCAGTGTCTATAAGTACCTCAAGGGAGGCAGTGAGGAGGATGGTGCTGGCCTCTTTTCAGTGGTGGCCACTGACAGAACTAGAGGTAATGGCCACAAAACTGAAACACCAAAAGTTCTACAGGAACTTAAGGAAAAATATCTTAACAGTGAGGGTGACGGAGTGCTGGAACAGGTTGCCAAGAGTCTCCTTCTCTGGAGATCTTCAAAACCCGCTTGGATGCAGTCCTGTGCCACGTGCTCTAGGTGATCCTGCGTATGCAGGGGGGTTGGACTAGATGATCTCTAGAGGTCCCTTCCAACCTTAATGATTCTATGATTATCTGGCAGGCTTATAATATGCTAATGCACAACCAATAGAATTTGAAGAATGAATAAAACAGTCACAGAAGAAAAAAGTGAGTCAAGCATATAACTTTTTGTTTTCAAGAAAGTATGCTTAAAGTACATTTTATCACTTTTTAGTGCTGAAAAACCTGGCGTTGAAACAGTTAAGATATCATGAAAATATTTATTAAGAAAACTTCAAATTTACTGAGAATTAAATAAATTGCTGTTATTATGCCCACACTCTAGATGGAAAAAAGATTCAAGATTTGCCCTAGGCATTGAGGAAAAGCAGTAATTTAGCTAAGACATGGGGACTGCTGAAAGTTTTCATTATTAATTCCATGTTCAAACACCTGTACTTCTTTTTCTCATCAAAATAGTTTTTCTGAACTGTGGACCATTCAGATACCCACAAAGACGTAAAGATTTGACTTGATCACTTCTGATTATACCCATCAGGAAGCATAAATGCAGGTATACAGGTATGTGTTTCTTTATCCTTGCATGGTTCCCAAGTGGGTTTGATTCTGACTGTGATTCAGTTCCATTAAATAAACAGAGATATTCGCACTGACTTCAGGTCTTCTATTAGGCCAGGTCTTTAGAGGGTGATTTATCAACTGAAATAATGTGAGCTTCAGTACTGCTCCCTTCTATTGCCTGGACTCTGGAATGAGAGCCCACAAACTGCATAACCCTATGAGTGACTCCCGAAGGAATTAAAAAGTTTGGGAAATGTAAAAATGACAGTGCACAAAATGAAGACAACTCCTTAGACAGAGATACCAGAAATAAAATATTATACTTGAAACAGAAACACAAATACACAAACCTATGTACATTCACCAAATCCATGCTTGCATTTTTAAACTTTTCTTCAAAACTCCAGCAGTGAAAAGCAGCTGTTAACTCGCAGTAACCTTTAGCAGAAGCACTCCTGTCTTTGGGGAATTGAGATTGATTTTCCACAGTTGCCAGTGTGAAGATCTTTAGCCTGAGAACGTACAATGATACTGAGAGCAAAGGGTTTGAAGGCAGTGACTTTCACAGGGTTAGACTTCAGCTGTTTGGTGTTTACAGCCCCCCATTAATGTTTGCCATTTTACACCATTTAGTCACATGCAGTTTCAAAACAGATTAAGCAAAGTGGTTCCCCCCGCCCCACGCAAGCTCCTGGGGGCAGTTCTCTAAAGCAAAGTCTCAGTCTCAAAGGAGTCTGGCAGGAGGCAATACATAAATCAAAGCCGATAATGAATTACTACTGCGTGTAGTGCTGGTTGTGAAAGTGCTTCCAGGGTACAGCCAAGGATATTTGGTTCTCTTTGCTCTTAATGATGACACTTCTTTGGGGAAGCAGGGGGTCATGCAAAGGGAAGAATTTGAACTGCCTGATGGATGGGCTTTCATGAGGATGAATTTCCTTTTCTTAAGAATAACTGGGGGTCCCATTTTAAATTTGTCCCTGGATTCCACATACTCAAAGGCAGGTTATGCTGTTAAGTAGACAGCTTTAAATGGCATGTAGCTCCTGACACATATGTTGAAAGGCATAACCCTTGGTGTCTGGTGCAAAGTAGAGAACATGAATACTGCAATGCACCTCAGAAAAGTGTCGAAATCTAAAACAGGGCATAACCTCACAGCTGACAGCTGAGACCTGCACCTTCCTTCATGATTTATGTGCTTAACTGAGAGGGCCAAGATAAATATCTTTAGGCTCTCTCTATCATCAGTGGAAAGAAATTCTATTGAAAGAGAATTGGAAAGTAATTTACTGTATTCATGTTGCTATATAATGTACACCACTGGATATGAAATGGTTATATGCTGAATATAAATGAACGAAAAAAAGAATTTATGTGTGAAACATGACTTCTATTTTGTGAAGAGGCTCTAACTTAATGTCTTTAATAGTCTCCTGAAGAGGTTGCTCTGTAGGTTTATACAGTGTGATCATATGCCCAGCAAAAGCCTTTGCAAAAGAGTTAAAGTGGCAGTCAAATCCATATAGGTGTATTTAAAAAAATGTGTTTCTGCCAGCTTAAAAAAAAAAAAAAAGATGTAAATGGAGAGGCTGAAAACTGCTAATTATTTGAACCACTTAAATAGTGGAAAGTGCTGGGCTATGTATTTAACAGTTTTGAATTGCACTAATCTCTGCTGGCAGCAGAGTCAATAAAAGCTCTGCAGGGAGTCTGAACACAATGTGATTTTCCTAGCCAGATAAATCTTCCTCATCCCCACTATTCTTATTATCCTCCTGACGATGCATCTAACAATTGGAATAAATGTGTAATCGAGATCTATGCTGCAGAGTGAATTTGCTCTGAAAACATTATGCAGGAAATAGCCACAAGTGAAAGCTCGAGATTTGTATAAATTGCATGCAGTTCTCATCACTCTGGGGGAAAAGAGTCTTTTCTAGAAAATAGGAGTGTGCATCATTCAGGAAACTGTTTGACTTCCAAATGCATTTCTGATTCTAATTCAGAAGGTGTAAGTGCTTTGCAGAAGAAAAAAGAATCCAATTGCTGACAGCTTTGGGATTTTCTCAGGTGTTTATTGCCTGTGTTCTTCCTGATTGAAAACAAGAACAACAGAACCTGATTGCAGATATCATTTTGAATGGGAAGAAGTAGAAATGAGACAGCAGAAGCAAGAGGTAAAATAGACTGGATTAAAAATAACAATTTTGTCATAATCTTTTCATCTAGGTTGCCAAATCATGCCCCCTCAAACCCTCCCAAACATTATGACTTTAGGAATATAAACCAGTGAAGGCCTTCCTGGATTCCTCAATACAGTATCTTGCTATAATATCCAGCCATGTTATAAGTTTCTTTTCCTGTTTTAATGAGCTCTGTCTTAAAAAGAGTTGTGTTTTTCCAGTTGAAGGAGCTTTGGATTGCTATAGCAAAGCATCATTCCTTAAATGTTTAGAAACTTTTTTTTTTTTTAATTTCCAGTTTATTTTTACTCATGACTGGTTTATACAGATCTGTTTTTCTGCCAGTATTATCTGATTGTTTAAATAATACTTAGCTATCTTGGAGAAATCCCACTTTCTTGTTCTTATAGAGAGTCATCACCATGCCTCCTGGCTTGCAACCTACCTTTAAACTATTATCCTAACTAATTAAGGATTATCATAAGCAGCTGTTACTATTCTAAGTATTGGACGGACTGAGCAAACTGAAACGACTGATGAAGGATTCCTTATGCCATCCTTTAAAGCTCCAGTTCTCCATAAAGGAGTGTCTTTTGGGCATTAATTTTTAGCTCATTTCCAAATAAGCCAACTGTCACTTTGTCTTACTGAATCTAGTATCCTAGATATGAAAAACTGTAATCAGGGAGCAGACATTCATTATATTCTTCCTCTACCTGTTCACAGTGTTTGTCAGCATGGCTGGAACAGGACACAGTAATAGGAAACACTCTACTCCTTAGGTAAGCCGACTGCTTTGGATCTGGATACATCAATGTGAGCATGTAGGAAATTCGAGCTAGGTAGAGGTCCAAGTATTGTGTCTTAGCCATGCCTGCTAACACAGCTACATCAGTCTGGCTCTGCCGTCTGCATTCTGATTTTCTATTAAATTTCAAACCACATTCAAGGTCTCTATTTCCAAGAAACTTAATGGCCTGAGCTCACAATATATATACCACAAAAAAAAAAAAAAAAAAAAAAAAAGCCCAGTCTAGGTCTTGTGATAAATACTACTACTACTAATAATAATAATAATAAAAAAACGCAATAAAACATTTGTACATTTGTTGATAATTATGTTCTCCTGATGCAATGGCACTCTGTACTCAGGTTAAAGATCACACGTGCTGGAGACAGAACTGTTTTACAGTTTGTCGAAGGTTTGAAATTCCTTTGACTTCGTCACAACATACATAAATACATGGGATCTTTTGTGTTTTAAATAAAGACAAAAAGCAAGTGTTAAGAATTACTAGAAAAGTAACAGAACAAGGTTATGCTTTTGAATAATATTGAACTATGTTTGGGCTGTGGGTCTGGTTCCTCCATACCAATAGAGACTGAAAGAATAAGAAAGGCTCAGGGGACAGCAGGGACCTTTGGCCATTCAGTAGCTCCTCAGAAGGGACTCCTTTGCCAGGATTTCTATCCAGAGTGTAGGTTCCTCATCAGCCTTGAGGATTAGAAGCATTGGTCCTTGATTTTTTTTCTCCCAAAAAGGCTCCCTAAGGTTATAAAATAGGCTGGGACTGAGCTACAGCACATGCAGAACTGTGACTATCCTACAGGCAAAAAAAGTCAGCTGCCTGGAACCAGGACAGAAAGTGTCTGTAAGGAAGCCTCACTGATGCTTATGCATTGTGTACAGTGACTTTTGAACACAAGCCTTTCCTTTCCTCCTTGTCAGGGGTACCAAGTCAGGGAACTTGTGCTCAGTGGTAGCTATGACCAGTTGCCTCCCCTCTCTCTCTTTGAAGTCTGGTAGAGTGTTATAACTAAGATCCACTTTGCTGGAGAGACACAAGAAGACCACTTCAGTAGAAGTTTGTGAGTAGCAAGGTGAGAAAGCTTGTTGGGCTTAAAATACCTATGGAAATAGATGCTGATGTACTAAGGAGTCCACTTGTTACCTCTCTATCTCTGATGGAACAGCCAGATTAAATTTCTACAAAGGTTTCCCCTTTTTCAAAGGAAATTTCTACATGTTTGGTGAAAGTGGAGGATGCATACTTCTGTGGCTGCCTTTGAAAATACCTCAGTTGGGAAAGAAAAGGTGCAGGTAGGCATGAGTGAGTGTACAGGAATCAGTTCTAGTGGTCAGCAGAGGCAGAGGCCCTTTCCTCCATCAGAAATAGGAAAGGTTTTTCTTTTGAATGCTTGTGTAAACTAGGCTTCTCCACCATGACTAGTAGTTATTATTAGTCACCTGTATTTGATCCATTCAGTTGGATTAATTACCTCGTGGGGAAAATATCACACAATCACAGAATCATGGAATGGCTTAGGTTGGAAGGGACTTTTAGAGATCACCTAGTTCAACCCCCCTGCTCAAGCAGGGACACCTAGAGCTCGTGACACAGGGTGGCATCCAGATGGGTTTGGAAGATCTCCAGAGAAGGAGACTCCACAGCCTCTCTGGGCAGCCTGTTCCAGAGCCTCGGAGGGCTCTGTCACCCTCACAAGAAAGAAGTTCTTCCTCACATGGAGATGGAACTTCCTGTGCTTCAGCTTGCACCAGTTCCCCCTTGTCCTGTCACTGGCCACCATGGAGAAGAGTTTAGTCCCATCCTCCCTACATTTACCCCTAAGGTACTTGTACATATTGAACAGATCTCCTTGCATACTTATCTTCTCTAGGCTAAACAGGACCAACTTGCTTAGTCTTTCCTAACATAATACATGCTCCAGTCCTTTAAGCATCTTTGTTGCTCTACACTGGACTCTCTCTAGAAGCTCAATGTCCCTTTTGTCCTGGGGAGCCCAGAACTGCACACAATACTCCAGATGTGGCCTCACCAGAGCTCAGTAGAGGGGCAGGATCCCCTCCCTCCACCTGCTGGAGACGCTCTTCTTAATGCACCCCAGGATCCCACTGGCCTTCTTGGCCACAAGGGCACATTACTGCCTCATGGTTAACTTGTTGTCAACCAGGCCTCCCAAATCCCTCTCTGCAGAGCTGCTTTCCAGTAGGTCAACCCCTAACCTGTCCCGGTTATTCCTACACTTGTTCTTGTTGAACCTCATGAGGTTCCTCTCTGCTCAACTCTCCATCCTGTCTAGGTCCCTCTGGCCTTTCCAAATGCAAAGACTCAAATTTGTTCTGTATGTCCCCTCCTTCCTCATTCCCTTGCCCCTTCAGTGTTTCCAGGGGTTACATAGTAAGGTCTTGTCAATGGCATAGATCTGCATCAGGACTCACAAGCTTTTGGTGTACCAGCTGTAGCACTGAATTACAAATTCTTTCATTTGATGAAATCATAGTACAATTAATTGTTACATTAAGATAGAGTTTGCACAGGGGTACTTATGACATTCCCATTAAAATCACATTAGTCCATCATGATTAACACTCTTGCATTAAACACTGAACAAATTAATCTGTGGATGCTTTGTTATACCTGTGCCCAGAAATGCTGCTTCCAGAAATACGGGATGTGCATTCTTTGCATCGTAAGACCAGTTTCTGTTTGAAACCATAGCAGGCTAAAAGTGAGACGTGTAAAGTCTCTGTGCAAGCAAGAATGCACGAAATTAGCAATTCAAAAGAATGGTCAAGCTACTTAAATCACCCATTCTTTCTCGAGACCAAAAGAGTAAAAACTAGGAGCATTTCCAAAAATTATTGGGCATCACTTTTTTTAAAAACCCGTCATGTTAATTTTTTTGGACTTTGCTGAAATTCTTACTCCTGTATCCCAGGACAGCAGAAACCAATAAGTGCTAGGGATGTTAGCAAATCCTTCACTTCTTCAGCCAATGTTTTGGTGTGACCAATTGCTCTTATTGCTTTAGCTACATTGTATAGTACAGATCTGGATAGAGGAGGAGACACAAAAACATATGAAGGTCTGCGACTACTTCAGTTCCCACAGATGACGTGGTCTCATCTGAGAGAGAAGGGAAAGGAAAGAGGGGTGGGAATACTGCTGTGGTATGAAGAAATTAAAGGACTTGGAATCCTGGGTGCAACAAGCTGCCCATGAGACAGCAGCATGTCCTCTATGCAAAGGCAGACAATGATGTCCTCGCTGCATCAGGAAGAGCATTACCAGAAGGCTGAGGGAACTCATCCTTTACTCAGCCCTGGTGAATCTACGCCTGGGGAGCTGTTGCTAGTGCTGGGACAATACAAGAGATGCTGGAGCTAGACCAGTAGAGCTCATCATGCTCTATTGGGCTGGAGTACAGGACATCATAGGAGGAATGGCTGAGAAATCCTGGAGAAGGGATGATAATAGTTGGGCTTCCATTGTTTTCCCATTTCTACACAAACTCTAGGTCTTAAAGGGGAAAGGTTCTGTATATTTATACTGGACCAAAATGGTATTTCAAACCCAAGGCAGATTAACATCTGGTTAACATTGTGACAAAAGTGATCCAGGACAAAAGCTTAGCTGGGAACCAGCAAGCTTGGAAGCCAGTTATTCTTTGCACACAATGTCTCCCTTTGATGCAATTCCTTCCTTCAAGCAACTTTGAAGAAAGATAGCTCTGTCTCCGTACTTTTCTTTTGTTACCTACTTGGATGAAAAAAATGTTCAAGGCTGATGATGGGAAAGTGCAATATCTCAGCATCCCATAGCATTTTTCCTCCAAAATCAAAATCCTGAAGATTAGTTAACATAAAAAGAACAAGCGGTACAGATCTCTACTGCTCAGCACTGCAGCAAATCAACAAAGTTAAATATAAGGTAGCTTGTCCAGTTCTGGATTTCTGTGTTAACTCAATATATCCTAACATGTATACTTTACTGCCGAATTTTGAAGTGGTCAGGTAATTTGGATCCTGAATTTAGCCTCTTGAGAATGGAGATGAGAATATTTTGATTAACATGTTGACATGTTAATGAACTGAAAGAACTAGAAATAAGATATTCATAGATGTTACAAAAGCCTGCCATAAAATGCACATGGTAACAGTAGAAATAGCAATTTAAACCTTTCCCTGATGATGGCTTGAGATAATCTGCTTAGCCAGAAAACAGGTCAAAAAGTGAGAGCCGTTTTACCCAGTAAAACACTCCCAATATGCCACTACCAGTTGTGGGGAAAATCATGTCCAATTTAATCATTCCAGGTATATGTAATTTGCATTGGTTCTTTGTATGGAATGAATTTCACCTTCTGGCTAGAAAAAAGTGGCTTTTAATATAGGTTATAGTTGCTTCCTGAGTAAGGGAAGAAGCATGATATTGGTTTATAAATATCAAAAAAATAAAAGAATAATGAAGAGAACAGCTCAGAAACAATCCATAACCTAAAATCTGGTTGGAAATAAAACTAGTCAACTTTAGGAAACACTTTATTAAGGATACTGTGTTCATAGAGGTTATGAAAGTTAGGTCTAAACTCCAATGCCTTGGAAAAAAATAAAAAAGCATTATATTTTTTGGTTATGAACTAATGCAAGGGATTATCATATATTTTTCTCAACAATTTACCTTTTAAGCTGGAGTTCCTGTATTTATCTCTAGCCAAAGGAGAATCTGGGGAGGGTTTAAGAAAAAATTCAAGATTATTAAGGAGTAAAGGAAATCTTTGTGGTTTGTCAATGCTGTTTGTTTTGTTATATATAGTAATATTTCCCTTTAATACAGAGCACTTTCAAAGATAGAACTTTCTATGCATATTGCTTCGATTGTTTCTTGATGAAGTTTAACAGCCATAAGCCAGATAAATTCCCTCTAGTGATAATGTCATGCTGAGTTAGCAGCAAATTCTGAGGCTCATCAGGGCAGATATTTTATTTTTATTATGTTTGATGTTGAAAACATCAACATTTTAACCGAGGTCCTGATTTTACCATGATGTTTCAATAATTATATAATATTATATGCAGTTATATCAATAATATTATATGCATTTATTAGTACTACTGCTTCTGATAGTAATGTTGTTTTAATAAATGAGATATAGGGTTTACATTTCAATAAGAGAGGTATAAAAACCCAGGTTTACTGTGTCTATCAGAGACCAGCATCGCTTGTGTCAGTGTGATGTAGATCCTTTGAAATGGGCAGCCATTGCATACCTATGCCCACATTTTTACCTATTTCTTTCTTTGGCTTCTGCATTTAGGGACTGGTATATATATCCTTCAATAGGGAGCTTTCCTTCCTTGATGTGCTATTCCTGTGTGCAGTAAATATGGGTATTTTTGTTATCTATGTCAAACTACCAGCCCTTGTGAATTTACTAAGCCTTGGTTGCATTGCTCCTGCTAAAATCTTCTGATTCTCCTCCTTCTAGAGTGGTTCCTGGATATATCAAAGGAAGGTAAATTAAAAGGGAGTTTCTGGATCACCTTCCAGGAGGCAGGGAAGTGCTGTTTGTTCTTCATTTTCTTATTCAGAGGAGGTGCTCTAGCTCTGATCTTCCCCACTACCTCGCTACGCTGCTTGCACCCTCATTTATTTAGGCAGAGCAATGACAACTATTACAACAATGACAGCTATCCAGCGAAATTACCACTTATTCCAAAGGCACAGTTGACATTTAAGTGCCAGGTTTCTAGTGATATTCAGTGGGGAAACAAATGACCAACTGCTGTTTTGTGTGACTGAAAATATTCTCTCAAAATATTTTCATCCTAAAATATTGTGGATATAGAACTATTGCTGCTGGTTTAAACCAGAATATATTTTCTGTAACAGGCTTGTCAAATTATTCTGTTCCCCTTGGGATGTGCTGTCAGACAAGCAGTACACTCTAGCAAACAGAGAATTGTCTTGCAAGCATCTCCAAATAGCTACGTGATAATATTTAGCAAATAACCAGAATGAAAGAAACACATTTGACTACTTAATATATTACCATTCATACTAGAAATATGCCTCAGCTCTTGAAACATCCCCCAATGTATCCATGATTACAAAATATGACATGGTATCAGTCTATTCTCCACAGTGTAGTGTATTGCCTGACAGCTAATGTGCTTTGCTGCACTGTTATTAGCTGTCTTGCTGCAATGCAGTATGTTACACAGAGCTACTCTGTATATGACTTTGCCACGCTCTGTCTCTGAATTTGCAAAGTAAATGCTGATTATCTTGAAATGGTAATAACATGATTTTCCAGTATGAGCCATAAACAGCAATCACACAGTTAACAAAAGCTGTGACTGCCAGCCAAATTGCATACTGGGCACAATCATTTGAGCCATTAATTGGAGTATAGCATTTCCTCTTGAGATAACAATGATTGAATTTTACGTTGAGAGATAAGTTTCAGGTGGGACAGAAAAAAGAATTTAAATGCACATGCAGGTTACACCTCTGAGGAGAATTTCCTGATAAGCCTGACAGTTTATAATAGGTGTAATAAGGAGAAATTAAAGAAGTACCTATATAAAACAGCAGCATACAGCTGACTGAGAGCCAACCATGCATTTCTAGACATCTCCTGTAAGACTTATGCTGCAGACCATCTATGGGTGATCTGAACACCTTTTATATAAAATCAACAGGGATAATGAGGAGCCATTAGACACTCAGCTGGAATCTCTATACCCCCACTTCAGAGAAAAGCTGGTCTTGGTGAGCTGATGATGTATGAGAGAACGATGGCCCAGATCTTCAGACATGCTTAGATAACTAACATGTATTGATTTCCATGAGCACCAGGCACCCAGACACCAAGCTACCAAATCACTGTCAGAGCACAGTTTCTCCATCTGTAAGGGTCTTGTAGCATAATCTAATAATTAAACTGATCTTGCGATTGGGGTAATGTCAGTAGCATGAGCTAAGTCTTTTCGGCTACATAAGTTTCAGCTCTGTTCAGTCACTGGCTGGTGGGAAGCAGTCTCTGCATCTCTGTCAAAGAAAAACAAAAATTAGAAATGTCACAGTGTGCATTTTCTCAGCTTGCCTTGCTTTTAACCAGCTGTGAGTACAGCTGTGCTGGCAAGTTCAACAACCAAGTCCTTGTCCGTATATGTGTTGGGTCTGGGTAGCCAACCTTCAGAGTTGCATATAGTTTAGTGGCATCTTGAGGGTCTGATGGGTGACAAAGCAGGGCTCTCCTAAACTGAAATTCTAAGAGCATTATGGAAACTCTCCATATCAACACTCTCCTAAAGCTACAATTCTGGATCCAGACTCTTATCCAGCAATGCATTTTTTGTGAATGAAAATAGTCAAGGCCTTTACTTTCAGTGCTGTAATACATATTGCTTTGGAGCTAAAGTGGCTGATGCCAAGGGAGAAGACAGATGCTTCCCTACCACTGGAGTTAAACTTCAAGGATACCTTCCCGTGGGATTTGCAGAAACTGGGAAGTCTGTGCAAGCACTGCAAGCAGGACTGCTTGCTGCAGCAAAGTGTACCTTGCTAAAGTCTTCATGTTGAAAGCCTGAAGGGTGGTAATTAATCACTCTAACTTATGCTTGCTTCCATCTTATAAAGCATGATGGCTACCCAAGGACACTCAGCTCCTGAGCATTCCCTTGTCTGCCCATAACATTTTGAGCAATGCACAACTCTAAGTCATGAAAGGCCTTTTTTTTTTTTTTTTTTTTTTTGTATTTTTGGCTTGTGCAAGCAGCATATGGTGTCTTCCTGAGGCTGGAAAGACAGTGTCATTTTTTTCTGTGCTGCACAGAAGCCTGAATGCCTCTCGCAGATTCCACATTCAACTTTACAATAGGCTGAGTGCATTACTTACTTGATCCTTGTTGCATTTGTCTTCAGGAGGATCAATCCATCAGCCCCTTCAGCTTTCTTTAGTTCATAGCTTGGATTGAGAAACAAAGTTTCAGAACACCTGTCTGGATTTCTCCAGGCTTTATAATTAAATAAGGCAGAACACAACAGAATAACCAAACAGTACGTCTGTTTTGAGTTTGAAAAATGGTGCCTGGGAGAGACACTGAGCAATAATTGCGAATACAAGGTATTAGAGAGATGCTGTGGAGTCAGGAATTTCTTTTTGTGGCATGTAGAATTTATCATTTTTAATTGTATTCCTGGTATGGGAATAGTGAAGCATAAGAGTAAAATACCCAGAGCACTGTGAGACTCAGAGAAACACGAAACCAATTGACCATTATTTTTAACACTTATTTTCACACTTCTGAATGTCCACTTCCCAATAAATTCCAATTACTGAATTAAGATATAATCCATCAGTCAAATCCCACATGTAACTGCTTGCTAGCTTTTCCTGCAACCTGGTCACACTGGAAGAGAGATGTGGCAAGTCCTTGGACCAGAAAAAAGAAAAGAAAAGAAAAGAAAAGAAAAGAAAAGAAAAGAAAAGAAAAGAAAAGAAAAGAAAAGAAAAGAAAAGAAAAGAAAAGAAAAGAAAAGAAAAGAAAAGAAAAGAATAAAATATGTGTAAAAAAATGACCCTTCTGAATTTTTGTTTGGTGCTTGGCAGAAGTTTGCTTTAAAGGGTATCCCAGCTGTCCACCCGTTCCTATCCTTTTGGTTTGCCTGCTCCATGTAGATCATTCCGACTCTTCCAACATGGACCCTGCTGCAGAAATGCACCATATCACACTTGTGCATCTTGTATTTTGTTTATGTTGATGTCATTCGGGTAGCAAGATATCACTAGAGATCTGAAATATGCAGTGATCATTTCTCCCAGAAACAAAAAATAAAGGAAAATTGGTCAACGTCTAATATTTTCAGTCCCAAGAGTCATTCCCAGTTGTTTGGTAGAGGAAATTGTCGTATCTGTACAGCTAGAGTGCAGCAGGGAAAAAACGTTTTGATAAATGGTAAAGCTGTGTAAAGGGCTTGACCCAGGAGTCAGCCCCAGGATTCCAGTTTTGTTTCCCGTAATTACTGTCATTCTCAAGACAATTACTTGTACTTTGCTGTGTGACTCACACAACAAAAGTAGAACACAGATTAGGAAATTACCATGACTTGGGTTTTCAATTTACATACAAAAGACTAGCATCAAATAGCAATAGCTTTCTTGTGATTCAGTGCAAGGAAGTCCGCACAATCTGCGTGCACTGAATGCCACAGCTGCAGCTGCTCTGGAGGGTGTTCCTATTGATTTCCTGAAAGCCAGACAATTTTCTTATTTGCTTAAACTCCTTGGTCTCAGATCTGAACTCAGATCACAGATCAATTAGAGGCCTCTGAATACAAGATTTCTGCTCTCAGTTAAAATGATTTAAAGATAATTTCTTCATTTTACACCTTGATTTTACATGAATGACATTTCATATGGATTTATTATTACAGCATGCAATATGTAAATGTGTTATGGCATTTACAGGTCAGTGAACCCATAGGTGATGTCGGGGGTGGCTAGATGGAGCAACCCAAAGGAGAAGAGGCTGCTGTTGCCCCAGCTGCATCCAGCAGCAGGGCTGAACATGTGTCCCTAGTGGGCACCACAGTCAATGCAGAGGAAGATCCTCCACATGCCCTTGGTTCTTGGAGCTCCTCTGCATGTGCAGATCAGCTTTCTATCACATAGCCTGACACCTGTGAAACGATTTGCTTAAAGTTACATGTTTACAGTGAATCCATTGCTTCAATAGAAGCTCTTGGGTGTTCAGATTAAAAATAATAATAATAATAATAATAAGTTACCCCATTTTTAGTTGCAAAAATCTAGATTGAGAGAATACTCATTAGAAAAAATCAATTTCCAAAAGCACCTGTTTCCAAAAATGTGGAAATCAGAATCTATTTCTCATGATATCCTGAATGTCTCTACCTACAAGTCTAATACAATTCTATAGGCAAATACAAGAATTATTTATGCATGAGGTCTTTAAAAAGGCAAACTAAGTGTTTTGGAACCTGTTGTCAGAGAAAAGACCCATTCTGATGCAGCCGAGCTACTACGTAAATAATATTTTTATATTCTTATATGTCCTTTTTAAATTGAAGTTATTATTTTTATAATATTAAAATAGAACAAGGAATTGCTAAAAAAAAGTAGTTACAGAAAGAACTTTATTACAATGATCCAGAATGAAGAAAATTTTCTATTGAAAACTGAAATGCCATACTCCAAAACTTAAAACCAAGTACATAATGCCACCAGAGAGAAATAAAACACATCCTAGCCAAAGAAGACTTATTACGATGTGTGAATTTGTCATATGAAAAGTGATAGGTTCCCTATCCTCTGAGGAACTTAAGCTGCTTGCTAAACACCTAAGCTATTTTTAAAAACTAGGGTGCATTTCTTTGTAATGTAAATTCTAATGTTGGAAAGTTAGTGATCCAAGACATATCCAAGTCACAAATGAGAAATCACAATTTGATAATGTGCTCTAGGTGTCCCTGCTGGGGTGGGGGGATTGGACTAGATGATCTCTAGAGGTCCCTTCCAACCTCAACCATTCTGTGATTCTGTGATAAGGCTGTATGCTGTAACATATGCTGTAATCCTGGCAGCTCATATAATTAGGCAAATTTATTTTGAGATAATATTTAGGTAGAGAACTGATACAAACTTCAGTAAGACCCTAGAGCACTTTCCTTTAAGCACTTTCTCTTCTCTGTTCTGCTCCATGCCTAGAATTGTCCTCTGTCATTATTATACTTCTCTTTCATCTTTCTAAAATTAGCCCATGCAATTTATGGACAGGACATCTTCTTACCTTCTGTTATCCTCAAAATCATACTATGGGCCAAGAGGAGAAAACACCTTAGATGGGAATTCCATCATTTTTATGCCCGATAATTTTTGAACAGGTCCATGTTGATGGTCCTGTTATCCCAGAGGGTTATTTTTATTTATTTTACTAGCTCTTTCTTTTCATTCTTTACAAATTGTTGGGGGTTTCTACTCAATTTCTGGTCTCAAAAGCTACATTTATCCTAGCAACAGAATGTTGTGCTCTTGTAGTGGTGATTCATCAACCCCTGTTAGAATACTGTGGTTTGCCCCTATAGCCCAGGACCTCTGGAATGACACTGGGCTCTGCATTCCTCCACAGAATATTTTATTCTACAGTCACAGACAGTTCAACCTACACAGAATAACTTCTTACTACTGCTGTAACTAAATAATCTACCATTGAGCAGGACCCAAGTTCCAGCACATCAGATCAATACAAGGGCTGTGGCATTCAGTAGTAATCGCAAAATCTGGTTTACTGGGCTGCACTTCCATAAAAGTTGAGAATAATATGGTGAGGACAGGCTCAAAGAGAGCTAGTGTTGTGGTTTTGGAGAAGAGTATTCCAGCTGAACTGCAGAGACTCACTGTGTATCAATGACCTTGATATCATCGATAGCTCAAAATAAATTTAGGCAAGAAGTAGTAAACAATACTGCAAAGTTTATAAAATAGGGATAGAGAAATTAAAGAAAAACCTGCTGATCCATAGAGCAAGCCAGAAGGTTTTCATCACTCCATATTGTCTGGATGATGAATATTTTAGATGCACATCAATGGGATCCATTTTTAGGTAAGTATCCATAAATTTATCTTTTTTAAAAAATATAAATGAAGAGCATCATGCTTCTTTTTATGCCCTGAATCATCTCTGAAGTTATATTCACTTTCAGGTCTCATGTTCTCTGCCTTTTTTTCCTGTTCTTCCCCTACCTCAGTTTTCTAAACTTAATTAAGGAAAAGATTTAATCATATAGCCATTAGACCCTGGATGTAGTAGTGCTTAAGTAAGTAAATTATTAAGATGGTATTTGACAGTCTGAGCAAAACACTCAGGCAAAACAATGTTCCAGAATCAGGAATCTGCATTGTACTCTACAATGTGTAATTGGCAACCTTCCTTCACGCGAGCAAGGTACTGGGCTTGGGCCAGGGAAGACAGCTGCCATTATTTTCAGGTCTATTTAAATTTTAGTACTATTTTTCATGTATATATTCTATTTGATTTTTAAATCTATAAGGATAAATTTTCCTTAACCCTGATGCTGAGGGCCATCATAGCAGAGCCCTACAACACAGTGCACACATATGGCTAAGTAAGTGGTATTTCTCTAATTACTCAATTAATTTCGTTTGCCACACATTCCAGTTATAAATCGATGTGTGTAGCTGTGGATTTGCCCAAGATGACTTTTACCAGTTTAGTGCATTCATGGGCAGGTCATTAGCCCTGTTGCAAAAATGTTTTCATGGAGGTATAATTGTATTTCTTCTTAACTTTCTTTCTTAAATGGTTATATCATGCATTCCTTAAATCTACACTATCTGAAGCCAATAGAAGTTTTTCCGTGAAGGATGAAGTATTCCTTCAAGTGAAGGACGTGTTGAGCTATTTTCCTCTGCACAAAAAGTTCTGCATCTTCATTGGTGGATAAAGTGTTATTGGTAAAGGGTATACAGGGACCTTGGATCCTTAAATGTGAAAGATGCAAATCATACAGAAATGAAAGCTATTAATAGCGCTCCATTCCTGAAGCTCTCAACCAACCTGTCAGATCTCTTCACAGATGTTCTCATAGCATGAGAAAAATGGTTCTCTATGGAAAAGAAAAAAAAAAAAAAAAGATACGTAGTCAGGAGAGAACCCATCTAGACCCCATGCACCAAGAAAATTTGCACCTGGAAGAGCACAGAAGACAGCTGAAGCATTCATGGGATTTTTTTTTCAAAGTTAAACAGGTACTGTGGGTCATGCTCATATGATCTCTTTCCTGACTTAAAGTAGGAGTTATTACTCACCCTTTTCTTTTGCATTCTGATATATATTTCAGCTCCTATCCACTACACTAGAGCCTTTTAACAGACCTACATAGGGAATAAAATGAGTAACTTGGGAATCTATTATAGATATAATCATCAGGTGGTATGTCCTTGCCTATGCTGGAAGGTGTCTGAGGCTGAGGCTGTCTTACTATTCTGTATAGTGCCTGTACAGCAGAAACCTAATTCCAGGATGTCTTCGCATTACATGACTGCATTGTATACCACACACTGTGCATTAATGTCTCTTATCATGAACTCTGCACATGCCAAGGAAACTGCAGAAATGTATCTTACAGAAGTTTGGGGGTATTTCCTTCACATATCTTTTTTGGTATTAAAGTAATGTACCCTCATCACAACTTCAGTAAAGCAGGACTCAGAGAAGGTCATAAAACCTCTGCAAATTATATGTAATACCTTTTGATTCTCAAAAATGTCACCTCTTAATGCTCCAACACTTAGACTAGAAATTAAGAGTAAGTGTATGTCACAGGAGAGTGGGAATCACTCCCACAACTTCCTGAAGTTTCTGTATTTACCTCTGCATAAATAGGATTTTTTTAATACACTGGTAAACAGTTATTACTGTAGGGCTGAATTCCATCCATCTTGGGTCTCAGGCAGGAATATGTTTCAAGAGATAACGTCATGGAGAGAGGCAAACACCTATCCTCTTTCTTATCATTCTTTTACACTGAGGTGGAGATTTGTCACCACAGTCATGGACCACAGCCTGCTTAGACAAGCTGTGGCACAAACACAGGGCACAGTAACATGCCACCCAGTTATTCTGCTGAAATAAAGAGGTGAAGGCCTGCAGCATCCCTGTGCAGCCACCCTGGCATGGCGCCTGGAATAGCTTTGGCTCAGTAGTCTCCCTGGCCAAGGCTAGGTATAGTTTGGAGTCAGCAAGTGTCGGGAAGCATTATTGTAGGAGCCAGGGATGAGACACTTTGCTGTGGCAGGAGGGAGTTCAGCTGTGCAGAGGTGAGCCAGCCCATGCCCCTTGCCTTAGGGCCAGGGAACTGTCCTGGCCCATAATTTTCAATGGCATAGACACAGTCATAGACTTTGCTCCCCTTTTTATCTAAATAAACGATAACCCCTAAACACTTAACATAATTTAAAAGCTACTTTCCATGATCTTGCTCCACAAAGATATATGCTTATTGTTGGTAAGTACAGACAAGAGTAGGCTCACATACACTCCTGCCTTCCCTGTATTTTGTCTTTGTTTTGTTCATCTCCAGTGTGGCAACAGTACTGCTGTTTTGCTCCAGCATCTTCCAGCTGCATGGATTTTGGAAGAGGAGTGAGGCAGGAGCAACGTGTCACTTGGGCAAATAAACCATGAGAAAGTTGTCGCTTGGCAGCAGCCTCCCTCTGTGGGTTCTGCACAGGAAAGTGGTCTGACTCATCAGGAACCCAGGAAGCTGAGAAGCCGGATAAATAATCATCTTGCTCATTTTTTTACAAATGACTAATGATTGGAGTTGTGCAGAGAGAAGACCTTGAATTACTTTCCTTTTTTATCATAAAGATGTGTAAATTTCAAATGATTCTTATAAAGGACTTATATAGCATATACGTGTGTGTGTGGAGGTGATGCATGTAATGACAAATTTATTACCTTGTAATTCAGTAGCAAACCACTCTTCGTATTTATATTTTCTCCTTATATTTTTATCAAGACTATTTTCATATTTTACTCTCTCAACAGACTTCATCTATCCAGGTATGTGAATTCAATCTCTATTGTGCTTATGTGTCTTATGATCATTAACTGACTTTATCCTGACAACATCCTTGTAAAACAGAGCGGTATTGATGTCTATATTTTATAAAGGAAGAAAAGAAGTGTTGTAATAGAGTTAGGTCACCTAAGATGCCCGTGAGGAAACTGTAAAATGAGGTCCCCTGAGTCCTAGCCCGGTGGTCTAGGTACTCTCTCCATCACTCTCTCCATCCTTGCGACAACAGAGGAAAATCCTAGAATGAAAAATACTGCTAGCAACATTTTAATTTATATTAGAGTGATAGGCAAAATGGAGAGAAAGTCCTTCAACAACTGGGGGTGGAGGGCAAAAGTTATATACCTCCACAGCACTAAATCCACTCAGATTTCCTTTGATTCTATGGAACTGTTCCTGTCCAAGAACAAAACAGACCAGGAAGACAAAATATTTAATTCAAATGATTTATTTTTCATTTTTTTCATTTCCTACTGTGTCTTAACATCTCCCTTTTCGGGTTTCCTTTGGAGCCATGAGCCTTCTTGTTTGCAGTGTAACTCTTCATAAGTGACAGGATTGTGGCAGAAAAGCAGAGATAGGGAGAGGCTTTGAGGAGGTTCTCAGCACAATATTGTTTCTGTGCAAGCATAAGAAACACACAGACCCAGACTAATATAATAACCAATCCCTCATACAATTCCACATTTCTTTTTCTTTGACTTCTGGGATTTTTGGCCCCAAACTCACTTCTCTGAGGAAGAACTCAGTCCTTTCAATTATGGGAGAAAGTTAAAGCTCTGTGGATGCTCTCACTCTTCTTTTTCCCAGGCCTGCTTTCATTTTGAGCTCTGATTGCTCTGTTGCAACAGAAGCTTTGAATCATGTGCTCTGTGAACCCTAACTGGATTCAGCAAAGCTTTTCAATACCTGTCCAAAGTCACCGGGATAACTTGAAGTGCAAAGTTTGTGCAAGGTGAGTACCCTGAGGAACTTCATGTTTCGGGGCTACAGCTTCAGTCCAACAGCTACTGAAATCAGTAGCAATCCATTCATTGACCACAATGGGATTTAGTTCAAGTTCATTCTCACTTTAACCTACAAAAGACAAAAAAGATAAGCAGACATAAGCAAGGGAAATAATTCAACCTTTTTTGCTCAGCCAGTCAGATCAGAAGACCCATGCTTGCAGTGCAAGGATATTAGTGCATGACGCCATGCCTGTGCTAAGGGGAATATCTGCACTTTCTGAAAAATAGCAAAAACCCATGAATCAAAAGTTAAGCACAAAGACAGCTGTCAGCTGAGGAGACAGTAAATGCACTGCAGATCCTGAAGCGCTGTAGAAGAAATCTGTGCACTGAATTTGGCTACAGGAAGGCTTAACAGACCTGAAATGATAAAGTGAGCCATCAATTAAGAAGATATATCATATCAATTACAGCAGAGAAAAAGGCTTGGCCCAGATCAGAAAAAAAAAAAAAAAAAGAAAAAAAAAAAAAAAAACTAAGTAAAGGAAAGAAAATGTATGTCTTGTTCAAAGGAATATGAAGGATAAAATGAAGTAAAATGAAGACAGCTGCCACTTTATATCACTCAGAGTCACACTGATCCGTCAGAAATAACCTCAGGTAACCTTATTAAAAATTTCTTTCTCTCTCTCTCTCTCTCACACACACACACATTCATTACTTTGCTCATATGAATGTGAGAGAACAAAAGGGAGGTTTAACAAAACTTTAATTCACTTAATTAAAAACAAGTCTCCTAAATCGTAAAGAAACTCCCTTTCAGTTGATGCTAGCATGCTTTCCCACCCCACCATTTTGATGCTGAGCAGGTAGATAAATGACAGCAGACCACAGAATTATATGGTACTGACCCCCATCCCAGCAGAGCGACTAAGGGAAGCAGTGGAGACGAAGGAAACAGCACAGACAGCTCTGGTGGCACAAGGAGGCAGGTGGAGGAAACACAGTAGGAAAAGCAGATGGAGCAGCACCGGACACAAACAAGCAAACAAAGTTCCATGTCATGCAGTGCCCAGAACAAAGGCTAAGCAGTTTGCACTGCAAACAAGAGAGGGAACATTTTTGGACATCTCAAAACAGCTAAGTCCATGGATGTGTTCTCATATTCACCTTGCCTGCATTATCTCCTCAGTGACATTTCTCAGACTTGCACCTGAACTGCACTTGGTGGAAGGTGGTGATCTGCACTGAGGCTTCCATTCGGACCTGGACAAAATGTATAAAAATGCAAATAAAGTAAAAAGACAGTAAAAGACATTTGCAATTGAAAGGACATTTGATTTCTATTTCTGCAAGCATGTTGGAATATCTTGAGGCTCCTAATCTATTGTATAACCCATTCTAACTCACTTGCTAAATGTAAGAAAGGGGAAAGCTTCACAGCACTCTGGGAATGCTGTGGAATTTGTTGATGAGTCATTGGGATTTGGAAGGCACAAGTCATTTAGTTGAGCAGGCACAAGAAAAAAACTCCAGTCTGGATGGTGAAAAAGTGTATATATCTCTAAATAAAGCATGAAATGGCACCTGAATTCCAGTGGAAAAGAGACTGAGATGCCAGATTATTTTGTCCCTGAGCCTGAAGACATGGATATTTAATGTTTAAGAATCCATATAACCTCTCATATAAGGCAAATATATCCAAAGAATCTAAACCCTGGTTAAAGGTAAAAAGCACTCAATATCTTGAAGATAGTTGCCCTTGGAATTGATTATTTTACAGATAACATATATTCTTCAGAGATACCTATAGCTTGGCAATGCCAGAGATTCAAGAACAGGCAGAACAGCCACTAGCCCTAATCCCACTCAGAATATGGGAATATTCAAGGCTGCTGATATTCTAGGGTCATCTGGAGTTTTCTCACTCTCTTCACTGTGCCAGATATTACTGTAAATATAGGACAGAACTGTTTTTTTTTTTTTTTTTTTTCCGAATCCACCTCAAGTTCAACAATAAGCTTGGAACATATAGCATCATACAATGTTCACACCACCAATAAAGTTTCTTGCAGGGCCTATTTGACTGTTATGCTTGAGTGCTTTTGGTGAAAATGAGTTTTTGTTTCCATTTCCTGCATCAGTATAAATCCTCCTTACAAGAAAATGATTCATTTTTCTTTCTATTCTAGAGAAGTTTGTATCATTCTTGGGAGACCAAAAACCTCTTCCATGGGAGACAAGAGTCCTGATCTCTATAGAGACACATTAGAGCACCACTGCAGTACTAAGCTCTGCACCTAACTACAATCTAGCTTTAGACTAGACTCCTGCCTAAACTAGCACTAAGATCCATTAAGTTCTTGTCTGCAGATGCTGAAATCCAGCTATGGCGCAACACTGCTGAGCTGCTTGGAGCTTGCATTTCAGCCACTGTGGGATTTTCAGACTTGACCTCTCCCTGCCTACCTCATTTGGGAACAAGACATTGTCATGGCCTTCCCATCCCCAAAATTACAGCCAAGGCAAAGCTCTCACATCAGGCCAGCTCCACTGTGTTTTGCCCAGTTGCCCAGTGGCTTGGGATAGTGATTACTGGAGCTGCTCGCTTGTTTTCCTGCTCTCTGAAAGGAAATGCGAAGGCACAGACAATAAGGGAGCTATGGAGTATTCATGTATTCAGGTATGATGATATGATGATTCATATGATGATGAGGGGCACCACTCATATCTGCCACCTAGGCAATAGCCTTTGAGGTTCTTCATGGGTAGGGGCTCACCTGGCTCAAGTTCCAGCAGCAGGAGAGGATACCAGATGGAGCTTGGTATCCCGTACTTTTAGGTGGTGGAGATTAGTAAGGGGACTTCTATTAGCTGTATCCTGCTTAGCTCTGGTTTCTCTAAAATCTTCCGTGTTATATGCTATATGTCCACATACTGCAGTGAAGGTCTGGAGCTCTCCTGGCTGGCATTAAGAGCTGGGCACTGTGCCTATAGTCCCAGTTGATTCAGACAAAGGTAATCCACTAGAAATGATGTGAATTTAACCCAAAGTGATTAAAATTGCAATAAATAAATAAATAAAATAAACTCCAAAAGAGAAATGCAAGAGCTTATACTTCAGAGCTGAGAGTTGCATGATTATTTTACCATGACTGGAAGAATAAAAAGAAAACAGAAAGGAAAAATAGACTCAGTCTCAGGCTGACTATTTAGCCTGAATTTCCTTGTAGTGAGATCTATCAGAGTGTGAAATAGGTTCCCAAGGGAAGCAATGGCAACTTCATCGATTGGGTAATATAATTGCTGCATTTTGTGCCTTTGGTAAAGCCTGAGAACGTGTCTCGGAACTGAGTTCAATGTGGGATATGTATTTCTAGTGAAAGCAGAATGTGTAATAAAGCTTCAAGAATACTTTTTTTTTTTTCAGATGTAATGCCTTGAAGTTCAATGAATATGCCACTTGCTTGTATACCAAAGCATCCCTTTTATGTTTGGAAACAGAGCAATTCCCTGGAGGATGGGCAGACTTGTAAAACAATTTCTCCTCCACCCACTCTCTGCCATTTGCTGTTTTCTTCTTCCTCCCTCTAGCTCCTCATTTAATTATGTGCTGGAATTCAGAGTAAATTGTAGCACTTCCCATGTCTGGGATCATGTTAGTGCTTACTGTTCAGTTTCTGATTTATGCACTGTAAGGGGGACAAATCAAATAACAAATATGCTAAATATTGGAGTGGTGCAGTTGCTAAATTTGTTCATTCAAATGCTGCAGTCAATATCTGGCACCTGACTAGTCACAAGTGAACACAAGGACAATGAAGTCAGAGACATTTAAGAGTCACTTCCAAAAACATTTCAGCAAATATGTTAGGAGATTCCATAAAAATAATAATAACCATAATGATGACTGGATCTTACATAGAACATTTTATCCATATATCTTTAAGTGTTTTACAAAGCAGGTAACTATCAGAAACTATCTAATTGTGAACAATTTAGTCACCAACTTGTAGGAATGTGGGCTGACCAGCTTCCAGGCAGCTGTGGAAACCTACTTCTGAAGCAGCTGGTCTGTGTCACCTCTGTGATCTCATTCAGGCAACTGCAAAGAGTTGAGTTGAGAGCCTCTACTCAGCCCTGGTGAGGCCACATCTGGAGTACTGTGTCCAGTTCTGGGCTCCACAGTACAAGAGGGATGTGGAGCTGCTGGAGAGAGTCCAGCGCAGGGCCACAAGGATGATCAGGGGCCTGGAACATCTGCCCTATGAGGAGAGGCTGAGGGAGCTGGGCCTGTTCAGCCTGGAGAAGAGAAGGCTGAGAGGGGATCTAATCAGTGTATATAAGTACCTCAAGGGAGGCAGTGAGGAGGACGGTGCTGGCTTCTTTTCAGTGGTGGCCACCGACAGAACTAGAGGTAATGGCCACAAACTAAAGGACCAAAAGTTCCACATGAACGTAAGGAAATTTTTTTTAACAGTGAAGGTGACAGAGCACTGGAACAGGCTGCTCAAAGAGGTTGTGGAGTCTCCTTCTCTGGAGATCTTCAAAACCTGCTTGGACGCAGTCCTGTGCCACATGTTCCAGGTGACCCTGCGTTTGCAGGGAGATTGGACTAGATGACCTCTGGAGGTCCCTTCCAACCTTAAGCTTCAGCCAACCTTATGATTCATTCTATGATTCTATGAGCTATATCCTGCTTGCGAGTGTGAACACTTTCCCCTGGGCTAGGCTAATGCACTTCTCAAAGTAAGGTTTCTAAACTGAGCTAAGTTATCTAGTGATAGTATACCACACATTTTCTGCTTAATATCGGTCTCAGCATCTGACTCCAAACTCTACCTCAAACTCTGGGTTTTTGAAGTTAAACTTTCAATTAACTTCTACATAATCATTTCAAACTAGTCATGATTAAGTACTGAATGCTGCTAATATGCTGCAAATTGCTTTTGGTTTACCTGCCTGACTCACCCTGGGGTGTGTTCTTATGAAGCTGTGGGTGGGATTGTTTCCAGAAACCATGTAGCAAATTTTAAAAAGCCGCTTTGGTCTGCATTTGTATTTTGCTGACAGAAGCTTCTGGCACACTTTGTGTTATTAAAGATAGAACCTAGCTAACTTCATGCACCTCAGGTAAGCTGTCTCATCTAAGTTAGTTACCTGAGTACTTTTATAGTGAATAGAAAAAAAAAAAAATGCATCCAGAGGATAATTTGTGATCTCTTGGATGTGATTCTCTCATGCTCTACAATGATCCAAAGGAAAAAAAAATAGACTAAGTAAAATAAGATGTTTAACTTTTAGGTATCTAGACTTGGGGGAGCTGATTCTCTCCTATCTAGCTGGTGGAAATCCAGACCATCAAAACAATTTGCCCACACCATTTGCCCAAATCTTCATTTTTTATTGGATCTCGGCAGAGAAAACGTCCTACATATCCCATATATTCTTGCTATTTGGAAACAAACCCTCAAATCTTCAAGCTCTTCTGAATAACAGGATTCAGTATCCTGTTCCTGTATCATCTATTTTTTGCATGACTCCACGATCAGCCATGCTGGAGGTTTTCCTAATGTGCTTGAATCAGGCAGGATCCTGCCCAGTCTGATCAGACTTCCGAAGGAGATATAATCCATTTTTAAAGAACAAGGGAAAAATGAAT
Organism: Tinamus guttatus; assembly: GCF_059628265.1. Classification (NCBI taxonomy): domain Eukaryota; kingdom Metazoa; phylum Chordata; class Aves; order Tinamiformes; family Tinamidae; genus Tinamus; species Tinamus guttatus. Next base: position 12,965,591 of record NW_028288684.1, read on the forward strand.
TTCCTCCACAGTCGTTATAATTTTGAAGCTCGATCCTTGAGCCCTAATCTCTAGATAGACAAATGCACAAAGGAAAGTAGCTGCTCCAGAGCACAGCTCTTCATAGCTGAAGTCTAGTTTTATGTTTGGAAAAACAGTCTTTTTTCATGGTTGATCAGTCTTCCCCCATCAGTTTCTCTTTTGCTGCTATCAGAGATTCAGACTCTGTTTAAATTGAGGAAAGGCAGGACTAGTCTGTAACCTGATCTGACTATCCTTGCCTTATCTCTGCTTATAAACAGAGTAAATAGCAATATGATCAGAACTTGCATCCACTGCTAACAGGCCGAACAACTAGAGATCGTTTGTTTTCATTTCTTTCGGTACCTAGTAGAATTTAACATCATCTTTTTTCTTTCTTTTTTTTTTTTTTCCCCTAATTAACACTGTACTTGCTGGCTACAATTTTGCCATAGGAAAACTTCTTCACTTTTCACTCACAGTCGTATTGCTTTGTCTTGACATAAGGCTATAAATGTTTTTTGAGATCTGCAGCAGCTCAGGAAAATCAATCTAATCACAGGGACTGATTCTTAATATTTTACTCTGGCTCTACACAAGTATTTTTGCATTTCTGACTCAGACACAACCTTTCTAGGATCCCAATTATTTATTTTTTGAGTCAGTTCAAAATTCAATACATATTTGTGACAAAGACAATATGTCTGCTGCATTTGCACTATGATGCTGATTTGAAACAATGTAGTTTGTGTGTGCACAGACTATTTTTTGTACAGACTATTTTGTTCACCTGACTTTGTTTACTGCTGTGTTACCCTTCGGTCAAGCTCAGAATGTTTTCCTCCACATTTTACATCATCGATATCGCATGGCTTTCTGCACACCTATTCTTTTCCCATTAAATATAATTCTGAGAGCTAGATGTGCCCATTTCAGCAGAAGCAGAACCATTGCTAGTGCATTTGTTTTGGTGCACAGCCTTAGCTCCATAAATCATACCAAGTTAATTGCCTCCAGTATGAATTCTTTTGTGTTGATTACTTCAAAAATAAAAAGCATTCAGAATTGACAGTCCATTTTAATGTAAGAGGGTAACTATATGACATTTTAAAAAACTTTTCATTTTCACTCATTTCCAGGTACCAGGAAGAGACAGATGCTGGAAAAAACTTTTCAGTAGCAAGAATTCTTCTGGATGGAATATGGAGTGATACAGGAGGACACTTTTAAAAAACAAACAACTAAAGGGAAGAGCACACAGATGATTAAGAAGGGATAGATGCAGCAACAGGAGCAGTGTACAGCAGTGATCCTAGATGTTCATAAGAGCCATGTGAGCTGGAGGAACAGCAGGCAAAGATTCATGAAAAATTCTAATTAATCTAGTATTCATGTTACTGAAGGGACCAGTTTATCTAGGGTGTGTGCTCATGTGTTACTGTTCTGATCAGGATGTCCCCCTAGCATGATGATGATGATGATGATGATGATGATGATGATGATGATTATTATTATTATTATTATTATTATTATTATTTTGTTTTCAAATGGTAAAGTCCTGGAAGGACTATCTTTTGGCCTGGCACTTTTAGGTATTGATTTGTGGCAGGGGTATTTGAAACTACTGCAATAACAGCAGTAGTAGCTGCACTGGTATATTAGACTTGCAGACTTGGCTTTCTCAGCCTTCACCTCTAGCAGGGGATGGACTGCAGTCCCTTCCATATGGACCCCCTTTCTCCTGCTCACTTTTTATTGAGGACAGCTGACAGTTGAGGACAACTGCTCACTCTTTGTCATCGTGCTTGTAGCAAAAGCAACAAGAAATATTGTAGTTGCATTAGTCTTTGCTAGGTGCAGGTCCTCTGCTTCCTGCACCTGTGGTGAGAGCCACATCCCTTACCTCTAGCCATCTGTTGGCCCATTCTCCAAAACTGTTTCATTTACAAGCAGCTAGCTGGGAGGATTGGAAGGGGAGAGATGTTTGATAATTTTTTGTCTTTCCTGTACCTTCACCTGCCCCTTAGTCAGTCCATTCACTTTACGCCTACAGAGCGCTGTGCAAAATCCCAGTACTCAACATGTGTCATTTTCAGTACCAGTAACCTCTAAGGTTTTTGACTCTGTTTAAGCCTAATAGCAGCTTAGCTAATATTCGCTTTCAGAACCAGCTGTCTTCCTTTGGCTCTACATGAAACAAACACGCTTGCTGAAAATCATGTCATAGGGAATCAACATAGTCCTTCATAAGTAGCCTTGTCCCTTCCTTCCAACTCCCATTGTGCAGGGAATGAGGTGTCATCTTACAGTCTATGTCAGTACCCACTTTTTGCTTTTTGTTTCAGTCTGGAAGGGTGGAGTGCTGATCTTTAACCCCTGAAGGAAATGTAAATAGGAAATATTTAACATTTTGGAATCATTTTAGAGCTCCCCTTATTGTTCACGTATTGGTAACAGATTTGGTAGGACTTGAGGATCTAATTCCCCAAGACACTTTTTGCTACACAATAGAGGTGAACCACCATTTCCAGGAGCAGCATAATCCATTGATGTTATGTAGTGCTCATGTGGATTCTTTTTACTCCTCTCCCCTCAAAGCTTTTTAAAAAGGCTTCCACATATGAAAATCTTTTCTGATTCCTGTAACTTGTCTGAGATGTTAAATTCAGCAGGATTGTTTACCTGTCTTTAATCACTGCCTCCTCAGCTCAGTTCCCTATACTCCAAAACATAGGCATAGCATGTCTCATAGCTTTGTCATTTTGCTTTTTCTTCCTGTGAAAATAAAAGCACTCATCTGACCCTACCTGGATCTGAAAAAGAAGGTGTTTTATTTTACTGCTGCAGAATGACAGCATATGGATATAGAGACTTATCAAATAGTATTCACACATGAACAAGAAAATGCATGTATTGGCAGTGTCAAAGGAAAGCTGTCAGTGAAAGATCACGTTGTCAGAAACCAAGAGAAACTGAAAAAAAAAATGTTGGGCACATTTAGCACACAACCAACAACTAAAGGGATTTTCTATTTAACAAATCTGAAATATCATTTTTCACATGCCAAAACAGATACCTCATTGAAAAATTGCATTTATAAATTATTTTAAATGATTAATAGATGTTAGGACCATGCTACAAAACTAAGCCATACATCTGACAGGTTTTAAATACATCAGAAGAAGGTAATAAACCATGATAAACCCTGGCAACCTTGAGCAGGTGAAGTCTATTAGCATTTATTGAAATATATATCAATTGTGTATTAAACTCTTATGCATTAATTTTTGAATAAACATTTAATACAAAGCATGAAAAAATGTCTCCATTCCTAACCCTGTGGCAAAGATTCAGAGCATAGCTCGCAATGTCATTATTTTGCAAATTTTACTATGGAGCGGTGTAGTATATGCCATGAGGTGATCAGAAAAGAATATAGTATTAAGTATTTGCCTTACAGAGCTGAGAAAGAAAACACACTTTAGTGTTACTCGGGTTGATTTTTGATTAGTAGAGCTACAATGAGATCTGAAGAAAAAGAAGAAACATAAAAGGGTTTTTTTTTTTTTCTTTTAATGATAATTGTCTCACTTGATAGCAGAAGTAACACAAGTGCTGGTCTTCTGATTGTTCTTCCATCCTATAAATGAACTTTAAAGATAGAAAACACAAAAATCTACATTGAGGGACTATAAAATTTCAAGAGAGGTGCTTTCCCTTATGGATTTAAATACCTTTGATGCATTCAGTTCATATTATGAAGTCATCATTATATTTTGTGTTTACAAGGCAGATTTGATTTCAGAATCTAAAAGCCCAACGCAGACAAAATCGTCCCCTTCCAAGAAAGCTAGATAATTATATAACGGTATCACTATTTCACAGGTGATAAGGAAATCAGCACTTCAGTTCCATGTCATACATGTGGTTGAGATGCGCAGGCCACCATGTATATTTTTGGCATGATTCGGAGCAATGCTTCAGTATTGCTTCAATTAGCAAATATGCTTTACGCCTAGCAAGACCTGCTCCCTCTCACTGAGCATGGTGAGCAGTCTTGGGTCCAGCATCAGGGTTGTAAAGTCTCCTTTGCTCCTTGCATGCAATGCAGATGCCAAAAGAATCCTGCTGAATCTCTCAACTGCTATTTCTGATGTGTATTATTTCACCTAATAATATGTCAGACACTGTAATACCCAGGAATGCCACTCAAAGCCATGAAAAAGGAAGAGAAATGTCTTCAGATAGTCAGTTAACTAGAGTAATTTACATTTTACCCCTACACCAAGACAAACACCAAGAATTGAGAGTTCATTTTTTAGTGTTCTTTATATAAAGAGATAGCTCTTTGGAAAACAGCCCTTATTAATGAACCATAAATAGACACTTACCTCAGGACACCATAAAACACACTGTGCTCATTGTGAGTAGGACACCGGTCAGATGAGATTCAAAAATTTCTTGTAGGTTCACGAAAAAGCTCATAATATATATGTTTTTGATTCATTGAGGTTTGTGACAGGTGCATTGAGATACTTATAAACTGTTAAATAGACCCATACCCTAGACCTGTTCTGTGTGCAGAACGATGTGTCTGCAAACTGCAAATAAAAGACAGATGTAAATCATTTACATTTTGAAGTCTTACATTAATTCAGGAAAACTCCTTTTGTGTCAAACTTTAAGTAAATTTTATTATTTGTTAGATTTTTTTTTGAAAGGATCGTACAGTAGGATATTTCGGGCTTTGTTTCTTTGTAGTTCCATGATTACAGCTTTTCAATTTTTAGTTCTGCTCTTAGACATATACATGCTGAAATAGGTTTCTGTTGTGGAAAGGTCTACTCTAAAAAGTAGGACAAATGGAGACAGTGAGTAGGATAATAGATAGGGAAAATATGCCCTGAGAGACTAATAAATCATCTGAGTAAATGCTCATATCTTCAATATAGCTTTGCAAGACCCTTAAATGATTTTCATAATCGGTTAAGAAATAAGTATCTCTAATATTTTGATGATGGATTCTGTCCTGAGTTAGAAATCCATAACTGGATGATTTGTATCACAGAATACCAGTTTCCCTTCAGTCATGATGAGCAAACCTGAGAAACTAACCTAGATTTAGCTGTTAATGGTAGGGATGTCTACAGCTAGGTGAGATGAATCCTTCTTGTGATGGATGATATACAAAAGACCAGGCAGGACTCCTACAATGAATTGAAGACCTACAAGGGGGAGCTCAGCTGTCTAAGAAAGAGCTTCCAGGATACCAAAGATGTATTTTTGATTTAATTTGATGTATTAACTAATTCTTTTGAGCTTCTGCCTTTTAACAGGTAGCAATGACTATTCAAGTAAAAGAAGGCAGAGGACTCTTTGGAGAGCAGTACTATACATGCAAACAAGAATAGTTGGAGCAGAGAACAGCACTAGCAGAAGCACACATTTTCAGTAGTACTGTAAATTCATCACAGATCCAATTAATAAAGTAAACTACCTCTTCCACGCTACCATCACCTCCCCTTTGATCACAAACTTTTGGACGACAAAAGTGACTAAACACGGAAGCTCTTGTATGAAATTTCCTGAGAAATTTAGGTCAGGATAAATATGTTGCATGATCCCCTCTAGAGAGTCCCAAACTCCATAGAGTTCAAAAACTGACTCAGACCCAAATATTCTGAAGGTATTCTCTGAAGAAGCAAATATATCTCTTGAGTCACTGAGATGATATTTGATCCTTTTCAATGATAAAACCTTAAAAAAAATGTTTTATATGAAAAATGAAATTCATAGGCAGCCGGTGGATTCCATCAACTAGTTCATTCTATGACAATGTAGAATTATTTCAAATTCTCAGGTCTAAATGGTTGAACAACTTTTTCATCTTGGAATCAGGAAGACCAGCAAGTGGAAAGCACCTAATATGGTTTTGGGTGCTACATTAGCATAAATACAGCACATCCAACATTTTGAGAGTAGGCAAGTCCTGAAGTGTATAAGATTTATCGAATAAATCCCTTTACTATATTCATGTAAACATCATTTTTGACTGCCTCAAGGTCTCTGCATAATAGGTGATTGATAGATTTTGAAACTGACAAGAAAATAAGTCAACAGCCAATGGCAACCTGGCAACATACTACGAATCCAGAAGAACTCTCATAAATCAGACATTATTGTGTTATGACTATAGCAGTATCTTAACATATTTAGCAATATAATGCAAGTAAACATAATGTTAACAAGCATGTGCAAATGAAACTTTGCTTATAATGTAAACTAGTTGGATCTTGTTAATACTTAGGCTAGAGGAAGTGTTTGGGGATATACTACCAATTAACATGCATGAAGGTTACCCAATTAGTTCACAAACACATAATCTAGATATAGTCTAAATTAACCTTCCTTGAAAAGTTTCCTGAAATATACAGATTTTCTTACTGGTAGTTACTGAAAAAAGGGTCATCAGAAAGAATTTCAAAGAAGCACTGTATTTGGTTAGTCTGATTTACACATTTGGAATATTTGATGTGGCTTGGTGAAATAAGCAAAAATATTATTGCTAAAGATTGCAAAATATATATAAGCAAAAATATTGCAAAAAAACTTGTCAGTGCTGTGTAAGAGCCAATGCGGGCTCATAAATAGCTTTAATGAAAGGCAAAAAAAAAAAAAAAAAAAAAAAGAAGAAAGAAAAAAATCGTAAGAATGGCTTTTGAGCCCTCTCAATGTGAAATTCAGTATCATCTCTTTTAGTTTAGGAAACAATCCGCTTATATTTAAATGAAGATCTGACTTTTCAAATGTTGTTTTATATTCTAATAGTGTTGGTTTCTGTTAGACTAGAAAAGTCTGTTCCATTTATATGACCACAGAACTATATACTTTAGGAATGACCAAAAGTTTCTTAGGTGAGAGCGTCTTACTACAATACTCTGAAGCCCAGATAGAGTTACTATGTCAAAGCCTTTCATAAAATCAACAAAAAACTACACAAAACTACATAAGACACAAACTCCCCTAAAGGCCAGATTGTCAGTGATTGAGTCCAGGATACCTAGTACAACCTGTAATTTTCCCTTTAAGCAAACTAATAAGCTACTGTTGCAGCAAACCATCTTTCACATCACCTAGATCAACAGTTTGGTCAGGCCAAGAAAACAACATCCTATAGCTTGCTGTTCTTCCTAGCATTGTCATTCTTGGAAAGAGTTACGGTAGAACATGTAGTAGCAGTCATCTTCAGCCCAGCTCTTCATGATTTCCTGCCATGCAATTTTTTTCAAGACTAGCTTCAACATTTGCTTTTCAACTGTTAGGAAACATTTGGGATAATGCCTGGAGGCAGCTTTGTGTTAAGTCCTACAGTCACTCATCCTACGGTAATGCCACGTGCCAGAGGTTAGTCCAACATAGCTCATGTCGCTAAGGTGGCATTGACAAGTCTTAGATGCATTTAAGATCCCTTTATGATATTCAGCTGGTAGAAAATACAATCCAGTTCAGAGCCAAAGCTGTGCTACTGTCGGCAATATCCTTCGCTTGAGGTCAGGCCATTGCATCCTTCCCCGTCAAAATCTAAAAATCTAATAAGCTTTCAGGATACAGCTAATGAGGTCATTGAGCTCAGTGTCAGTTTTCCATTTCAGATTCTTTCACAGACGGTGCATAAAGGCTTATGATGGGTGCACGGTACTCTTGTGGGAAAGAGGGAAACGTATACACCAGGCAATTATTTCTAGTTCTCAGTGGGTTGTCCAGTTTAGAGGGAGTTTCAGGATGTATCATAAAGCTGACACCACCAGGATGTCGTTTCTCAGCAGAAAGGTTTTTTTTTCATGAGATAGCTATATATCATACTACACTGCACCATACTGTGCTCTACTTTTTTTTGCCTTTTGAATACATGCAGTTAGTCATTCAAAAGTTCTTTTTTCCTATACTGCTCTCAATTCTATCTATCTTTAGGATTTGTTTTAAATTACTTTTCAAGCTTCTAAGCATGAAAGATAAGGAATGCAATGTTTTATTAAAGCTGTAATAGCAAGGAAACTTAACTTTTCCAGGAAAAAAGGGGAACATATATAAGCTGGTGATATCTAAAAAGACTTTCTGAATGGTTATGGCTTACTTCAGTGTTCATGAAAGAGAAACTTCATCCATATAGTTATGTGAAAAAATTGGCAAGTGTTAGTCCATGAAATAAAAATGGAATGAAAGAAAAAGAAAATAATAAAATGCATCTCAGTTGAATGTAAAAGATTAGGAAGATCACACCAATTTCTATTAGCATCAACTAAGAGAGATAATGTAATAGCTGACAAGATATAGTGACCACTAATCCCAGGCTGATCAAAAAATTTCCTAATATGAATAAAAGAAGAGCTCTGAGCTGAAATTAAAATCAATTATGTGAGGGGAAAAAGTCTTTAGCTGAGCTAGATTGCCATTTTCATTTTGTTTATTCCACAAATACAATCTGATTCTATGCTCAGATTTTAATGATTTCAAGTCAATATGAATAATCATCGAATTGCATATGAAAGTTTGCTGATGAAAAATTATTATAACCTCCCTGTGCAGTAACAGCAGAAAGCAATTTGCAGATATCTTCAGATAAGAGAACTGTGAGAAAGGAAAGCTAATTGCTCCATATTTCTCAAAATTTGTGGAATTAAAATTAGCAAATTAAGAATTAAAAATTTTTAGACAAAATAACTCCTTTTAATCTCCTGATTTAAGTACTATTTGTCACTTCCATGTTTTCAGGTACAAGGTGGGGAGAGTATATATTGAGACAAATACTGATCATTGCATTATTATACCAGAGATAATGAATAAGATGATAGTTTACAGACGATAAAGGGACACAGTCAACATTGGTTTATACCCTATCAAACCCTATTGACTAATTGTGGGTTTCAGAGGTCGTCTGTCAGTATTGAACATGACACTGAGGAACCTCAGGAACCCTAGCAGACTAAACTTCTTTTTTGCAAAGGACAAAGCAAGATGAAAGAAAACTCTCATTCTTTTAAAACAACTTTTGCCTCTCATATTTAAGACTTTCTAGCCACAGACTCCTTATCAAGGCAGTAGTAGCCAGTCAACAGTTTCATTTGCACTGATCAGTTGACGGAGTCTATCCCCTGGAGAATTAATCATTAAATTACATCCTAAGAGATACAGGAACAGCAATCTCTGTTTTATTTTATGCCATTCTTAATTTTTCCTAGATGTTTCAGACTGTGTATATGAGAATATTCATGCATCATCTGGTAACTAGACCAATTTCAGCTGCAGGAACTTCTTTCTCATTTTCTGTATTCAGGTACTCTGAGAGATCAGAATGACAGATGATTACTGCACAGTCAGTTCTGCCTATGAATATATAAAGCATGTCTTCTTAAAATCAATGGAAGTCTCTTTGCTTCACAAAAAAAAAAAGAAAGAAAGAAAGAAAGAAACCGCACAAACCCTTTGCACTCATTTCTGATTCCATTTTTCACTATTTTAAATTGAGAGTAATTCCAGGAAAGTTCAAACTTCAAAAGACCTTATCAAACTGTATTAAAATTCTTTCACCGTCAGGTTAAACTGACCAACAAAAATGATTCAAATACTGTAGAAAATAATCAGTATGGGCTGGCTCTTCCAGCTTTTTGATAATAACAAACGTTTCTGAAGTGATAGCATCAATGAAACACTGATCATTTTGTAATAGCTATTATATCCGAGTCCCTCTTCCCTGAAGGTTCAAAAGAGACTTCTGAAGTCAGCAGAAAGATTTACCAAGGTATGATCAGTCCTGCACATCTATTTTCTGTGTCTGTATCTCTATTAGATTGACTTTGTTTAGTTCCAAAGAGTATTATGAGCTAAAACATATTTGAGATATGGGATCTGTATTCATATGTTAATATCTATATTAATACAGTCTCATTTCATTCTTTGTTATGTTTGAGAAGAGTTACAAAAGTGAATCATTGCTGATGAAGCTTCAAAGGAGTTAAAGACTATAGGGAAGCTTTATGGATGAGGAAAAGAGGACGCAGAGAGTGCATGGAGAACCTAGAATCTTTGGTCGTATATTGTGCTGCTCATATGGGTTGCATTCTACAATTCAGAGCGAGCAATTGAACATCCACTGAGCATCCCTCATTAGGAGTAGAGTTCATATGATTTGCTCTTAAAATTCGGCTTGCTTTAGCTGAGTCATTGTAGAACTGGAGAGCATTTACCTGTGATGAACACTATTCAGAAGTGTTGACTTTTACTGCTTAAAAATTAATAGCATGAACAGAATTGTGTAACTCTGTTATCGATGTCCAATTATTTAGTTCATGTGAAGATGACCAAATACTTCCAAGCCGATTTTCTGCAGTCGATAACAAGATGAGCATTCATCACATAGGATCATCATATCACACTCTATCACATCTGAATCCCTTGAATGAGGGATTCCGAAGGAAAAAAGTCATGAGGGGATAGGCTTAGTTCGTATGAATTGTTCTGGAAGCCTGGATTTGGTATCTTGAACACAAGATACACATTTGTACTATGCATTTTAATCACAGCCACTACCTCTGTGTAGATGCTCTGTACAAAATGTTTGAAATTATCTGAGATAGATAATTAGATATAAGAATGAAATATGTCAAAGAGACCACAGATGCCAAAATGTATTATCTACATTCACACTTTTTCCTGATTAGACTGATGATAACTTATGATGATTTTTTTTTGTAAGCAGCCAACACAACAGTGGAAAGATAATGCTAATTATGTAAAGCTTTGAAGTAACATCCTTTTATGCAAAAAGTCTACAGACAAAAGCATGTTTTTAAAATGAGAAACTGAAGATGAGGAAGGAAGTCTAAAAGCACACTTCTGAAGTTATGTCCAACATACTTCTTGTTCTGAGCTGCCCGAGCACAACAGATTAGCTTGGTCAAAGGCATAACAACCTTGGCATTTTTTTAAAAGACTTTGTTTCTCTTTGATAAGTTCCCAGGAAGCATATAACTACAACTTTTGCCCTTCTTAGCTTTCTTTTCTGTGAATCTGCATAGTCTTAGCATGCTTAAGCAGAGTAGGTATATATAGCAGCTAAAGAATGTTCAGTGGACTTTTTATTAAGAGTTAATTAAGAATTTCTGCAGCATCAAACAAAAGAATAAATAATTCTGTTCTGGAGTGGGAGGGGAAGGCTACAATAACTGTTTCTGCTCATAGGTCCTTTTCTCATTTCAGGAAAGGTGCTTGAAAATAAGCAGTAGACAGAAAAAAAAAAAGGGAAAAACTTCACAATCTTCAAGGCACATGTCAAGATGAATGACTAGACCAGGGCAAAAGGCTTTATTTACTTGGAAAAGAGAATATTGGGTGAATATCTTATCAAAGCATAAGAAAGCCTGCTAAAATATTGCTTTTAATGTCTTTGGAAGAGGTACATTAACTCTTTGGGTGCTTTCCAGCATGCAATATGGAGAAAATTGAAGTTGGTACAACTCCAGCTACTCAAGAGGAATTCTGCCAATCTCCAGTTTAAATTATCCCCACATCTTCCAATTACAAGAATTGTTCAAAAAGTCTCATTTTCCATGCGACAACCCTTTGTCCAGCCATCCTGAAAGACTCACTAAAGGGTGCGAATGACAACATTTCCAGTGCCATCTACTCATACTGTCTGACCTCAGCCATCAGCCTAAAGTCAAGTCATCACACGAATAAAAGTGACAGACTGTCTCCAGGGTGAGCATTTAACTAGCCTGACTAATATTTTTAATTATTTGTGGTCTCAGAGATAAAATAGTTTCTCTATAATTCACTATTCCCCTGAAGAGAAAAGACTTAAGCCTTCTTACTGTTGCTGCACAAATTCACTTGATTTGGGAAGAGAATAGACTTCAAAACAAGTCGCACAGTGGATTTGATTTCCTTTAAATTGGACAGCAAAATGAAAATATTATAGATGACAGACCTCAATGGAAAACCCAAATGTCAGCGAGACCTTTGGAGAGACTACTGCAGATAAATAATCCGAAAATCTCAACACTCAATAGAAAGCCATATACTAACCATGAAACATCGTTTAGCATAGATACATGGCTGAGTTTCCCTATTTTCTCTCAGCTTAATTTCTGATTCAAGGTTACAAATATCTCTATACCCTGTATGCAGTAACTTGCTCCTACCTTAAGCACTTTCAAATTGTATCTGTATGGTTCTTATAGTTCTTAAAAGTTTTCTAAACATTGCTAGTGTGATGTGGTACTTGTGATGGCTAACTTTATATAATTGTATAGGGATTAGAAAATTTAGGAAGCAGGGGGAAGGAAGAAAACTATCAATTTTAGGTAGTTAATGGGCTAGAATTCTGTGGAATCCAGTTCTCTATTTCAGCAGCAGAGATCCACCCTGATCACAAGTTTTTAGTCTAGATCCTGCTTGCAGACCTAGTCTTCCACCCCTAGAATAAGGAACAGCCAGAATCTGCTATTCAGCACTATTGAGATGATTTCTTTTGATGTATTTCAGGGGACAGCAGACAATTTCTTTTAGCATTTATTGGTTTCTGTAGACTTTGCTATAATCCCCATTGAATCAGCTATGCAGTTTTTGCAGTTATTGCAGTTTTGCAACTTTAAATGGATAAATGATCCAAATGCTTATTTAGGAATGAAATGTCACCAGATTAACCATTAAGAAGGCCTAAGAGCATACCTGGTAATGACTTTGGCGATACTTTGGACCATTACTCATTTCTCCTATCCCTTTGCTTGTATCCCTTTTAAAACTTGCCTCCATAACCATTGCTATTTTCCAAACATTACCAGGACAATACACCCAAGTAGATTTACAAGTTAAAATTTAATTGTCTTGTGCTTCTTGATGCATATTCTCTTCAACTTTCTTGTAGTTTCTCAGATTAGAAGTGGTGAAATCAAAAGATTTTCTGCAATGAACATGAAATGAAAGGGAATTAGCCAAATCTACAGATTTTAGGCCTTTCAGTTTCTGAGATACGTACATATTTAACATAGATTTTGTTTTATAGACACCTCCAGCAGAAGCAAAACAAAATACTTGATGCTGGGAAGCTACAGTCCAAGCTCAAGAAGTGTAAATAAAAACAATAGGTCTCTGTTCTCAGCATGTGACAATTAGAGCTTTTAAAGCATGAACCACATGTGGGGGACTTGCAAAGGAAGCAAAAATAATAGCTCAGAAGTACAAAATCAGCACACAGATCTGGGAGAAGAACACATTGTCAGCTAATATTTGTTCATTCATAGAGATATCTCCTGGTGTGAAACATTGTATTATATTCTGTTAAATATATTCTACAAGAACTCTCCTAACCTCATGGCTTTAGAATTGCGTTCCTTAAAAGGAATAAAATATTTCTTATTCTCCATCTAACATTTGTAGGCACAAACTGGGTCCTTAGAGCGCCATTTGACTCAAGAAAATCTCCCAGTGAAGTCAAGTTTTGCCTGCGTAAGCAGTTCAGATCTGAAAACTTCACAATGCTCCTAAGAGACCTTGGAAGGGACCTTTGATATAACAAAATTTGCATACAAGTAAATATACAGAGTGACAGCTCAGAATAAGCACGCACAAAGAGCAGCGGCTCCATAAACTACAGCAGAGCAGATTGATGATGAAATTTTGCAGTCTTTGGTTCATTTATATATTGCCCAATTTACAGTGACAAGGAAGTACCTGACTGCTAAGTAGGACATTCATGACTCATAGGTACTTTGTGTAAATATGTAACTCCTAGTAAAATATCCTACTGAATGGCAGAATGCTATTGATCAGAAAACCCCAGTTAGACCTAATTATCATTAAATAAGCCAGACCACAGTTGTTTACATGCCTGATTTGCAGACCATGTTTTTTTTTGTTTGTTTGTTTTTTTAGCTTACTTGTCTGCACATGATAAATCCTGCTGGAGTTAATTCCAGCATCACTTAGTAAACTGAACCATTATGATGCCAGGCACTTATGTCTGTCAGTTTTGTGCTAATGTGAAATGCTTTTGCATAAAGTTTAGGGAACATTCAGTTTAAACAGGCTCAGATCTTTAAAAAGCAGATGACAGAACTTTCAAGTTTTTTCCTATCAGACCCCGTAGACTAGAACTTAAGAGAACAGAGAAAACGGATAAGAGAGGAGAGAAGCTTCTTTTATTTATTCTTTTTGCGGACATATGAAAGATAGAAAGAGAGGATTTGAAATTGATTGACATGTTTATCCAGACACAGGAAGCTGGGAAATAAACCAAAGAAGAGATTTTACAGATTCAAGTCCTTTTTTTTTTTTTTTTTTTTTTTTTGAAATAGATGTTATAAAAGGAGGAAACACTGATAAAACAAAGGTAGCCTATGGCTATGTTCCATATGTGAGAACAAGAAACATTTTGTGACACAGTTTTTGTTTGTGAAGAGTTTACCCTACTCTACCCATCCATTGTGAATTACAGAGTGCAAGTAGGAAGATTAACAAAGACCAGAGAAAATGTTTCCAATCTCCTCTTCTACTGGAAGATGGACTTGTTGATCTTGAAGGTCTTTTCCAGCCATAATGACTGTATGATGCTATGGAAGAGTTCCTGTGCCAATTTTTCTAGTGTTATGGGGCAAGGCTCACAGATTTATGTACAAAAGTAAGAACTGCAGGAGTTGTAGAAGATAATAGAGATTCGACAGCACCAAATCAATCTGAATAACTGAACTCGACCCCTCCTCCACCAGATTACCAAAATCAACAGACCAGTGGTATTTTTGTTATATTCATTAGAATGAAAAAAAAAATCCCAGAATTATATTAAGAAAATGTTAAAAGTTATATCGGGAGTTATATTGGGATACAAAGTTATAAAAGTTATACTGGAAATGTAAAAAAGTTATATTGGGATTGATATATGCTTCAGGTATAAAACACAAACTATTTGGTGTTAGGAAAAAAACATTATTCTATGCAAAGATTACCAAATCATTCTTTATTTCAGGCTTTTGGCTTCCTGTGAGGTATCTTGGCCTAGACACTGGCGATAAAATAAGTTGTTTTGTTTTGTGTCTTATGGAAATATTCATGAGGCTCTTCCTAAACATTGTTAGCTCTCTCTGACCTCCCACATCACATCTAGTCTCTTCTGTTGGTAATCTATGCTCACCTCTTTTCACCAAACCCTTGAGCATCTCCTGTGAAAGGAATGAAGCAGATTCTGTAAGTCAAAGTAAAAAATAAGCTTCAGTAAGGAATATTCCTTTATGCTACCTGCACATGTCATGGGCACCCACAGGATCAGAGGAATAATGACCTTGTTAACCCTTTCAGAAACACTATGGGGCATTTCAGAATATAAGAAAGTGGCACTATCACTAATATGGCCACAGGCAGCCGTCCCTTCGTGGCCATATTGCAGGCAGGCTGGGCTCAAGAATGAGGCCTTTTTTTTTTTTTTTTTAAGTTCAGATTGTACATTTCTCTAAAGTTGAAGGCAGATACTTTGCTCCTTTTCCCCCAGTTCCATCATGTTGCACTGAAACGAACTGAAAGTATATCACATCCCCCAGTCACAGCTGTGATGACTCTCAAAAATATCCCTGTAGACCGCAGGTACCTGAACTACAGAAATGTCTGCTAGTTGTCCTCTGAAGGCAGTTTCACAGCATAAAATAAGAACAGGGAGAGTGTCTTTTAGGCTTTCACACACAGGTGAAACCCTACTCCAAAAGTTTTCCCAATGAGACATAAGACATTTTCTATCCTTGTCTTTCATTGGGAAGGGTCATAAAATTTATTTAGCAATCATATGCACTGAGATCCTCTTATACCAGGCACTTTGTAAAACATAGTCAGTGCAAATAGTCTTTACAAAACATAGTCAATGAAATTCTGTCCTGACCTAATCTCAGCAGGGTTATTCAGGACATTATTATTATTGTTATCATTATCATTATCATTATTTCATGTTATATATGTCTTTTCCCAGTTGGTTGCATCCTTTCCATAACATTTGGTCATCTGAGAAGAAATGTAATGATGTGGATACCTCTAAAGCACGTTGTAGTTCATTAAATAAACTTGAGTCTTGCTAGAATTAAATTAATTATCACTTTTTTATTTTATTAAATAGATTCTTCAGAATCTCTTATGCATTTCTGAGTTATGGGGAATGTAAATTAATTTTAAAATTGAAATATAAACATTTCAAATTTTGTTTTTGCAAATTATCAGTATTTTACTTGAGCTTTTGTTCAAAAACTTTCATAATAAGCAAGAATACAAATACCATCCCATTATTTGCTGTAAAAATGAATACTTAAAGACATTCTGAGGGAATAAAAATAAACATAAGAACTATGAACATGGTCAAAATGGCCACAGATAAATGAGCATGGTCTGAGAATATAGTTTTTATACATATATATATAGAGAGAGAGACCAATACATGGATATTTAGCCCAGGTGGTAATAACTTTTCTATTTCTCTCTCCCATTCTCCCCTCTCAACTCCTACTCCACAAGCGCCTACCACTTTTTCTTTCAAACACAACTCTTGATTTCATCTTGTATTTAAGTTCGAAATTCCCTCCTTCTATCGCAGATCTGGAAATGGACTTGCACATCTGAAAGTCTAATATGTTCTTCCAGGTATGAAAGCTGGTCCAACAAATATATAATCTCCATCTATAATTATTTTCTGGCATTCTTGTAATTATCTGCAAGAGCGCAAATGTATGCATATGTAAATTCTAGTAATTCACAAGACAAATCCATATTTTTGGCAAACAACTGCTTCACAACTCCATAGGATACTTCACCTTAATAAAGTAATCATAGGAAAAGAACTCTACCAGAAATCTTAAAGAGAAAATTAAACACTACTTTATATTGAAGTACGGGTTTTAGAAAGAGCAAGACATAAGTGTAAATCAACAGGAACCTTAAGAAGTCATTCTGACTTCTTAGAAGAGAGTGGGGTTGCATTTTTTTTTATTTTTACAATTAATCTTTTCTAAGGAGTCACTTATACAGAATGCTTTTCATTCAGTTAATCTTAATTGTTGTCCAATATTGATGATTAATTGTTGACATAAGTTCATCAATTCATTGATTTGACTTCATTTATCTTAGTCTGGACGTTTATGTTAATCAAATTTAGTTTGTTTAATTAGAGTTAGTGAATTAGAATTTTAATCTGATTTTGATAGATTTTGATTTATTACTTATCTTTAAATGCTATAAACAAGGACAGAGAAAGGGTTTTTTTCCCACTCAAAACTGCAATATATTAACCCAAGGGAAAAAAATTTTAGGTGATATATTCTCACATATGTACGTATCAGAAATGGAACGTTATATTCTTAGACAAACAAATCACATCTGACTAATCAAGGGATAATATTGAATCATTTTGCTTACTATTTGAGTTAAAGAAACATTAAAACATATGAGTCAGAGAACATCAACAGTTGGATTCATCACACACAATTTCTCCTGTCTAGAAGTTCTATCCTTATCATCTAATCTAAGTCTATATCAGCAGAGAGAAATAAGAAGCTTCCTATAGTAATTTACCCTATGCAATGAAAGCTGCCTAACATAGGCAAAAGTATCTAATCTAACATGAACTTTTCCTTGTCTCCATTAGCCATCAAGGGAAGCTACATCATTAGCTCAGACTAATTATCATTTATCCTGTGAAATGATGCAGTTTGAAAGCCGTAGTGGTGATGGTGGTGGTGGAGGGGGAGGAGATATCAAATATTGGAGATATCAGATTCACAAACAATCTGTGGACTGTAGGTCCGATCACCTTCCTAGGAGCGAATCTAGTTCCCAAATAGTGTGATCAACTATAACTTCGACTCTGGTAGTGTTGGATTCACAAACAGTCCGTCAGCTGTAGGTCCGATCACCTCCCCTCAAACAAGTAGTCGAGTTCACAAAAAGTATGATTTATTCAAATGCAACATCTACGAAGCAGGTTTCGGATGTCAGTACAGGAAATTCTCTAATACAGCATGGGATTTTTTGCTAGCTCTGATGTACAAATGTGCAATCATCACTCACCTCAGAAGATGGGAGAGGGCTCTTAGTCCCGAGTCTCCTCAGGTGGTGTCTCAACCCAAGGGGGTAAGAGGACTCAGCCCATCAACTGACCCAAGAGTTACTATGGTTTCTTCCCCCAACCTTTTCATCTTTAGTTCACCTTTTATACTTTTCTTTACATCCAGGTGGAACTAGAGTGACTAGAGTCATACTTAATATTGTTATTGATTAGTGAAAAAGTTTCTTGCTTTCATTTAAAGGTACAGTCAATCGAAAATCTAGAGCGCATGCTCAGTGAGGAGTGGTCGTACCTTGGAGGCGGGTAACTTTTGGAAAGGGAGTGTGGCTTTCACATTATAATGAGCAAAGTTGAAGCAAAGTTCATCTGAAATGAGTGATTTGCCACCCTTGCTGGCTCAGCACAGGACATGTTATCGTATATCTCCCATTAGACAGCCACTGTGCAGCTTATCAGCAGCCCAGCACAGGGAGTGCAACAGAGTTTGGCCGTGGTGTCTTCACTCCGCTCCATCCTCCATTACTCCCCTTTGCAGCTGCGAGGAGGGCAGATTGTGCTGCCCAGGGAACCATGGAGGAGCAGAGTCCATGTGCACCAGCCATCCTGGAAGTGGCAACTGTGTAGCACCCCAAGCAGGCCTCCGTAATGCCAAAACTGTTAGGCCCTAGTTTTTCTCTCAGTTCCCGCTTTCAAACAATTCTTCCACATACCCTTTATAGAGAAGGTGGACAATTTGGAATCCACATCTAATAGACATAATTTCCTAGAATTTCTGTGCTTTGTACAGAATCACATAATGATTAAGGTTGAAAGGAACCTCTGGAGAGCATCTCGTTCAACCCCCTGCATAAGGACCATCACCTACAGCAGGTCTCACAGGCTCGTGTCCAGGTGGGTTTTGAATGTCTCCAGAGAAGGAGACACCACAACCTCTCTGGATAACCTGTTCCAGTGCTCAGTAATCCTCAAATCTGCTACATTCACAGATATTGGTTTGAAGACTTAGAAAAGCAGGTTTTCTCCTAAGGTTTCATTATTTCTATTTCCAACTTCAACCCAAAACCTACATAGGTAATAAAATTACCTGTTTCTGCTACTTATGTTTTAAAAACATATTTCTACTCATACTGCAAGATAAATACCCAGAAAATTAAGCAGCATGAGAAATCCCAAGATACCAGTTCAGTAGGAACTAAGAGCTGACTGAAAATCAACAAAACCTGATCCTTGAGGTGACATAATTGAGAAGACTGCTACATGCATATGGTGCAAACATCTCTGTTTTTTCCACAGCACACAAAAGGCCAGGACTATTGTTAAACAGAAAAAAAATACCCTTCTCTCTAGCTGATTCAGGTTACAACAAATGGAAGAACGCATAGAGAGAGTTGGAATATGCCACTGGAGTCAATCCTTGAATTCTCCTTGTGTAACGACAGCATAGGGGCTGTAATGACCCATGAAATACAAGTCTTACTGCCATCCGAATGACTAGACACTGCAAAATAAAATAAAAAGTTAGCTGGATTTTTTAAAATTTTGGATTAGAGTAAAGGTCCAGGTAGTTTTTTATTTTTATCTGAACTAGTTTATCTGCAAGCAAATGAAGACTGATTACTAGCCAAACTGCTCTTGATAAATAACTACTCTTCAGGGGCAGTTTCCTTGAAGTAAATATCTTAAATTATTGCTTTCCTAATAAGAGGGCATCGTATTTAACCAAAATGCTGAAGAGACCTTTTGCCGTGTGCAAGTATTAACATGCTTTTACGTTGTTTTTTGAAGGATTAGGGTCAACTGTTGAAGTGGGGCAGGGAGGACAAAATGTAAATTTGCTTAAATCACTGAGATTTCCTGAATACATTAAGAGCGAAGATAAAGTAGTTAAAAGTAATATTCACTGTTCATGTGCTAGCAAAAATACAGCTAATATGTCGACTTACAAGTCAGAATACAAATTCATGGCAACTGCGATTACAATCAAAAGCCACAATAAGAAAGCAGCATTTTGCTACCTGACAGCTTATGCTAATGTATATTTTGCATTTAAATGCTGTCGCTGCTTCCCTGCCTGCTCTTCCCTCCCTGTCAGGATGCAGGTAAATATTCCCGACAAGCAACACGGCTGACAGAGGCCATCACTGCAGTGTCCTGTGTTAAGAAAACTCCTCTCACTCCAGAGTGACATATTTTTAACAGCTTGCCACAGTGCCAATAAAATCATACAAGAGCCTTTGTCAGCTTAGAAACAGTCATCAAGGACAAGAAATTAAAGTGAATGAAATAGTGTTTCCAAGTTTAGAAATCTATGAATATTTCTAGAGGGAAGTGCAAGAACTACTTAGTAACCATGTTTATGTCACTCCCTCCCACCCACTTAATTCCTAATATCCTTAGTTATAACTTTTCAGGGCACGTTATAGCCTTAGGTAAGGTATAAGACAGAGTGCTCAGATAGGTCTGGTATTCAGCAGGACTCTATATACAATTGCACTTACAGAGGGATACAACCATTGGAAGTTGAGCCTCTCCAGTCCAGTTAGAAGTACCTCTAGAAGCAGGCTTTTGTATTATAGGAGCCATTTGAAGTGAAGTACCCATACCTACAGCTAAAACATGACTCTCTTTAACCTAAACCACTGGGAACTGTGACATTCAAATTATCTGTGGATCAGGCACCAAAGAAAGTACATAATACATCGACTGTATATGGTTATATCAAAAGTAGGTTAGTATTGGGGAAATACCAGTACAAAAGTTAGACAAAAGAAGAAGGAAAAAAAAAGTGATAATTGCCTCTCAAGTATTAGTTATATCCTTCACCTTCTTCAGGCTTCAGGGGTTGCATTCAGGTTTTTTCATTTTCACTGGACATAGAATTTTAAATTGACTGACATGCAATTTCCCTTCATTGTCAGCATCCACTGTTATCCTAATGCAAGGTGCTTTGAAATCAGCTTGTGACTTGCTTAAAATTCAAATTCTAAACACCTTTTTTTCTCATTCCTTTCCTCTGTGAAGGCATGAGAAATTTAACCAATCAGTAATTCACAGCAAAAGAAAGCAGTAGCAGAGGGTGCTGAGACAAGAGGTAAAAAAGGGTTTTTTTGGGGGGTGAGTCAGGGGACAGGGGTTCATATGGCTCCTGAATTTCACCTGCTACTGACTTGCAACTACAGAGTCATTTGGGTTCATGTGAGTAGGATCACTGCCACACACTTCAATACTATGAGGGTCTTTTTAGGCTTGAACATGGATATGAAGGAAAGTCTTTTTTTTAAAAAAAAAACAACATTGCTATAGTTCAAAATAAACTACAAACCAAATCCAAAACAAATGAATACACGCATACCTTCATATATTCATATATAGAATTAATAAAAAGAAAAAATAATGCAAATAGAAAATAAAATATTACATATTATGTTAAGGAATAAGTACGTACCCTATGAAGTTAATTGCAATATATATTTTCTCTCTGATGGATGATCTGTCAAGTCGTCAGTGAATGGGATGAGCATTTGCAATTGAAAACATAATTTGTCCCTTAGGGTAAAAGCTGTTGTGTGAAGACAGAATGAGGCAGTGCTCTGATTAGAGACATTTCAAGTTGGCGTTATTTGTGCCCATTAGCAGCTGGAGGAAGAAGAGAGTCTTAATTAGCAAGAGTGTTGGAGGTTTTTAAAAATAAAAATTGGAAGAGTTAGTGGCTGACTGAATAAATTGGAAATTAAAATACTGTTTTGTTTTATTACTGTCTCCTTGTGAATTACCCATGCCATGGGAAAGACACTAAAAGAGCCCCACGGAAGAGGTGGTGTTTCAAGCCTCATTAAGTATAAACTAGACCGGATTTTTTTTTTAATTCCCTCTTCCCTTCACCAGTTCTCATGAGATTTGATGCCAAATATTGGGATTACCATAGAAGTAGATAATTCTGTAAAGTTGCTTTAAGTGTCATGAATCTTTAAGGTCTGATGCTTGGAAGATTGCCCCTGCCAAGACCTGAAATTACAAAAAAAAACTGAGTTCCCATGAGATTTTAGGAGCCTCTAAATGATGATGCTTCTTCCTGCTTGGGATTCATCTCAAAGACAGCATGGTACCAATGGAGCCAGGAGTTTAAAAGGCCAGGGGAAGAACTGTGAAAGCATTTATAGATTTTTGTGTTCTTGTTCCCACCCAATTTTCATATTCATTTTCTATCAAATATATTCTAGAAAAGGTTTGCTTCTCTGGTTTTTACCGAGTATATATTTAATTTCTTGATCACTTGTATGCATCCTGCTCCATGAGATACTTTATGTATCTGTTTAGTATCTCTGATGAGCTAAGCAGTATGACTTTCCAACTTCAGATATTAGTAATTATAGATTAAAAGAAAATTCACTTTTCTTCTGTGTCAGAATAGTCTTTGTATAAAAATGTATTATACTTC